>NC_143056.1:136002500-136327657 GCF_052426305.1 Pelodiscus sinensis | reverse complement strand
ACTGGAATGGGTTCCCTAGGGAGGTGGTGGCATCTCCATCCCTAGAGGTTAAGCCCCAGCTTGACAAAGCCCTGGCTGGGTTGATTTAGTTGGGATTGGTCCTGCTTTGGGCAGGGGGCTGGAATCATAGAATCATAGGGCTGGAAGAGACCTCAGAATGGACTTGATGATCTCCTGAGGTCTCTTCCAGCCCTATGATTTGAAGGTGTCTTTCCTCATCCAAAAGTTCTGCAGCTGAAAACATACATAACAACGTGACCCACCTGAGCCAAAAGTGACGTGCTCCATGGTGCGCAACTGTTCCCTGAATGCCCAAAGTGATCAAATGCCGCTTCTGCCAAACTCAGACGATGCCTCAGGCAACAGTGAATCCCATGAGGTTTGAAACTTCACCATTAGCTACAGGGCTGTTCAGTGCCGTGCTGCTGACAGTTATGCTAATACGGGAGAGCCGGGTGGGATCCTCTCTTGTACACAGCGATGGCAAGGGGAGCAGAAAACAAGGGATTTAGAAAAATGCTTAGCATGCCGGGACCATAGAGTCCAGACCCATGACGCCATCCGCTCTGCCTTCCCACAAGAGCTAACAATGAAGGTGGAGAGCTACCCACACTGCAGTGCTCTCTGTTCATGCTGCTGCCCCAAGTGTGGAAGTGCTCTGCAGACAGAGGACAATGGGAACATGAAACACCACCTTTCTTTTAGGGCTTTTTGATCAGCAGCTACACTTTCAGTGAAGCAATTCGGGCAGAATAGATATACCTAGAAACAGGACGTGAAATGTTAACAAGGAGGGTAATTAATGACTGGGATAATTTCCCAAGGATTGTGGTGGATTCTCCTCCACTGACTGTTTAAAATCAAGATTGGATTTGTTCCTTAAAGATCTGATCTAGTTCAAATAGCCATTAACTCAAGGCTGCCTATACACTGGGACACAGAGGTCAGACCAGACAATTGAATCTGCCACCATCTCAATCCGCTCTACCTCTTCTCCTCTGCCCCCTCCCCAGCTCCACCCCTCCAGTTCCTCCCTCATCTGCCCCCCCCAACTCCACCCCCTCCTGCTTCCTCCCTCCTCTGCCCCCTCCCCAACTCCACCCCCTCCTGCTTCCACCCTCCTCTGCCCCCTCCCCGATTCCACCCCCTCCTGCTTCCCCCTCCTCTGCCCCCTCCCCGGCTCCACCCCACCTGCTTCCTCCCTCATCTGCTCCCTCCCCGGCTCCACCCACTCCTGCTTCCCCCTCCTCTGCCCCCTCCCCGGCTCCACCCCCTCCTGCTTCCTCCCTCCTCCGCCCCCTCCCCGGCTCCACCCCCTCCTGCTTCCCCCCTCCTCGGCTCCACCCTCTCCTGCTTCCCCCCTCCTCTGCCCCCTCTCCGGCTCCACCCCCTCCTGCTTCCCCCTCCTCTGCCCCCTCCCCGGCTCCACCCCACCTGCTTCCTCCCTCATCTGCCCCCTCCCCGGCTCCGCCCCCTCCTGCTTCCCCCTCCTCTGCCCCCTCCCCGGCTCCCCCCACCTGCTTCCCCTCATCTGCTCCCTCCCCGGCTCCACCCCCTCCTGCTTCCTCCTTCATCTGCCTCCTCTCCAACTCCACCCCTCCTGCTTCCTCCCTCCTCCGCCCCCTCCCCGGCTCCACGCCCTCCTGCTTCCTCCCTCCTCCGCCCCCTCTCCGGCTCCACCCCCTCCTGCTTCCTCCCTCCTCCGCCCCCTCCCCAGCTCCATCCCCCTCCTGCTTCCTCCCTCATCTTCCCCCTCCCCGGCTCCGCCCCCTCCTGCTTCCTCCCTCCTGTTCCCCCTCCCCGGCTCCGCCCCCTCCTGCTTCCTCCCTCCTCTGCCCCCTCCCCGGCTCCACCCCCTCCTGCTTCCCCCCTCCTCGGCTCCACCCCCTCCTGCTTCCCCCCTCCTCTGCCCCCTCCCCGGCTCCACCCCCTCCTGCTTCCCCCCTCCTCGGCTCCACCCCCTCCTGCTTCCTCCCTCCTCTGCCCCCTCCCCGGCTCCGCCCCCTCCTGCTTCCTCCCTCCTCTGCTCCCTCCCCGGCTCCACCCCCTCCTGCTTCCTCCCTCCTCCGCCCCGTCCCCACGCCCTCCTGCTTCCTCCCTCCTCCGCCCCCTCTCCAGCTCCACCCCCTCCTGCTTCCTCCCTCCCTGGCTCCACCCCTCCTGCTTCCTCCCTCCTCCGCCCCCTCCCTGGCTCCACGCCCTCCTGCTTCCTCCCTCCTCCGCCCCCTCCCCGGCTTCACGCCCTCCTGCTTCCTCCCTCCTCCGCCCCCTCCCCGGCTCCGCCCCCTCCTGCTTCCTCCCTCCTCCGCCCCCTCCCCGGCTCCACCCCCTCCTGCTTCCTCCCTCATCTTCCCCCTCCCCGGCTCCACCCCCTCCTGCTTCCTCCCTCCTCCGCCCCCTCCCCGGCTCCACCCCCTCCTGCTTCCTCCCTCATCTTCCCCCTCCCCGGCTCCACCCCCTCCTGATTCCTCCCTCCTCCGCCCCCTCTCCGGCTCCACCCCCTCCTGCTTCCTCCCTCCTCCACCCCCCCCGGCTCCACCCCCTCCTGCTTCCTCCCTTCTCCGCCCCCTTCCCGGCTCCACCCCCTCCTGCTTCCTCCCTCATCTTCCCCCTCCCCGGCTCCACCCCCTCCTGCTTCCTCCCTCCTCTGCTCCCTCCCCGGCTCCACCCCCTCCTGCTTCCTCCCTCATCTTCCCCCTCCCCGGCTCCACCCCCTCCTGCTTCCTCCCTCCTCCGCCCCCTCCCCAACTCCACCCCCTCCTGCTTCCACCCTCCTCTGCCCCCTCCCCGATTCCACCCCCTCCTGCTTCCCCCTCCTCTGCCCCCTCCCCGGCTCCACCCCACCTGCTTCCTCCCTCATCTGCTCCCTCCCCGGCTCCACCCCCTCCTGCTTCCTCCTTCATCTGCCTCCTCTCCAACTCCACCCCTCCTGCTTCCTCCCTCCTCCACCCCCCCTGGCTCCACCCCCTCCTGCTTCCTCCCTCATCTTCCCCCTCCCCGGCTCCGCCCCCTCCTGCTTCCTCCCTCCTCCGCCCCGTCCCCGGCTCCGCCCCCTCCTGCTTCCTCTCCAGCTCTGTCCCCTCCCTGGGGACAGGGTGTGTACACGTCACGGTGGGGGCTGAGGCTGCGCAGGGCAAGAGCCGGGACTCATTTTTGTCCACTCTATAAGGCGCCCCTGGCGGAGGGATTCCGATGCGCTTGCGCTTTAAGTTTTCTCTGCCCCTCCCCGCCTCCGGCAAGTTCCCTCTCAAGGACGCGCATGCGCAGCGAGGGTCAGCTAGCGTGCGGCGGATAACACGCTCGGTGGGGGGGGCGCACGCGCAGAGGGAGTGCAGCTCTACGCATGCGCAGTAGAAAGCAGCCTGAAGGTTCCCTCCAACGCGTAGCGCCTCGGACGCTTCGTCTTCCCACGCATGCGCAACGCCCACCAACGGTCTTCTTACCCGGCGGAAGAATCTCAAAAAGTTCTCCACTCGTGTCATCACGTGGTTCGACTGATCACCGCGGTGCGGAGGTGCCCGGCTGGCGGTGCCGTCGGCGCAGGCGCAGTGAGCTGGCTTCCCCGCCGCGCTGCCCTTCTGCTCTCGGCTCAGCCAGGCTCATTGTGCGGAAGGAGCCAGGCCGCAGCGCGCTCCAGCCCGGCCGCCGGCGCCCCTCCCCCCGCCCCGCGCGCCAACCGCCGCCGCCTCGCGCCGCCGCTCGAGCCGCCTCGCGCGCGCGCGCCCGCCCGCCGGACTCCTCCGGGGCCGCGCCGGCGCCGCCATGTTGAAGCAGCCGCAGCCGCTGCCCTCGCAGCCCCCCCCCCCGGGCGGCCCCGGGCCCCAGGCCGGGCCCCCGCCCGCCCGCAAGGCGCCGCCACCCGGCGCCCCCAGCCCCAACGGCAGCCTGAGCCCCAGCGCCGGGCCGGCCCGGGCCGCGGCCCCGACCGGGGGAGGCGGCGGCACCAGGTAACGGCGGGGCGGGGCCGGGGCCCTCGTGCGCGGCGGGGGGGCTGGGAGGGAGCGAGGGTCCCGTCACTGCGCGCGCGTCGCGGGAGGGGGGGGCTCTAACAGCGCGAGCGCGGCGCTGATTGGTCGTTTGTACAGCCAATCCCCGCCCAGCGGCGCGCGAGAGCGAGACCCCGGCCCCTCCCCCGCCGTGGGACCCAGCGTCCGCCCCTCCCCCCCGCCACGGAACCCAGTGTCAGCTCCTCCCCCGCCGTGGGACCCAGCGTCCGCCCCTCCCCCCCGCCACGGAACCCAGTGTCAGCTCCTCCCCCGCCGTGGGACCCAGCCTCCGCCCCTCCCCCTTCCCCCCCAGCCACGGAACCCAGTGTCAGCTCCTCCCCCGCCGTGGGACCCAGCCTCCGCCCCTCCCCCTTCCCCCCCAGCCACGGAACCCACTGTCAGCTCCTCCCCCGCCGTGGGACCCAGCCTCCGCCCCTCCCCCTTCCCCCCCCAGCCACGGAACCCACTGTCAGCTCCTCCCCCGCCGTGGGACCCAGCGTCCGCCCCTCCCCCTTCCCCTCCCAGCCACGGAACCCAGTGTCAGCTCCTCCCCCGCCGTGGGACCCAGCGTCCGCCCCTCCCCCTTCCCCTCCCAGCCACGGAACCCAGTGTCAGCTCCTCCCCCGCCGTGGGACCCAGCCTCCGCCCCTCCCCCTTCCCCCCCCCAGCCACAGAACCCAATGTCAGCTCCTCCCCCGCCGTGGGACCCAGCCTCCGCCCCTCCCCCTTCCCCCCCCAGCCACGGAACCCAGTGTCAGCTCCTCCCCCGCCGTGGGACCCAGCCTCCGCCCCTCCCCCTTCCCCCCCAGCCACGGAACCCAGTGTCAGCTCCTCCCCCGCCGTGGGACCCAGCCTCCGCCCCTCCCCCTTCCCCCCCAGCCACGGAACCCAGTGTCAGCTCCTCCCCCGCCGTGGGACCCAGCGTCCGCCCCTCCCCCCCCCCCCGCCACGGAACCCAGTGTCAGCTCCTCCACCGCCGTGGGACCCAGCCTCCGCCCCTCCCCCTTTCCCCCCCAGCCACGGAACCCAGTGTCAGCTCCTCCCCCGCCGTGGGACCCAGCGTCCGCCCCTCCCCCCCGCCACGGAACCCAGTGTCAGCTCCTCCCCCGCCGTGGGACCCAGCCTCCGTCCCTCCCCCTTCCCCCCCAGCCACGGAACCCAGTGTCAGCTCCTCCCCCGCCGTGGGACCCAGCCTCCGCCCCTCCCCCTTCCCCCCCAGCCACGGAACCCAGTGTCAGCTCCTCCCCCGCCGTGGGGCCCAGCCTCCGCCCCTCCCCCTTCCCCCCCAGCCACGGAACCCAGTGTCAGCTCCTCCCCCGCCGTGGGACCCAGCCTCCGCCCCTCCCCCTTCCCCTCCCAGCCACGGAACCCAGTGTCAGCTCCTCTCCTGCCGTGGGACCCAGCGTCCGCCCCTCCCCCCCGCCACGGAACCCAGTGTCAGCTCCTCCCCCGCCGTGGGACCCAGCCTCCGCCCCTCCCCCTTCCCCCCCCCCCAGCCACGGAACCCAGTGTCAGCTCCTCCCCCGCCGTGGGACCCAGCCTCCGCCCCTCCCCCCCCGCCACGGAACCCAGTGTCAGCTCCTCCCCCGCCGTGGGACCCAGCCTCCGCCCCTCCCCCTTTCCCCCCCAGCCACGGAACCCAGTGTCAGCTCCTCTCCTGCCGTGGGACCCAGCGTCCGCCCCTCCCCCCCGCCACGGAACCCAGTGTCAGCTCCTCCCCCGCCGTGGGACCCAGCCTCCGCCCCTCCCCCTTCCCCCCAGCCACGGAACCCAGCGTCAGCTCCTCTCCTGCCGTGGGACCCAGCCTCCGCCCCTCCCCCTTCCCCCCCAGCCACGGAACCCAGTGTCCACTCCTCCCCCGCCGTGGGACCCAGCCTCCGCCCCTCCCCCTTCCCCCCCAGCCACGGAACCCAGTGTCCACTCCTCCTCTGCCATGGGACCCACTGTCCGCCCCTTCTCCCCCAGCCACGGTACCCAGTGTCCCATCCTGGGAACTCAGTGTCCGCCTTTTCCCTGCCGTGGGACCCAGCCTCCGCTCCTCTCCCTCCCTCCCCCCCAGCCACGGAACCCAGTGTCCACTCCTCCCCCGTCGTGGGACCCAGCCTCCGCCCCTCCCCCTTCCCGCCCCAGCCACGGAACCCAGAGTCCACTCCTCCCCCGCTGTGGGACCCAGCCACGGAACCCAGTATCCATTCCTCCCCCGCCATGGGACCCAGCGTCCGCCCCTCCCCCCCAGCCACGGAACCCAGTGTCCACTGCTCCCTTGCCGTGGGATCCAGCCTCCGCTCCTCCCCCTTTTACCCCCCAGGCACGGGACCCAGCATCTACTCCTTCCCCGCCGTGGGACCCAGCGTCCGCCCCTACCCCTTCCCCCCCCAGCCACGTAACCCAGAGTCCACTCCTCCCCCGCCGTGGGACCCAGCATCCGCCCCGTCCCTTCCCCCCCCCCAGCCACAGAACCCAGCATCCACTCCTTCCCCGCCGTGGGACCCAGCATCCACCCCCTCTCCTCCCTCCTGCCATGGAAGCCAGCATCCGCCCCTCCCCTCCGCTGTGGAACCCAGTGTCTGCCCCTCTCCCTTCCCCCCCAGCCATGGAAACCCAGTGTCTTTCCCCCTAGCCATGGGACCCAGCATCTGCCCTTACCCCACCATGGGACCCAGGCGTCTGGCCTCCCAACCCCATCCTTCAGCCCCTGTCGTCCCTCCCAAACTCTAGGACCCAAGCATCTGGCCTCCTAGTTGCCCCTCACCCCCATCCCCACAGAGCCCGGACAGGACACACACATCCCCCCTCCATGAACCCTGGCTTCTGGTCTCCCAGCCCCACCTCCCCCACTCTGGAATTCAGGTGTCTGGCCTCCCCCCTTGCCTCTCCAGAGCCAGGATGGGCTCCCAGCAGCCCCTCCCACTCTCTCTGGCCACCACCCTGAGCTGGGACAGGACCCTGGTGTCCAGGCTTCTAGCATGTCCCCTCTCCTTGCCCACCCTACATCTCTTGCCCCTCCCAAAGATGAGCTAGAACCCAGGCATATAGGCTCCCTGCCCCCTACCCTCCACTCCCCAAGCAGAGCCAGACTAGATCCCAGGTGTCTAGGCTCCTAACCTTCCCCCCTTCCAGAAGCTCCCAGGCTCCTTCCAACCCAGATCTGGGCTTGAACTCCCATATCTGAGTTCCATGACCCCACTTCCACCCAGAGCTGGGATAGGACCCAGGTGTCCAGGCCTGGGATGTAATAATGTAGTTGATTAACTGATTACGTGTATTCCTCCCTCCTCCCCCACTTTGCCAGTACATTTTTTTAGCAGGCTGGCCAGCAGCCTGGCTCAGTCCTGGATTGTGACAGATCCAGGACCTACCCCTGCTGCGGCTCTGCATTTAAAGTGTATTAGGAGCTGGGTGGGCAGGCAGCCCAGTTTAATTCTGGCTCGCGCTGGGTCTGGAAGCTCAGCCCCTCCTCTGGACAGGGGCTGCTGCCACCGCACCCTGCTGCCTCTGGTTTTTATACTGGCTCCCCTCGCAGACCAGTTCCTGCCTGGCACCAGCGAAGTGGCGGGGGGCTCCTTGGGAGTGGTGCCGGAGTGCACAGGCTGCTGGCCCCACTCCCAGGGACTATAGAATAGTCAAGTAACTGATAAGAATTCATGAGATCAATTAGCCGCTATTTAACATCTCTCGTCCGGGCTATCGGCCTGGTGAGCCCGGCCTAGTGGCTGGGCCTGGCTGTGGGGCCTGAGGCTATAGCAGTTCTGTAATCAGCACTCTCTGTGATTTGTTTTCAGGGGGCAGAGCACAGGGAAGGGGCCTCCCCAGTCTCCAGTAAGTACCTCAAGCTCTTTCTAAAGGGGGGAGGGGGAACCTCCTACTGGTCACAGGATCTCCCAGCCAAGCCAGGCTGTCAAGCTCTGTCTGTGGTACTGACTTCCTGATCAAGGGCTGCTTTTCTTCCGCCTCAGCCAGGGTGGCTGGACAGGCCCTTCCTCTTTCCTGAGAACATGGCCTGGGCTGAGGACAATTTGCACTGGACCCCATTCATTCCTTCCCCTGGGCTTCTGCTGGACTTGCTTTCTGCATCATGGTACCAGTGCAAGTGTCACTGTTTCCCAAAAATGTGCGCTAGAGATGCATGGGGCCCCCAGCATTCTGACCCTGTGGCCCAGGGGCTGTGTATGGCTCATAGCTGATTGTTGGTAGCACTAGCATCTCTTGGATCTGAAGGGACATCAGTATGACAAGGTCCTCAGTGAGCCAAGCCAGTTCCCCTGGCGCCTGGAGGTAGATCAGAATCAACACTCTTAAATGGTGCCGTTCCTCACCCCCTGAGCCTGCCAGTTCCTTTTCCTGAGGCCAGATTGGAGCTAGTGTCCCCTGGAAGGGGAAGGCCCATACCTCCTTCCCAGATACCCCTTAAGGCAATGTATTGCTCCAACCCAGGTCCAGATTGGGGTGAAAGGTCCCATTGTTTCCTCAGTCCCCAGTGTGCCTGTGCTTTTAAATTGGTCCCTCACTTTCACTCCTAGTGTGCTAGAAACACTTACCGCATCCCCACTGGCTTCTCATCCCTGGGGGGTGTTCTGCTCTGAGAAGCAGCTTTAAAAGAGGCACGTTATGCCTCAGGTTCATGGTCCTGATGACAGCCGATTTAGTCTGCACTCTTCTCAAGGCCAGACGTGTTCTCTGGCTCCCTGAAGATGGCTCTTCGGCTTTGACTATCACAGCAACAGACGCTACCTCAGCAGAGCTGTGCTGCAGGACTGGGCTGGGAGGTGGAGCGTGAGGCAGGGCTCATGGGAGTTGCCGTACTAGTGGGGAGAACAGAGTCGCCAGTGGGACTCTGACATCCAGCTGTCTCTCTCTCAGATCCACCTTGGAGGAGGTTTCCCTGCAATGCTGTCTCTTCCCTCTCACTGGGCCATGTGCTGGGGTTGCTGGGTGAGATTCTCTGGCTTGGGTTATGCAGGAGGCCAGACTGGACCATTCTGGCCTTAAGAACTGTGAATTCTTTAATTGGCTCCTTCTGGAAAGAGGGGGCAGGCTCACTCTGGGCCTGCCAGTGCCGATGGGGTTGGCATGAGCTCAGGGTGCCAAAATGTGGGGGTCGTTCAGGACCTAAGCCTGCGTCTCTGCACAGCAGCAGGTGGCTGGCCCTGGAGACATACCTCAAGCATGCCCTGTAACAATAGCACCACAGAGGTGATTGCTGGTAGCCCGGGCTCCGAGGGTGGCGCATCTAGGGGAAGCCGGGGAAATGCAGGAGGGATGCTCACTGCTCCTTGCTGATGGGCTCATCTTACTGTGTTAACGACAGGTATTTGAAGGTGTCTATAACAATTCTCGAATGCTGCATTTCCTGACGGCTGTCGTGGTAAGTGCTGTCAGTTCCGCTGTAATGCTGAGGGGTTGCTCACCGTGGTGCACTCAGAAGCAGGCTGTAATTTGGGAAAAGGGGGAGTGTTTAGCTTGGGAGGAGGGTGGTCATGCTATCCCCTCTGTCAGAAATTCCTGGTTCCCAGCAATGGCCTTTGAGTTGGGAAGCAGGGAGTGGGGTGGAGAGGGAGGAGTCTGGGGCATGGGGGCGGAAGGAGGGAAGAGAGGGAAATGTGGGGTATTTTCGGCCCAGGGGACTGGACCTGTGGGGGGAGAGGAAAGGATCAGCAGGCGTGTTGATGGCAGGGGCAGGAAGGAGAAGGAGCTGAAGGCTGGCACTGCAGTTTGGGTGTCAGTGCCAGCTGCTGCTGTGCCTGTTGGATGTGTTCATCCCCAGAGCATGGAGGCCTGGTCGTTATGTGCCCAGTGGGACTGGGGAGAGGGCACTGGGTGCTGTGCATGCCCTGCTGTAGAAAGAGAATTGCTTGGAGGTGGTCTGGGAGCTTCCCAGCCAAAGATTTCACCTCATCCCCACCCACCCACCCACCCACCCTGCAAGCAGCCCAGGCTTTGGCAGCTTTTGCATTCACAATAGGTCACATTGGTGTTTCCCCAGCGAAGTGGGGCTGGCTGAGCTAAGGGCACCCAGGAGCAGCCGTGAGTCCAGGTGCTCATGGCACAGTGTGTTGCTTCCTGGCGATCCCTTTTGGGTCTCCCCTCTCTCCCAGCCCAGGAGGGTGAGCAGGGCGACTCTGGGAGCTGCATGGGGGTTGGGAGTGGTGGGAGGCAGATTGTGCTCTGGGGAGGGGACCCTGGACCCTCTGGCTTGTGCTTCCCCAGCCAACGCTAATCTCTGGCTCTGTCCCCAGGGCTCCACGTGTGATGTGAAGGTGAAAAATGGCAGCACCTTTGAGGGGATTTTTAAAACCCTCAGCTCTAAGGTAAATGTTACAGGGGGTAGAAATGGCAGCTGTTAGCATGGATGGCCAGTCCTTTGGACAGCAGCAAGTTGGTATTTGGGGCAGGGCAGCGCCTCTGAGCTCTGCAGAGGATGTGTGGGGTCCCCCTTGGCAGTGGTGGGGGAGGAGCAGCGCCTCTGAGCTCTGCAGTGGGCATGCGGGGTCCCCCTTGGTAATGGCGGGGCAGGGGCAGCGCCTCTGAGCTCTGCAGTGGGCGTGTGGGTTCCCCGTGGCTCTCAAGGCAGGGGCAGCGCCTCTGAGCTCTGCAGTGGGCATGCGGGGTCCCCGTGGCTCTCGAGGCAGGGGCAGCGCCTCTGAGCTCTGCAGTGGGCATGCGGGGTCCCCGTGGCTCTCAAGGCAGGGGCAGCGCCTCTGAGCTCTGCAGTGGGCATGCGGGGTCCCCGTGGCTCTCGAGGCAGGGGCAGCGCCTCTGAGCTCTGCAGTGGGCATGCGGGGTCCCCGTGGCTCTCGAGGCAGGGGCAGCGCCTCTGAGCTCTGCAGTGGGCATGCGGGGTCCCCGTGGCTCTTGAGGCAGGGGCAGTGCCTCTGAGCTCTGCAGTGGGCATGCGAGGTCCCCGTGGCTCTCAAGGCAGGGGCAGCGCCTCTGAGCTCTGCAGTGGGCATGCGAGGTCCCCGTGGCAGTGGTGGAGGAGGCCTGGCTCTCGAGGCAGGGCACAGCATGCAGTAACCGTTGCTGTTTGTAGTTTGAGCTGGCAGTGGATGCAGTGCACAGGAAGACCCAGGATCAGCTGGCAGGACCTAAGCGGGAGGACATTGTGGACACCATGGTCTTCAAGCCCACGGATGTCATGCTGGTGCATTTCCGCAACGTCGATTTCAATTATGCCACAAAAGGTAACGTTGGCCCTTGGTCGGGGCCTGTCCCTGCTTGGTGCGGAGTTGGGGGGTTGCCCCGCAGGGTGCAGACCTTACAGCCCATTGTCTGCTCCTAGACAAGTTTACGGACTCAGCCATCGCCATGAATTCCAAGGTGAATGGGGAGCACAAAGAGAAGGTGCTGCAGCGCTGGGAAGGGGGTGACAGCAACAGCGACGACTACGACCTAGAGTCTGACATGGTAAGAACCCTGCTGCTTGGATCCTGGGCCTGGAGAGAGGGCTTGGCTACCCACATCCCTTCCGCGGCTGCGGGCTGCAGAGCCCATCTCTCACACTTGTCCTTGTTGCAGTCTAATGGCTGGGACCCCAATGAGATGTTCAAGTTTAATGAAGAAAACTATGGAGTGAAGACAACTTATGACAGCAGTTTGTCATCCTACACGTGAGTGTGGGCCTGGGCGTGCTCTCGAGCGACTCTCGGGTCAGGCTACACGTGTCCGAGGGGTTGCTCCTTCGGAGGAGAATGGCCGTATCACACCCCACTGCGCTGAAGGAACGTGCAGCTCTCGGCAGCGAGGAGAGCCAAGTTCAAGTTCAGGCTGGCTTTCTTTAGAGTCGCTCTGCTGTTGGAATGATTTTGTTCATTCTTGTCCTGTACAAAAATTACCCTTTTCCCCATTTTCTGTGGGGATTTGTCTAGTCCATCTTCCTGCTTCCATGGGCCAGTGATTCTCAACATACTTACCGTTGGGTGCCACACATGCTTCCTGTGTGTTGTGAGCTGCAGCCACACGGTATACACGTTACCTCTACGGCCCTAAGGATGCCACAGAAGCTGCACCCTTTGGGCCAGGGCTGGAGAACCACTGCCCTGGAAATCACTCTGTTTTCTTTGCCCTTGTGGGTTGCTCTCATAGCAGAGGGGGAGAGAGAAGGCAGCTTTAAACCCACACACATGAGCAGGGGCGGGGTGTGTGGTGGCAGGGGTGGCTCAGGTTGGAGGACCTGGGATAGGTGTGGAGGGCAAGCTGGGAGTAGATGTGGAAGTTGGAACTATAGCTTTTCTAACTGCCTTCTTCTGGAGTGGATGTCGTTCCTGTCAGCTGTTTGGGAAGCAAACCAGAGCAGCCCAGGGTTCGTGTGCGTGGCCCTGAGGAGCCCAGCCTTGCTCACTGTGCAGCTGCGCATGGCAGGGTGCGGCTCTCCAGCGCACACGCACAGAACACGTACACGTGTGATTCTTGGTGGAAGCAGCTCCTTGCTCGCACTTGCTTTTCATTGTGTAAAGCCTGTCACTCGTCAGTTCCAAATTGCCCTGGGACACTGACATGCTGCCCTTGCTGGGGCTGTCCTCTGCTCCCGAAGCGCTGCTTCCTCCCCAGCTGCAGCAGTGCTAATCACACCAAGCAGGGAGCTTGCTTTTTCCATTGCCAGTGTGCAAGGGGACTTCCCCCTGCTCCGATGGGCGCATCATTTCCAGAAACAGGCTCCCTCCAGCAGAGACCAGAGCAGCAATGGGAAGGCTTCAGACAGCTCGGAGCCACAGCGGTGTCCTGTGCTGACCCTGAGGCCTGTCTGTTCCTGTCCTAGCGTCCCTCTGGAGAAGGATAACACGGAGGAGTTCCGGCAGCGGGAGGCCCGGGCAGCCCAGCTGGCCCGGGAAATTGAGTCAAGTCCCCAGTACCGCCTGCGCATTGCCATGGAGAATGATGATGGCCGGACGGAAGAGGAGAAGCACAGCTCTGTGCAGAGGCAGGTGTCCGGCAGAGACAGCCCCAGCTTGGCCTCCAGGTGAGAGAGGGATGCCTGGGGCTGGGGTAAGGAGGCCATGGGGGCCAGTGTTAACCCCCTGTTCCATCTGTGTCTGCAGGGAGAGCAAGTATGTCCCGCTGCCACAGCGCGTCAGAGAGGGCTCGCGAGGAGGTGTCCGGTGCAGCAGCTCCCGGGGCGGGAGACCAGGGGTGGGGTCCCTACCTCCCCGTGGCAGCACGCACCATCCAGACAGCAACTCTAGCCCTGTCCCGGAGCAGCGAGGGATCAATGGAGGTGAGAGCTGAGAGGCTTCCTGGCTCTGGCGCTAACAGAGCCTGAGGCTGGTTTCCAGGGCCTTCCAGCCTGGAGTTCTGGGAGGCCAGCGACTGTCCAAGCTGCTGCACCTGTCCTGTAACCCCTTCCTGTGCTTGCTTGCTTTCCAGGGCCCTCTCGAATGTCTCCAAAGTCCCAGCGTCCCATCCGGGGTGCCAAGACCATGCCTTCCCCATCAAGCCGCCCGGTAGAGGTCTCAGCAGCTCCCCCAGCAGGTGGGCGGCAGGGCCTCCAGTCTGCTCTGACGAGGAGCCCATGAGCAGGAAGGGTTAGCCTGCAGGGCGCCAAGAGGGGGCTTGTAATGCCCGAGAGCCCTAGTCTGTGTGGCTGTCCCCCTGAGGGAGGGAGGGAGGGTTAGGACCCACATCTTCACCAGTCTCTCACCAGAGTTCCCTTTCTCCCTGCAGTGGGCCGCATGTACTCTCCTCGCTCTCCCAAGTCTGCCTCAGCCACTCCGCTGTCTTCCCAAGAAGCTCCAGTGGGATCGGCTGTCCCAGCAGCGCCTGCGTCCCCCTCAGAGGCCAGAAGTGGTCTGGAATCAAGTGTTTCCCCAAATCCCCCTTCTCCCAAAGTAGCAGCCCCTGCACCAGCCACTGCTATGGAGGGTAAGGCCCAGGGAGCAGCGTGGGGCTTCTGGGGACTTGTGGCAACAGATTAGAGGGGCCTTGGAGCTGTGGCAGGGCAGTGCTCATGCCTTGAGGAATTTCCCTTCTCTCCTCTCCCCCCAGGGAAAGATGTTCCCACATCTGCGGCTAAAGACCCTGGCAGAACCTTGGAAGTGACGGGGCCCTGTGAGCTCAGCAAGTCAGCCAGCAAAGGTGTGTGTGTCTGGGAGCCAGCACTAGCTACCCTGTGGTGTGTCCTGAGGGGGCCTGCGCCCTCCGTGGGAGCAAGCCAGGTTCAGGGGCTTGGGGGCAGGAGGTAGAGGTTGCCCAGTGTCTGAGGCTGTAGCAGCCCCTCAGCTGGCCTCTCACCCAGGGCTGTTCCCACAGCAGGGCTGCAGAGTGAGCAGAAGCGGACCCAGCTGGAGGAGCTGCGCAAGTTTGGGGCCCAGTTCAAGGTGAGGCCTGGCAGCAGCAAGGAAACCAAGAGAGATGGGTGTGTCTGGGCTGGGCTCACCTCTGGCATCTGGCTTCCCCACAGCTCCAGCCGAGTGGCTCTCCAGAGGCCAGCCTGGAGTCTTTCAGTGCCAGGCCTAAGGAGCCTCTGGAGGGCAAGGACAAGGCCCTGGAGCCGGGGATCTGCGAGGGGCCCGAGGAGGCGCCCGCCATCAGCATGGTGCCGAAGCCCAGTGGGACCAGCCTGGAGTTGCTGCCGGAGAGTGGCAAAGAGGAGAAGGGGCTTTGTGAGGGGGCTGAGCAGCAGCTGGCCAGTCCCCCGGGGAAGGGCGAGCCCGAGGACAAAGAGGAAGGGCCTGTGTCTGAGTGAGTCTGCTGTGTTGGCACTGGGGAGGAGGTTGGGGGCATGGTAGGGTGCCTGAGCGGAAGCCAAAGGCTCTTCAGGGTTTTAACCTGTCTGTCCTGCCTTGCTTTCAGGCAGGTGAAGAAATCGACTCTGAATCCCAATGCCAAGGAGTTCAACCCCTCAAAACCACTGTTGTCTGTGGTGAGTGCCAGCCCCTCCATTGGCTCCAGCCGCTGCTGGCCTCATTGCTGGGGGTGTGGCCAGGCTCCATGCTCATCTGCTCTCTCTCTGCTTCCAGAACAAATCGACCAGCACCCCCACCTCACCGGGCCCTCGTGCCCATTCCACTCCCTCCATCCCAGTGATCACGGCTGGACAGACCGGCATGTACAGCCCCCAGTACATCTCCTACATACCTCAGATCCACATGAGCCCTGCGGTCCAGGTCAGAGGAAAATGGGGGAGCGGGCTGGGCAGGCCCTGTGCAGAAGGGGAGGAGAGGGCTGCCGGGGGCGGGAGCACACTGGGAAGGACTGCAGAAGTTGGGTAAATGTGACTGGGGGAGCTGGGCCCTGCGTGGGGAAGGAAGACAGCAGCTCTGCTTGTTCTCCGATGACCCCCTGCTGTGCCCCTCTCATTGCAGGCCCCCCAGATGTACCCGTATCCTGTCTCCAGCTCTGTGCCTGGCCAGCAGGGCAAGTACCGAGGGGCCAAAGGTGAGCCTGGCATTTCCTGGGGGGCACATTCCAGCTGCCGCCCGACCTGCGATGGAGGGGCTGTCTAAACCATGGGCAGAGCTCCCCTCCCTGCTGGCTAGACCAATGGGGCAGGAGTGGGATGGGAGGCAGCAGGGATTGACGGGGAGCTGCTGTATTACTGTGGGAGGCGGGTCCCTCACCATGTGGCCTGGGGGCTTCTGGGGTCACTTCTGAGCTGCTGGCTCCTTTTCCACAGGTTCCCTCCCGCCCCAGCGCTCCGATCAGCATCAGCCAACATCTGCGCCCCCCATAATGCAGGCGGCGGCGGCGGCAGGCCCCCCGCTGGTTGCAGCTACGCCCTACTCCTCCTACATTTCCTATAATCCCCAGCAGTTCACAGGGCAGCCCACCCTGATGCAGCCCATGGCTCACTACCCCTCTCAGGTAAGGGTCACAGGGCGGAGTTGGGCAGTGAGTGTGCAGGGATGGTCCCTCTAACAGCCATGGGGCACGGCTCTTCCCTTGCAGCCTGTGTTTGCTCCGATGCTGCAGAGCAACCCCCGCATGATGACATCCGGCAGCCACCCCCAGGCCATCGTGTCCTCCTCCACACCCCAGTACCAGCCTACAGAGCAGCCCACGCCCCAGACACTCTATGGTGAGTCTGCATGCTGGGGGCTGGGACCCTCCAGAGCTGGGATCTGTTCTGCTTAGGGGACTGATGGGGGTGTGTGTCTCCCTCTAGCTACAGTTCATCAGTCCTACCCTCACCATGCGACACAGCTGCACCCCCACCAGCCCCAGCCAGCCACCACTCCGACAGGGAGCCAACAGCAGGCCCAGCACGCTGCCCCTAGCCCTGTGCAGGTGAGAGGGTGCTCCCCCAGGGCTGAGGAGGAGGGTAGTGGGTGAGCTCCCCTGTCCGTGCTCACTGTGTTCCTATGTCCTGGCATAGCACCAGGCCGGGCAGCCGCCCCACCTGGCCAGTGCTCAGCAGCAGCAGAACCTGTACCACACAGCCACGCTGACAGCCACGCCGCCCTCCCTCACGCCGGGGCCCAACGCCCAGTCCCCCCAGAACAGCTTCCCACAGCAGGCTGTCTACGCCATCCACGCCCACCAGCAGCTGCAGCACAGCTACACCAACATGGCCCACGTCACCCAGGTAGGTAGGAGGCAACTGAGCTGTGGGTATGGCCACTGCGCTGGCCCCACCCACCAACACTTGCCTGCTCTCTCCCACAGGCCCATGTCCAGACTGGAATAACAGGAGCACCACCCCCCCACCCTGGGGCGCCTCACCCTCCCCAGGTCATGCTGCTCCACCCCCCGCAGACCCATGGGGGGCCCCCCCAAGGCGGCGTGCCACAGAGCGGGGTGCCCACCCTCTCGGCCTCCACACCATCTCCATACACCTATATAGGACACCATCAAGGTCAGTGGCGGGTGTGTGCGCTGGGCCAGACTGGTACCAGAGGAATCCCTCCATGGGTGTAAGGTGCAGCTGGCTGGCCAGGTGTCACATGGCTCGGGTGCTGGTGGTGCAGCAGGGAGGGTTGGGCATGTTCATGGTGCACTGTGCTTCTCTTCCCCCACTTGCCTTAAGCCCAGGGCAGGCCCCGTGGGGGGGGGGAGGTGCAAGAGCAGGCTGGAATGGCCTGGTTTGGGGGAGGGGGTCATCAGGCTGCAGCCCTGTCTCCTTGCAGGGAGTCCAGTCCTGCTTTGCTCACTAACCATCTCTGCTCTCTTTCTAGTTCAGTCTCACCCATCCCAGCAGCTCCCATTCCACCCCCCTGGAAACTGAAGCCTCGATTCCTGACTGTGAACTGAACTCCCCCTGCCGGGATCCGGTTTGCTCCTTGCCCCTCGTGTGCGCACCGGCCTGGCCGCCGGGCCTTGCAGTGGAATCCCCTTGGGGAGCCACGGCTGGGGGTGGGGCTTTACCCAGCACCTTCTTTTGTTGAGTTGCAGACTGCGCCGTGGCGAGTGCCACCTGCCCCCGGCTCCTGGAGCCGCCAAGGGTTTCTTTTCTATTATTTATAACTCCAATCGGGCTGTTAAACAGAGTGTTGGGCTCCCTCCCCTAGTAACTTGAGCACAGGAGCAGACCAGACTGAGGAACGTGGACTTTTTATTACATAAAAATATTTAAAAAGTGAAAAAAAATAAAATAAAATTTTAAACTAACTCCATGGTTGGTGTTGAGGTGAGTCTCTGGCATGCCAAAGGCAGGGGCCTAGGCTGCGCTCTGGCTGTCCCTCTTCCCGCCCAAGAACAAGATGCAACCCAGCCATGATTCCACACCTTTATTAACAACAGAAATGAACAGGAGGAGCAGCAAGCCACAGGCCCTGCTCCCCCCCCCCCCCCCCCACTGGAGAGGGCTGTGGGCAGGACACTCCCAGCGGAGCAGCTCTAGGTGAACATGAGCCAGCCTGGGGCAGCAGTCCTAGCCAGGCTCTTTCCTCCCTCCCCAGCATGGGACATGGGCAGAACTAGCTGCCTCCCTCTATTTGCAGCGCTGGTCCAGCCCAGCCTTTACGCCCAGCCCTTCACATCATCCAGATCCACCTCCAGTGTCTTGGTGACCACGCCTGTGCCAATGGTGCGGTTGGTGTCCCGCAGCGTGAAGCGCTGTCCCTCCTCCAGCACCATGGGCTGCCGCAGTGTGAGGGTCAGGGCTGTGTCCTCACCAGGCATCACCATCTCCTGCAGTGGGAGAGTGAGAGCAGGGGATGGGCACCACTAAGGAGCCAGGTCCTGTCCCTGCAGTGAGCCCAGGGTGGGGGGCTCCATACCTTTTCGGGGGGGACAGTGACCCGACAGGCCATGTCCCACGTGAGGGAGAACATGACAGGCGTGTAGTTAGAGAAGAAAGGCTTGTGCCGTCCACCCTCCTCCTTGCTGAGGATATACACCTGGGGAGTGGAGAGAGGAGAGTTACAGCCCAGCAGCCCACCTCCCCTGCCCCTCCCAGCCCCTGTCACTCCCCCACCTGGGCCTGGATCTTCTGATGGGGCTTAATGGAGCCGGGCTTGCACATCACCATGCCACGCCGCACATCTTCCCGCTTCAGCCCCCGCACCAGCGCACCCAGATTGTCTCCAGCCTCTGCCCGCTCCAGGCTCTGGTGGAACATCTCAATGCCTGTGGGGGAGGGATGGGGTGAGCAGGGGTCCCCAGCCCCCAGAGGGAGCAGGGGAGGGGTTCCATTAGCAGCACCTCCTACCTGTTACCACAGAGCGCAGGTTGCGGTTGTGCCCCAAAAACTCACACTCATCCCCCTTCCTGACAATGCCACGCTCCAGCGTCCCCGTCACCACAGTCCCACGCCCTGCAAGGGCACAGGGTTAGTGCCACAGCGTTCTGGGGAGGGGTCCCTAGAAGGGCGTGGAGCAGGGACCCGCCTTACCCGGGATGGAGTAGATGGATTCAATGGGCAGCAGGAACGGCTTGTCCAGCTCCCGCGTGGGCAGTGGGACGTGCGTGTCAACCGCGTCCAGCAGCTTCAGGATGGAGTTCAGGCCCAGCTCCGGGTTGCGGTGCTAGAAGGGGGAGAAGAGGGCATTAGCATAGGCAGCAGATGGGTGAGGCACTGCCAGGGCAAAGGGAACTCACCTCCAGGGCACAGAGGGCAGAGCCCACGATGACAGGAGTCTTCTCCCCATCATAGCCAAACTCTGAGAGCAGTTCCCGGATCTCCAGCTCCACCAGCTCCAGCATCTCCTGGTCCTCCACCACGTCTGCCTTGTTGACGTACACCACGATGTGCTGCACCCCGATCTGAGGGGGCAACAGGGTGAGGGTCATGCCAGTTGGGCCCTGGGGGATGCCCCCACTTGCAGCCCATGCCCAGGGACCCCTGGGGTAGGAGTAGGGCGTGCTTTGTACAAGTCTGCCTCGTGAGGTATCAACAGCAGTACCCTGGAGGCTAGTCCATGCGAGTCTTCCACGGAGAGCGAGGGAGTTTTGCTGTTACTGAAACACGGCATGAGGCTAGGAGACGAGACGTGCTGAGGGTCCTTGAAGGGAAATCCACACCCCCAGGGACTGACTATGCAAGGAAGAGCCCACCAGCCCTCTCACCTGTTTGGCCAGCAGCAAGTGCTCTCGGGTCTGTGGCATCTGGCCATCAGTTGCCGCCACCACAAGAATGCAGCCGTCTAAGGGAGCGGTGCCAGTGATCATGTTCTGGAAGAAAGGGATGGCAGCACTCAGGCCACGTATGGGGCAAGGGAATGCGCTATTGCTGCCCCACGCCTGGTGGTGAACTCCTCAGGGTGACATGCAGTCCCAGGCCACAGCAGGGGAAGAGTGTAACCACCACCGCCTGCCTCCTCACTGCTTCTAGCCAGCCCCATTGCTTGCCTGCTCCCTGCCCCTTGCCCAGCCAACGGGAGTGTGGGGGTGTGCATGTGCGGATGGAGGAGTGTCTCAAAGGGGCACATTCAGGGAGTGGTGAAGAAAGCAGAGTTCTGGGAAGCGTGCCCTCAAGGCAGCAGCCAGGCTGCCCAGCAGTACCATGACTCCATAGCCTTGGAGGTCTCACAAGCAGCCCCCAGCCCTCACCTTCACGTAGTCAGCGTGGCCGGGGCAGTCGGTATGGGCATAGTGCCGGTTGGCCGTAGCATACTCCACGTGGGAGGCGTTGATGGTGATGCCACGAGCCTTCTCCTCTGGTGCGTTGTCAATCTCTTCATACTTCTTGAACTTGGTATCTCCAGCCTCAGCCAGGACTGGAGGCGGGGGCAGAAAGAGGGGGGTGAGTAACCAGCTGGCTAGGGGAGGGGGCTTGAGAGCCAGGGTGCCTGGGTTCGATCCTTCTCTGGGAGGAGAGCCAGTGTGTCCCAGCAGGGAGGGCTGGGTTCAATGCCTAGCTCACCAATGACTTCTACGACCTTGGGCCAGTCCTCTCCACTTGGCTCCTGCGTGCACAGTCACCTGTTCAGCCTGGGAGCCCCTGGGACAGGAGTCACCCTTGGGCCTGGGCAAAGCCCAGCACGACGGAGTCTGCTCCTGGCCAGGAGCCTCTTAATGCAATCAATGGGGCCAGGGGCATAGGAAACCCCTGGCCACCCAACTCCCCACCCAGAACCCCCCCCACTCACTCTTGGTGATGGCAGCCGTCAGGGTGGTCTTGCCGTGGTCCACGTGCCCAATGGTGCCCACGTTGACGTGGGGTTTGTCCCGCACGTAGGTCTTCTTGGCCTCGACAGCAAAGCTGCGCAGCAGGAGGGGACAGAGGTGCGGGGTAGGTCTGGGCAGGGACACCTAGGAGCACAAGGAGCCTTGGCATGAGTACATCCCCATGCCCCCATCAACCCACGGATCCCACCTGGGTTCCACCCCCCACATCTCATCCCCAAACCAGGCTTCAACCCCACCCGATAGCCCCCACATCCCTACCCAGTCACCCCACCCCCGATACCCCTACATCCCTACCCAGTCACCCCACCCCCGATACCCCTACATTCCTACCCAGTCACCCCACCCCCGATACCACTACATTCCTACCCAGCCATCCCATCAGGCTCCTCATTTCCACCCACTCCTTCCCCAGCCATTCCAGCATGGTTACCACCACCGCACTGCAGCTCCCAGCACACAACCCTGCCAGCCCACCCCCACTAGCACTTTACAAGCCCAATCCTGCTAGGCTCCGCACACCGCAGTTCCCCAACCCCTACCTCATTTGCTGTGCCCCATGCCCCTAGCCTCTAACCCATAACTCATCCACCTCACCCAACACAATGCCCCTGCAGCTCCACACCCCTCCTCACAGCCAGTCTTCTGCTTCCGTGGCCACAGCCCCAAGCACCCCATTGGATAGCAGGAGCCTGCCTGCACATACGCCAGTCCTCGCCATATCCCCAGTCCCTCCCAGATTGGTGGCTCCTTACCGTCCCCAAGACGCCCAGCAGGTAGCTGGACAGGCAGCCCCGGAGGCCTGTAAGAGATCCAGAGAAAAGCTGATATGACCCTCTGGCACTGTTCAGTCATAGCCCCCATCTCACAGCAGCACGGAGGCTCATCTGGTCAACAGGAATTCACACCGGCTGTGGCCATTCAATCCTCTCTCCTGCCTAGCCCAAGAGTGTCTCCTACCAACTACTGTGCAGGGGAAGCCCTCCCCCAGAGTAGCTGACCCCAGCTGTCTCTACCCCAGTATCAGTCACTCTCTTCCCACAACCCTCATGACCCTATTTCACTCCCTCCTGCAAAACTCCACCCCTCCCTTTCAACCCCACACCAGCTCCCCAGGATCTTCTTCAATGGGTGTCAGCACCCCAGAATCCCTCCTCTCAGAACCCTGGGCCAGCCTGTTCTGCCCCCTCCCCCTTACAGGCTACTCTTTCCCCTGCCCCCACTAACCCCCAGCCCAGACGCCACCCCCCCTCCGCTTGCAGCATCTCTGCTCCCCTCCTCTGCCAGCTGCCCAGAACCCCCCTTTCCACCACTACCTGACTCCTGCCACATGCACAATCCCTTCCCACCCCTCCTCTCTCAGGGTTCCTCCGCCCCCCCCCCCCCACCCCCCTCCCCAGCTCCCCCGCCCCCCCCAGAACCCCCCTTTCCACCACCACCTGACTCCTGCCACATGCACAATCCCTTCCCACCCCTCCTCTCTCAGGGTTCCTCCCCCCGCCCCCCCACTGCCCCCCGCCCCCCCCCCCCCCAGAACCCCCCTTTCCACCACCACCTGACTCCTGCCACATGCACAATCCCTTCCCACCCCTCCTCTCTCAGGGTTCCTCCGCCCCCCCACTGCCCCCCGCCCCCCCCCCAGAACCCCCCTTTCCACCACCACCTGACTCCTGCCACATGCACAATCCCTTCCCACCCCTCCTCTCTCAGGGTTCCTCCGCCCCCCCACTGCCCCCCCCCCCCCCGCCCCCCCCAGAACCCCCCTTTCCACCACCACCTGACTCCTGCCACATGCACAATCCCTTCCCACCCCTCCTCTCTCAGGGTTCCTCCGCCCCCCCACTGCCCCCCGCCCCCCCCAGAACCCCCCTTTCCACCACCACCTGACTCCTGCCACATGCACAATCCCTTCCCACCCCTCCTCTCTCAGGGTTCCCCCGCCCCCCCACTGCCCCCCGCCCCCCCCACCCCCCCCAGAACCCCCCTTCCCACCCCTCCTCTCTCAGGGTTCCCCCGCCCCCCCCCCGGGGCGATCTACCCAGGGGGGGGACTCGCTGGAACGCGACTTAGGCAGAGACAGGCCCGGGCCCCGCTTCGCAGTTGGGCCCCCCCCGCGCCCCCCCGCACTGACCAGCAGGCCCGCGCTGTCCCCCGCGCCTCAGCAACGCGCGCGCCGCCATCTTCCGACCGGAAGTGACGCACGGAGAGCAGGCGCCCGTCCGCCGGAAATGAGGAAGTGGGAAGCAGCCGATTCCGGCCGCGGATCTCGAGCGCCCCGGAAATGCAGCGAGGCCGCTCCCGCACTTCCGCTACATCTCGATGGTAACAGCGGGCGCCTTCCGCCTGCGATGCGGTAGGAAGGGCGGGGCCAAAACCCGGCGCCCTCACGTGACCCCTACCCCGCGGGGAGTTCCATAGATCGGCCGCGCGCGGAACACGGCCCCGCCCCCCGCTCTCCGCCCAGCAGCCCCGCCCTTCCAGTGCCGCGCGCCCGCCCCCCCCGGGGGTCGGACACGGGGCGGCCGGGCGGGACCAGCCAGAATCCCCCCCCCGCCCCCCCGGGGGTCGGACACGGGGCGGCCGGGCGGGACCAGCCAGAATCCCCCCCCCACCCCCCCCGGGGGTCGGACACGGGGCGGCCGGGCGGGACCAGCCAGAATCCCCCCCCCGCCCCCCCCCGGGGGTCGGACACGGGGCGGCCGGGCGGGACCAGCCAGAATCCCCCCCCCCCGCCCCCCCCGGGGGTCGGACACGGGGCGGCCGGGCGGGACCAGCCAGAATCCCCCCCCCGCCCCCCCCCCGGGGTCGGACACGGGGCGGCCGGGCGGGACCAGCCAGAATCCCCCCCCCGCCCCCCCCCGGGGGTCGGACACGGGGCGGCCGGGCGGGACCAGCCAGAATCCCCCCCCCCCGCCCCCCGCTGGTCGGACACGGGGCGGCCGGGCGGGACCAGCCAGAATCCCCCCCGCCCCCCCCCCGGGGGTCGGACACGGGGCGGCCGGGCGGGACCAGCCAGAATCCCCCCCCCGCCCCCCCCGGGGGTCGGACACGGGGCGGCCGGGCGGGACCAGCCAGAATCCCCCCCCGCCCCCCCCGGGGGTCGGACACGGGGCGGCCGGGCGGGACCAGCCAGAATCCCCCCCCCGCCCCTCCCGGGGGTCGGACACGGGGCGGCCAGGCGGGACCAGCCAGAATCCCCCCCGCCCCCCCGGGGGTCGGACACGGGGCGGCCAGGCGGGACCAGCCAGAATCCGCCCCCCCCGGGGGTCGGACACGGGGCGGCCGGGCGGGACCAGCCAGAATCCCCCCCCGCCCCCCCGGGGGGGCGGACACGGGGCGGCCGGGCGGGACCAGCCAGAATCCCCCCCCGCCCCCCCCGGGGGTCGGACACGGGGCGGCCGGGCGGGACCAGCCAGAATCCCCCCCCCCACCCCCCGGGGGGTCGGACACGGGGCGGCCGGGCGGGACCAGCCAGAATCCCCCCCCCCACCCCCCGGGGGGTCGGACACGGGGCGGCCGGGCGGGACCAGCCAGAATCCCCCCCCCGCCCCCTCCCGGGGGTCGGACACGGGGCGGCCGGGCGGGACCAGCCAGAATCCCCCCCCGCCCCCCCGGGGGTCGGACACGGGGCGGCCAGGCGGGACCAGCCAGAATCCCCCCCCCGCCTCCCCCGGGGGTCGGACACGGGGCGGCCGGGCGGGACCAGCCAGAATCCCCCCCCGCCCCCCCCGGGGGTCGGACACGGGGCGGCCGGGCGGGACCAGCCAGAATCCCCCCCCCCCGCCTCCCCCGGGGGTCGGACACGGGGCGGCCGGGCGGGACCAGCCAGAATCCCCCCCCGCCCCCCCCGGGGGTCGGACACGGGGCGGCCGGGCGGGACCAGCCAGAATCCCCCCCCCCCGCCTCCCCCGGGGGTCGGACACGGGGCGGCCGGGCGGGACCAGCCAGAATCCCCCCCCCGCCCCCCCGGGGGTCGGACACGGGGCGGCCAGGCGGGACCAGCCAGAATCCCCCCCCGCCCCCCCGGGGGTCGGACACGGGGCGGCCGGGCGGGACCAGCCAGAATCCCCCCCCCCCGCCCCTCCCGGACACCCGCAGGCTCTGCGGCCCGGCGGCTTGTTCTGCAACAGGCTCCACTTGCGCCTGGCCCCTCCCCCGCTCCCCTGTAGCCCCCGTTGCCGGGGCAGCTGCGCTGTGACAAACGTGGACGTGGACAGGCGGACACGAGCTGCAGCTGGGACGTTACAAAAATCCCTTTTATTAGCCTGCGCCGCGGCCCCTGCACACAGGCAGGTGTTAGTGTCGGGAGCTGGGGGCCCGGCGGCCCAGCCTGGCGGGGGCAAGGGGAACACCCTGCGCCCACATCCCTTCTCAGTGTTAGTAACAGGCAGGAGCAGATACTGTCTTCACTCCCTCCTGGGGGAGGGATGGTCAAAAGCTGCATCTTGGGTTAGTGGGGGGAGGGGCTGGGCTCCTCTCCCCAATCCCCCAGAGGGGCCTGGGGAGGGGTTAGTAGGAGATGAGGGTCAGAGCCTGATCAGGCCACAGACAATGTCCAAGGCCCCCTACCGGGGAGCAAAGGATCAGCCTCATGGCCCCCTGGGGAGATGGCATCTGTGCCCCGCCCCCCCAGGGGGAAGCCCCATTGCTGTCCCAGCCCCTCAGGGCTCCTTGAGCTCAGCCACGTCCTTCAGCCGCGTCCCGTCCACAATGCTGCGCACCTGCTCCAGTGACGGGGCCTGGCGGATCCGTTCCAGCTGCACCTGAGGGGCAAGAGGGACATTGGCGGCTCCCTCCCAAGTTTCCACCGGCTCCTGGGCTGCAGATGCACCCCTGCGCCTCCCCACAGGGCACAGGTGGGACCCGCCCCGTGACACCCCAGCCTGTACCTGCAGAGTCTGCGAGAGGCGGACAAAGTCCCTCTGCACCTGCTCACTGGTGTCCAGTTCTGCCTGCAACCGCTGCAGCTTCCCCCGCTGCTCAGCCAGCAGGGCCTCCAGCCTGGCCTGGGGGAGAGACAGTCACAGCCTGGAACCAACACCCCCACCCCGTCCCTCTGTACCCATCCCCAGCCTGACCTGGGGGAGAGACAGTCACAGCCTGGAACCAACACCCCCACCCCGTCCCTCTGTACCCATCCCCAGCCTGACCTGGAGGAGAGACAGTCACAGCCTGGAACCAACACCCCCACCCCGTCCCTCTGTACCCATCCCCAGCCTGACCTGGAGGAGAGACAGTCACAGCCTGGAACCAACACCCCCACCCCGTCCCTCTGTACCCATCCCCAGCCTGACCTGGAGGAGAGACAGTCACAGCCTGGAACCAACATCCCCACCCCGTCCCTCTGTACCCATCCCCAGCCTGACCTGGGGGAGAGACAGTCACAGCCTGGAACCAACACCCCCACCCCGTCCCTCTGTACCCATCCCCAGCCTGACCTGGAGGAGAGACAGTCACAGCCTGGAACCAACACCCCCACCCCGTCCCTCTGTACCCATCCCCAGCCTGACCTGGAGGAGAGACAGTCACAGCCTGGAACCAACACCCCCACCCCGTCCCTCTGTACCCATCCCCAGCCTGACCTGGAGGAGAGACAGTCACAGCCTGGAACCAACATCCCCACCCCGTCCCTCTGTACCCATCCCCAGCCTGACCTGGGGGAGAGACAGTCACAGCCTGGGACCACTGCCGCCCAGCCCGGCTTGGGGGAGAGACAGTCACAGCCTGGAACCAACACCCCCACCCCGTCCCTCTGTACCCATCCCCAGCCTGACCTGGGGGAGAGACAGTCACAGCCTGGGACCAACACCCCCCTCCCCAGCCCGACCTGGAGGAGAGACAGTCACAGCCTGGGACCAACACCCCCACCCCGTTCCTCTGTACCCATCCCCAGCCTGACCTGGGGGAGAGACAGTCACAGCCTGGGACCAACACCCCCACCCCGTTCCTCTGTACCCATCCCCAGCCTG
Source organism: Pelodiscus sinensis (assembly GCF_052426305.1). Classification (NCBI taxonomy): domain Eukaryota; kingdom Metazoa; phylum Chordata; order Testudines; family Trionychidae; genus Pelodiscus; species Pelodiscus sinensis. Next base: position 136,301,205 of record NC_143056.1, on the reverse strand, counting down.
ACCTGGAGGAGAGACAGTCACAGCCTGGGACCAACACCCCCACCCCGTTCCTCTGTACCCATCCCCAGCCTGACCTGGGGGAGAGACAGTCACAGCCTGGGACCACTGCCGCCCAGCCCGGCTTGGGGGAGAGACAGTCACAGCCTGGGACCAACACCCCCCTCCCCAGCCCGACCTGGAGGAGAGACAGTCACAGCCTGGGACCAACACCCCCACCCCGTTCCTCTGTACCCATCCCCAGCCTGACCTGGGGGAGAGACAGTCACAGCCTGGGACCAACACCCCCACCCCGTTCCTCTGTACCCATCCCCAGCCTGACCTGGAGGAGAGACAGTCACAGCCTGGGACCAACACCCCCACCCCGTTCCTCTGTACCCATCCCCAGCCTGACCTGGGGGAGAGACAGTCACAGCCTGGGACCAACCCCCCTCCCCCCCCCACAACTCTGTATCCACCACCGACCTGGCCTGGAGGAGACAGTCACAGCCTGGGACCAACCCGCCCTCCACCTCTGTACCCATGCCCAGCCCAGCCTGGGGGAGATATGGTCACAGCTGGGGACCAACCACCCGCCCCTAGTGGGTATCCATTGGGGGCGGCTCTGCTTGCAGAGAGGGACGCTGAAGGAGGAATGCTGCCATGCCTTTCTGAGCCAAGTGTGGGGCTCAGTCCCCCTTTGCCTGGGGCAGACATGCCCATCCCCCCAGGTGCTCGGGCAGAGCTTGCGGCGTCATTCAACTCCCCTTTGCCTGACAGCGGCAGCCACCCCAGGCTTCCTTTGGACCACGGGCAGCCGGCCCAGGAGGGGCCCCCAAGGGAGGGGGTGTCTCAGCTCACTCACCTTCTCCTGTCCCCAGGCCTGGTCGCGCTGGGCGAGGTCCCCCCGCAGCCTCTGCACGTCCTGCTCCAGCCCCTCTGCCCGCTGCTCAGCCTGGGAGGGAACCAGTGTGATCGGACGGCCCCCCCTGGCGGTGCCCCCTGCCCACATGGGAAGAGTTCAGCAGGGCTCCTCCTCTGCCAGACCCCCCAGCCGCTCGCTCACCTGCCCGAGCTGCTGCTGCAGCCGCTCCATCTCCGACCGCACGCTGCACAGCGAGGCTGCGAGGGGACAGGTGGGGCAGGGTCAGTCACGGAAATGGGAAGGAGACGGACACCCCCCCCCTCTGTGCCCCACTTACCCTCCAGGAGCTCTGTGGGGAGGGGAACAAAGAGAGAGAACGTTACATCAAGGGGGGAGCCATGACACCGAGAGCCCTTCCTCCTCCCGCCCAGCCGCGCCTTACGGCTCTCCTCGCGCTGGGCCTCCAGAACACCCTGCAGCCGGGCCCGGGCAGCCGTCTCCTCCTCCAGCCGCTCGCGCAGGGTGACGATCTCGATGCGCAGCCGCTCGCTTTGGTGCTCGCTGCTTCGGTGCAGGGCCCCAGCCTCCTCCTGCAGCCGGCGCACCAGTGCCTGCAGCTCCTGGGGGGAGAGCGAGCTGTACCCTGGCGCCATACATACACCCTCGCCACCGCACCAGTGCCTGCAGCTCCTGGGGGGGGAGAGCGAGCTGTACCCCCGCCCCTCGTGCTCAGCTGTACCCTGGCACCATACATACACCCTCGCCACCGCACCAGTGCCTGCAGCTCCTGGGGGGGAGAGCGAGCTGTACCCCCGCCCCCCGTGCTCAGCTGTACCCTGGCACCATACATACACCCTCGCCACCGCACCAGTGCCTGCAGCTCCTGGGGGGAGAGCGAGCTGTACCCTGGCGCCATACATACACCCTCGCCACCGCACCAGTGCCTGCAGCTCCTGGGGGGGGAGAGCGAGCTGTACCCCCGCCCCCCGTGCTCAGCTGTACCCTGGCACCATACATACACCCTCGCCACCGCACCAGTGCCTGCAGCTCCTGGGGGGAGAGTGAGCTGTACCCTGGCGCCATACATACACCCTCGCCACCGCACCAGTGCCTGCAGCTCCTGGGGGGGGAGAGCGAGCTGTACCCCCGCCCCCCGTGCTCAGCTGTACCCTGGCACCATACATACACCCTCGCCACCGCACCAGTGCCTGCAGCTCCTGGGGGGGGAGCGAGCTGTACCCTGGCGCCATACATACACCCTCGCCACCGCACCAGTGCCTGCAGCTCCTGGGGGGAGAGCGAGCTGTACCCTGGCGCCATACATACACCCTCGCCACCGCACCAGTGCCTGCAGCTCCTGGGGGGGGAGAGCGAGCTGTACCCCCGCCCCCCGTGCTCAGCTGTACCCTGGCACCATACATACACCCTCGCCACCGCACCAGTGCCTGCAGCTCCTGGGGGGAGAGTGAGCTGTACCCTGGCGCCATACATACACCCTCGCCACCGCACCAGTGCCTGCAGCTCCTGGGGGGGGGGAGAGCGAGCTGTACCCCCGCCCCCCGTGCTCAGCTGTACCCTGGCACCATACATACACCCTCGCCACCGCACCAGTGCCTGCAGCTCCTGGGGGGGGGAGAGCGAGCTGTACCCCCGCCCCCCGTGCTCAGCTGTACCCTGGCACCATACATACACCCTCGCCACCGCACCAGTGCCTGCAGCTCCTGGGGGGGGAGAGCGAGCTGTACCCCCGCCCCCCGTGCTCAGCTGTATCCTGGCGCCATACATACACCCTCGCCACCGCACCAGTGCCTGCAGCTCCTGGGGGGGGAGAGCGAGCTGTACCCCCGCCCCCCGTGCTCAGCTGTACCCTGGCGCCATACATACACCCTCGCCACCGCACCAGTGCCTGCAGCTCCTGGGGGGGGAGAGCGAGCTGTACCCCCGCCCCCCGTGCTCAGCTGTACCCTGGCACCATACATACACCCTCGCCACCGCACCAGTGCCTGCAGCTCCTGGGGGGGGAGAGCGAGCTGTACCCCCGCCCCCCGTGCTCAGCTGTACCCTGGCACCATACATACACCCTCGCCACCGCACCAGTGCCTGCAGCTCCTGGGGGGGGAGAGCGAGCTGTACCCCCGCCCCCCGTGCTCAGCTGTACCCTGGCACCATACATACACCCTCGCCACCGCACCAGTGCCTGCAGCTCCTGGGGGGGGAGCGAGCTGTACCCTGGCGCCATACATACACCCTCGCCACCGCACCAGTGCCTGCAGCTCCTGGGGGGAGAGCGAGCTGTACCCTGGCGCCATACATACACCCTCGCCACCGCACCAGTGCCTGCAGCTCCTGGGGGGGGGGAGAGCGAGCTGTACCCCCGCCCCCCGTGCTCAGCTGTACCCTGGCACCATACATACACCCTCGCCACCGCACCAGTGCCTGCAGCTCCTGGGGGGGGAGAGCGAGCTGTACCCCCGCCCCCCGTGCTCAGCTGTATCCTGGCGCCATACATACACCCTCGCCACCGCACCAGTGCCTGCAGCTCCTGGGGGGGGGGGAGCGAGCTGTACCCCCGCCCCCCGTGCTCAGCTGTACCCTGGCACCATACATACACCCTCGCCACCGCACCAGTGCCTGCAGCTCCTGGGGGGGGGGGAGAGCGAGCTGTACCCCCGCCCCCCGTGCTCAGCTGTACCCTGGCACCATACATACACCCTCGCCACCGCACCAGTGCCTGCAGCTCCTGGGGGGGGAAAGCGAGCTGTACCCCCGCCCCCCGTGCTCAGCTGTACCCTGGCACCATACATACCCCCTCGCCACCGCACCAGTGCCTGCAGCTCCTGGGGGGAGAGCGAGCTGTACCCTGGCGCCATACATACACCCTCGCTACCGCACCAGTGCCTGCAGCTCCTGGGGGGAGAGCGAGCTGTACCCTGGCGCCATACATACACCCTCGCCACCGCACCAGTGCCTGCAGCTCCTGGGGGGGGAGAGCGAGCTGTACCCCCGCCCCCCGTGCTCAGCTGTACCCTGGCACCATACATACACCCTCGCCACCGCACCAGTGCCTGCAGCTCCTGGGGGGAAAGCGAGCTGTACCCTGGCACCATACATACCCCCCCGCCACCGCACCAGTGCCTGCAGCTCCGGGGGGGAGAGCGAGCTGTACCCTGGCACCATACATACACCCTCGCTACCGCACCAGTGCCTGCAGCTCCTGGGGGGAGAGCGAGCTGTACCCCCGCCCCCCGTGCTCAGCTGTACCCTGGCACCATACATACACCCTCGCCACCGCACCAGTGCCTGCAGCTCCTGGGGGGGGGGAAGCGAGCTGTACCCCCGCCCCCCGTGCTCAGCTGTACCCTGGTACCATACATACCCCCCCGCCACCGCACCAGTGCCTGCAGCTCCTGGGGGGAGATCGAGCTGTACCCCCGCCCCCCGTGCTCAGCTGTACCCTGGCACCATACATACCCCCCCGCCACCGCACCAGTGCCTGCAGCTCCTGGGGGGGGGAGAGCGAGCTGTACCCTGGCACCATACATACCCCCCCGCCACCGCACCAGTGCCTGCAGCTCCGGGGGGGGGGAGAGCGAGCTGTACCCCCGCCCCCCGTGCTCAGCTGTACCCTGGCACCATACATACACCCTCGCCACCGCACCAGTGCCTGCAGCTCCTGGGGGGAAAGCGAGCTGTACCCTGGCACCATACATACACCCTCGCCACCGCACCAGTGCCTGCAGCTCCTGGGGGGAGAGAGAGCGAGCTGTACCCCCGCCCCCTCCGTGCTCAGCTGTACCCTGGCACCATACATACACCCTCGCCACCGCACCAGTGCCTGTAGCTCCTGGGGGGAGAGCGAGCTGTACCCTGGCACCATACATACACCCTCGCCACCGCACCAGTGCCTGCAGCTCCTGGGGGGAGAGAGAGCGAGCTGTACCCCCGCCCCCTCCGTGCTCAGCTGTACCCTGGCGCCATACATACACCCTCGCCACCGCACCAGTGCCTGCAGCTCCTGGGGGGGGAGAGCGAGCTGTACCCCCGCCCTCCGTGCTCAGCTGTATCCTGGCGCCATACATACACCCTCGCCACCGCACCAGTGCCTGTAGCTCCTGGGGGGAGAGCGAGCTGTACCCTGGCACCATACATACACCCTCGCCACCGCACCAGTGCCTGCAGCTCCTGGGGGGGGAGAGCGAGCTGTACCCCCGCCCTCCGTGCTCAGCTGTATCCTGGCGCCATACATACACCCTCGCCACCGCACCAGTGCCTGCAGCTCCTGGGGGGGGAGAGCGAGCTGTACCCCCGCCCTCCGTGCTCAGCTGTATCCTGGCGCCATACATACACCCTCGCCACCGCACCAGTGCCTGTAGCTCCTGGGGGGGAGAGCGAGCTGTACCCTGGCGCCATACATACCCCCCCGCCACCGCACCAGTGCCTGCAGCTCCTGGGGGGGAGAGCGAGCTGTACCCTGGCGCCATACATACTCCCCCGCCACCGCACCAGTGCCTGCAGCTCCTGGGGGGGAGAGCGAGCTGTACCCCCGCCCCCCGTGCTCAGCTGCACCCTGGCGCCATTCATATCCCCTCGCCACCGCACCAGTGCCTGCAGCTCCTGGGGGGGAGAGCGAGCTGTACCCTGGCACCATACATACACCCTCGCCACCGCACCAGTGCCTGCAGCTCCTGGGGGGGGGAGAGCGAGCTGTACCCCCGCCCTCCGTGCTCAGCTGTACCCTGGCACCATACATACACCCTCGCCACCGCACCAGTGCCTGCAGCTCCTGGGGGGGGAGAGCGAGCTGTACCTCCACCCCCACTGTGCTCAGCTGCTCCCCTCCCTGCCCAGCTGTACCCTGGCACCCATTCATACCCCCCGCCACCACACCAGTGCCTGCAGCTCCTGGGGGGGAGAGCGAGCTGTACCTCCACCCCCACTGTGCTCAGCTGCTCCCCTCCCCGCCCAGCTGTACCCTGGCACCCATTCATACCCCCCGCCACCACACCAGTGCCTGCAGCTCCTGGGGGGGAGAGCGAGCTGTACCTCCACCCCCACTGTGCTCAGCTGCTCCCCTCCCCGCCCAGCTGTACCCTGGCACCCATTCATACCCCCCGCCACCACACCAGTGCCTGCAGCTCCTGGGGGGGAGAGCGAGCTGTACCTCCACCCCCACTGTGCTCAGCTGCTCCCCTCCCCGCCCAGCTGTACCCTGGCACCCATTCATACCCCCCGCCACCACACCAGTGCCTGCAGCTCCTGGGGTTGAGACTCACATTCCATATACACTCCTACTACCCCCTCCAACTTGTGGGGGGACTGCAGGGGCAGAGGGTGCACCCAATGGCCCCGGGCAGGTCAGGGAGACGGCCTGGAATCCCCACCAGGTACCTGCACAGAGCTGGGCAGCGAGGGCTGCTCCGTGGGCGTCAGGGGGGCACGGGAGCCCCGCAGGCCTTCATTCTCCTCGCTCAGCCGCTGCACCTCGTAGCTCAGCCGCTTGTGGGATGATGCCAGGTCAGCCTGGGGGGATGAGCAGAGATTGGACCAGGCCCCAACTCATGGCCTTCCCCAGTGCCCCACCATGGATCCCGGCCCTCCCAGGCACCCCCTGCTCACTATCTGCTCCTGGGTCCGGTGCTGGGTCTGCCACACGGTCGCCTGCAGGTTCTGCAGCAGCTGCTCCGAGTTCTGGATCTGATCCAGCAGCACCAGCACCTGGGGGAGACTCAGCCATCAGCACAAGCCAGCCTGGCCCGGGGAAAGGGGCTACGGGGCTGGGGGAGGGGCAGCTGTCCATGGCACCTGCTTGGCACAGTCCTCACTGCTCCGTCTCAGTGCCTCCTGCAGTCCCCGCTTCTCCTGGGTCACCACCTCCAGCTGCTGCAGGGACTCCTGGTACTGCTTGACCTGGGGGGCAAAATCTCAGGTCACCCTGTCCAAGCCACATTCCCTGCCCAGATCCATCACCTCCTCCCCAGGGTCTGTACCCCCCAGTCCTGCTGCTTTGCTCCCCCCAGGGTCTGCACCCCTCTGCCCACTCCCCACATTTCTCCCTGCAAGATCTGCACCCTCACAGTCCTGCTGCTTTGCTCCCCCCCAGGGTCTGCACCCCTCTGCCCACTCCCCACACTTCTCCCTGCAAGATCTGCACCCTCACAGTCCTGCTGCTTTGCTCCCCCCCAGGGTCTGCACCCCTCTGCCCACTCCCCACACTTCTCCCTGCAAGATCTGCACCCTCACAGTCCTGCTGCTTTGCTCCCCCCCAGGGTCTGCACCCCTCTGCTCACTCCCCACACTTCTCCCTGCAAGATCTGCACCCTCACAGTCCTGCTGCTTTGCTCCCCCCCAGGGTCTGCACCCCTCTGCCCACTCCCCACACTTCTCCCTGCAAGATCTGCACCCTCACAGTCCTGCTGCTTTGCTCCCCCCCAGGGTCTGCACCCCTCTGCCCACTCCCCACACTTCTCCCTGCAAGATCTGCACCCTCACAGTCCTGCTGCTTTGCTCCCCCCCAGGGTCTGCACCCCACTGCCCGCTCCCCACACTTCTCCCTGCAAGATCTGCACCCTCACAGTCCTGCTGCTTTGCTCCCCCCCAGGGTCTGCACCCCTCTGCCCACTCCCCACACTTCTCCCTGCAAGATCTGCACCCTCACAGTCCTGCTGCTTTGCTCCCCCCCAGGGTCTGCACCCCTCTGCCCACTCCCCACATTTCTCCCTGCAAGATCTGCACCCTCACAGTCCTGCTGCTTTGCTCCCCCCCAGGGTCTGCACCCCTCTGCCCACTCCCCACACTTCTCCCTGCAAGATCTGCACCCTCACAGTCCTGCTGCTTTGCTCCCCCCCAGGGTCTGCACCCCTCTGCACACTCCCCACACTTCTCCCTGCAAGATCTGCACCCTCACAGTCCTGCTGCTTTGCTCCCCCCCAGGGTCTGCACCCCTCTGCTCACTCCCCACACTTCTCCCTGCAAGATCTGCACCCTCACAGTCCTGCTGCTTTGCTCCCCCCCAGGGTCTGCACCCCTCTGCCCACTCCCCACACTTCTCCCTGCAAGATCTGCACCCTCACAGTCCTGCTGCTTTGCTCCCCCCCAGGGTCTGCACCCCTCTGCCCACTCCCCACATTTCTCCCTGCAAGATCTGCACCCTCACAGTCCTGCTGCTTTGCTCCCCCCCAGGGTCTGCACCCCTCTGCCCACTCCCCACACTTCTCCCTGCAAGATCTGCACCCTCACAGTCCTGCTGCTTTGCTCCCCCCCAGGGTCTGCACCCCTCTGCACACTCCCCACACTTCTCCCTGCAAGATCTGCACCCTCACAGTCCTGCTGCTTTGCTCCCCCCCAGGGTCTGCACCCCACTGCCCGCTCCCCACACTTCTCCCTGCAAGATCTGCACCCTCACAGTCCTGCTGCTTTGCTCCCCCCCAGGGTCTGCACCCCACTGCCCGCTCCCCACACTTCTCCCTGCAAGATCTGCACCCTCACAGTCCTGCTGCTTTGCTCCCCCCCAGGGTCTGCACCCCTCTGCCCGCTCCCCACACTTCTCCCTGCAAGATCTGCACCCTCACAGTCCTGCTGCTTTGCTCCCCCCCAGGGTCTGCACCCCTCTGCCCGCTCCCCACACTTCTCCCTGCAAGATCTGCACCCTCACAGTCCTGCTGCTTTGCTCCCCCCCAGGGTCTGCACCCCTCTGCTCACTCCCCACACTTCTCCCTGCAAGATCTGCACCCTCACAGTCCTGCTGCTTTGCTCCCCCCCAGGGTCTGCACCCCACTGCCCGCTCCCCACACTTCTCCCTGCAAGATCTGCACCCTCACAGTCCTGCTGCCCTCCCAATCACCTCCTGACCCTCCATTCTTGGAGCGTCAATGTGGTATATTAGCACTAGTATAAGTAGAATGCTGGTGGTAAGGCCTATACAAGAAAAGCAGAAGTAGAAGTTCTGTAGAAGTCTGCCCTGCAAGTCACCCTGACTCCTTCTTAGCAGCACAAATCAAGTGGTGTTTGTTGTCTACTTTGCAAAGTAAGTGGTGAGAGATTCTGTCACCTCCTTGGTAGAGCTATAGCCATCTCTGAGCTGCGTCCTGTCCGCAGCTGTGAGAGGGCGCTTGTGATGCAGTCAGGGTGTCGGTATATTCACTGTGTGTGTGTATGGGTACCCCTGTTCAGCACCACCCCCAGCTCTGTGAGAGGGCGCTTGTGATGCAGTGGGGGTGTCGGTATATTCACTGTGTGTGTGTATGGGTACCCCTGTTCAGCACCACCCCCAGCTCTGTGAGAGGGCGCTTGTGATGCAGTCAGGGTGTCGGTATATTCACTGTGTGTGTGTATGGGTACCCCTGTTCAGCACCACCCCCAGCTCTGTGAGAGGGCGCTTGTGATGCAGTGGGGGTGTCGGTATATTCACTGTGTGTGTGTATGGGTACCTCTGTTCAGCACCACCCCCAGCTCTGTGAGAGGGCGCTTGTGATGCAGTGGGGGTGTCGGTATATTCACTGTGTGTGTGTATGGGTACCCCTGTTCAGCACCACCCCCAGCTCTGTGAGAGGGCGCTTGTGATGCAGTCAGGGTGTCGGTATATTCACTGTGTGTGTGTATGGGTACCCCTGTTCAGCACCACCCCCAGCTCTGTGAGAGGGCGCTTGTGATGCAGTCAGGGTGTCGGTATATTCACTGTGTGTGTGTATGGGTACCCCTGTTCAGCACCACCCCCAGCTCTGTGAGAGGGCGCTTGTGATGCAGTCAGGGTGTCGGTATATTCACTGTGTGTGTGTATGGGTACCCCTGTTCAGCACCACCCCCAGCTCTGTGAGAGGGCGCTTGTGATGCAGTGGGGGTGTCGGTATATTCACTGTGTGTGTGTATGGGTACCCCTGTTCAGCACCACCCCCAGCTCTGTGAGAGGGCGCTTGTGATGCAGTGGGGGTGTCGGTATATTCACTGTGTGTGTGTATGGGTACCTCTGTTCAGCACCACCCCCAGCTCTGTGAGAGGGCGCTTGTGATGCAGTCAGGGTGTCGGTATATTCACTGTGTGTGTGTATGGGTACCTCTGTTCAGCACCACCCCCAGCTCTGTGAGAGGGCGCTTGTGATGCAGTGGGGGTGTCGGTATATTCACTGTGTGTGTGTATGGGTACCCCTGTTCAGCACCACCCCCAGCTCTGTGAGAGGGCGCTTGTGATGCAGTGGGGGTGTCGGTATATTCACTCTGTGTGTGTGTATGGGTACCTCTGTTCAGCACCACCCCCAGCTCTGTGAGAGGGCGCTTGTGATGCAGTGGGGGTGTTGGTATATTCACTGTGTGTGTGTATGGGTACCTCTGTTCAGCACCACCCCCAGCTCTGTGAGAGGTCGCTTGTGATGCAGTGGGGGTGTCGGTATATTCACTGTGTGTGTGTATGGGTACCTCTGTTCAGCACCACCCCCAGCTCTGTGAGAGGGCGCTTGTGATGCAGTGGGGGTGTCGGTATATTCACTCTGTGTGTGTGTACGGGTACCTCTGTTCAGCACCACCCCCACACTCTGCATGAGGGGTAGAGGCTGGGCATGAGTCGCTCCAGGTGTGTATTGGGCCAGACACAGGAGAGAACTCCTCCTGGCTGGGTGGGGGGACAAAGGATAGGCAGGTCTGCCCTAGGCTGGGGGGTCTGGCCTGTCACGTCACTGGATTTGAAGGGGAGCAGACAGATCCCTGGTGCAGCCTGGGGGGCGTTTCCCCCGATTCGGTACAGAGGGGCCATGGGAGGTGTCCAACGAAAGCTTCTGTTCTGCTGATTCTATGTGTGCTACGCGTGCGCGTGCGATGTCTGTGTGTGGAGTCATGCATATGGGCTCGCTGCTGGTGCTGGGAACGCTCTCTGGCTGAGACAGCAATGGGCCTGGACTGCCTGTAGTCAGGAAGGCTTGTTCAGTGACTGGCTGTGCTACCTCGCACTGCTGCATGGACACTGGCTCTGAGTGGCCAATTCACACCTGAGGGATGCGTCTGGAAACCTGCAGAATGGCCAGTGCCTCATGGCTCCTGGCACGTGAGACAGAGACAGGGCGCTTGATCATGTGACCAGCTCCAGTTTGGGAGACCCCAGAGATCTAAAACTCCGTCTCCATCTTGTCTTCAATCTTGCTACTGATCCCAGATGCAGCCTTGCGAGGGACAGAGCCGCGAAGGATTGCTGACCCGTCCTGATACAGGATGGACACCAGGGACTTCTAAGCTGGCCGTTTGCAACATCTCTGCTGAGCGCCTGCGTCAGGAACTTGGTAATTGATGTATGTAATGTATTCTGCTTCACAATCTTACTCTCAACCTTTTCTTTCTTTTATTAATAACCCTTTAGATTCCAAAGGACTGGCCCAGCGAGCTCGTGTGCGTAAGATCTGAAGTGTAAACTGACCGGGAACCGGGCCTGGGAGGACCCATGGGGGGGGGGGGGTGAGATGGGTTCTAGAACCCCTCACCGGTGTGCAGGCCAGGGGCTGACTGGGGCACAGGGAGAGCTGGGGTGGCCGAGGGGTTTTGCTCAGGAGGTTTCCTGCTGGCCGGACTGGCAGCTGGAGCGCTCGGTGGGACTGGCGTGTGGCCTGTGTGGAAGGTCTCCAGTCGAGGGCTGTAGGGAGCCCTGGTTTAGAGCCATTCGCCCTGAGCGGTGCCCAGACCCGGCCCGGCACAGGGCCTGTGGGAAGAGTCAGTCTTGGCTGGGCTAGGATGAGAAATGAGGCTTGGAGCAGGAAAGGGGGAGTTCAGGGTCCATGAGCCCCTTCCGCCCGCCCCCAGACGAATGAGGCTCCTGCTCCTGGTCCCCGAGCTCACACTGATCCTCTGCTGCGCTGTGTCCCTGGGAACCAACAAATCTTCTGTTCTACCTGCCGCCTGAGTCCCCTCTGGCTGCGGGTGGGGACCCCCGACACTCCATGACAGCGCTTAACAGGGAATTCTCAGCAGGCAGACTGGTGTGGGCGGAGCACACCTGTGCTACTCAGGAGAAGTGTGACAGCCACCACCAGTGCAGTGGGAACCCTGAAGATCCGCAGGAAGCATCCCTTGTGCTGGATGCTAAAACTGAGTTAGTAGCACTGACGCACCTTGGAGACAAGCAGAGATCCTAAGAGTGGGGCACAGCCTGGAGACACGGAGCCTGACGCCGCAAGGCCCAGCGACTCCTCTGGGAACTGCACAGGCGCATCAAAAGGGGGGCTTGGCCCTGGGACTCTGCCGTCAGCCCTGCAACTTGGGAGTCTCAAATCACACCTGACAGAACCCAGCTCCTCACTCCTGTTCAAGCTAACTGGCCAGCCAATCGAGGTGAGCCACAACAGATTAGTAACTGCCAATCATCTGCAGGGGCACGTGTCTCTGCATGTGCGTTGGTATCTGTGTCTGCGTGCCCATCTTCGTGCGTCTGCGCGTGGGCAGCAGCGTCTGTCTGCGTGCATGTCCACATGCCTGCATGGGCACGCATATCCGTTTGTCTGCGTGTCTAACTACAACTGCGTGCGCATCCGCATCCACTTGTGTGTGTGTCTACTGCTGCGTCCACGTCCGCGTGTGTATCTACATCTGCATCCGCATCTGTGTGTATCTACCGCTGAGTGCACATCTGCATCTGCGTGTGTATCTACATCTGTGTCCGCGTCTGTGTATCAACAGCTGCATGCACATCCACATGTATATCTACATCTGCGTCTGCTTGTCTGCGTGTGTATCTACAGCTGCGTCTGCGTCCATATCTACAGCTGCATCCGTGTCCACTTGTCTGCGTATCTACATCTGCATCCGCGTCTGTGTGTGTATCTACAGCTGCATGCGCATCCGCTTGTCTGCGTGTGTGTATCTACAGCTGTGTGCGCATCCGCGTGTGTATCTACAGCTGTGTGTGCGTCCGCTTGTCTGAGTATGTATCTACATCTGCGTATGCTTGTCTGTGTATCTACAGCTGCGTGCACATCCATGTGTGTATCTACATCTGCATCCACTTGTCTGCGTGTATCTACATCTGCGTCCGCGTCTGTGTATCTACAGTTGCATGCGCGTCTGTGTCTGCTTGTCTGTGTATCTACAGCTGCGTCCATGTCCGTATCTACAGCTGCATCCACGTCCACTTGTCTGCATGTGTACCTACATCTGCATCCGCATCTGTGTACCTACAGCTGTGTGCACGTCCGCGTCTGCTTGTCTGTGTATCTGTGTCCCCATCCACTTGTCTGTATGTGTATCTACAGCTACGTGCGTGCACGTCCATGTGTGTATCTACAGCTGCGTGCATGCATGTCCGCATGTGTATCTACAGCTGCGTGTGTGCACGTCTGCGTCTGTCTCTCTACATCTGTGTGCCTACGTCATCATGAGTGTGCAAATCTGCATCTGCATGTCTGCATGCCTGTCTGCATCTCTGTGTGCCTGTGTGCGTGCATCTCTGCATCTGCTTGTGTGCCTGCGGCTGTATCTGTGCCTGCGTGTGCATGTCTGCATATGTGTCTGCGCATCTGCTTGTCTGTATGCGTGTCTGCCTCTGCTTGTCTGTGTCTGCATGCCTGCACGTGCGTCTGCATGTCCAGGTGTGTCTGTGTGCCTGCATGTGCATCTGCATGTCCGGGTGTCTGCGTGCATGTCTGCGTGCCTGCATGTGACTCTGCATGTCTGCATGCGTGTCTGCATGTGCGTCTTCATGTATGGGTGCCTGCGTGCCTGCATGTGCATCTGCATGTTTGCGTGTCCACATGCTTGTCTGCATGCCTGCATGTGCATCTCCATGTCCGCATGCACGTCTGCGTACCTGCATGTGTGTCTGCGTGCCTGCATGTGCGTCTGCATGTCCGGGTGTCCACGTGCATGTCTGTGTGCCTGCATGTGCGTCTGCGTGCCTGTGTGCATGTCTATATGTGCCTCTGCATGTCCAGGTGTCCACGTGTCTGTCTGCCTGCATGTCTGTGTACCTGCATGTGCGCCTGCATGTCCGGGTGTCCACGTGCATGTCTGTGTGCCTGCATGTGCGTCTGCGTGCCTGTGTGCGTGTCTATATGTGTGTGACGTAGTGGGGGTACCTGGCTGGTTCCTATGCTGCTGGCTCTGGGGTAACCCCCACTGGCTGCCGTGGGTACCACAACCCAGCAAAACAGGATGAGTCACTATGCAAACCAGTGGCCAGACACCCCCCATGGAGAGGAACAAAGGAAGGTGGAATGCTGCCCTGGCTGGGGGGCAGGGCTGGAAGAGGGTTAGTGGGTTGCTGGCTGCCTGTGAGCATGGAGGAGACAGGCTAGGGAGAGGGGCTGGAGTTTAGGGGCCCAGCCTTCCCCCAACTCAAGGGGGCCTGAGGCATCCTAGCCCAGCTCTGTGACCAGATTCCATCTGTGCTGGGCTATATCCTGGAGAGGCAATAAACTTCCTCTATTCCACTGGCTGGTGCAGTCTGTTTGTGCCATTTCGGGGTGCAGGAGACGGGGGACCCCCAACGCGCCGTCACAATGTGCGTCTGCATGTCCGGGTGTCCACATGTGTCTGTCTGCCTGCATGTGCGCCTGCATGTCTGCGTACCTGCATGTGCGCCTGCATGTCCGGGTTTTCACGTGTGTGTCTGCGTGTCCGGGTGTCCACGTGCATGTCTGCATGTCCGGGTGTCCGCGTGCGTGTCCGCGTGCCTGCATGTGCGCCTGCATGACCGCGTGCGTGTGTCTGCATGCCTGCATGTGCAGGTGTCCGCGTGCATGTCCGCATCTGCCTGCACATCCACGTGCCTGTGTCTGCGTGCGCGTGTCTGTACACGCTGCTTTTCACGTTCTACACTCGAGCGCAGCGTGTTGCCTGGCCCCTGACAAATCCCCTGTGCTTCTTCTCGGCACAACTCCCCAGTCTCACCTCGAGCTGCAGCTGCGCCCACTCTCTGTCAGGCACCAGCTGGAAGCCAGGGGGTGGCAGGTAGATGCTCTCAGGCACCAGGGTGCCGGTGGACAGCAGAGAGGCTGTATCCTCCTGCTCCAGGCTGGGCCGGCGCCGGGGCCGCAGGGAGCCTGTGCTGGAGCTCGCAATGGAGATGCTGTCACAGCCATGGGCAAAGGCCAGGCTCCCTCCTGGTTCCTCCTCCCCTTCTGGCCCAAAGCCTTCGTCCCCCTCCCCACCAGGGTGGGCAGGGGGCACCTGGCTGGGGGTCTCCACATCAGACAGCAGGGACTCCGACGAACTGCAGAGTGAGCCCTAGGGGAAGGAGTCATGGGGCAGTCGGACCCCCTGGTCCATCCACATCAGCTACCCACCCCACCCAACCTCCTGCATGGCCCGGGTCTCTGCCCCCAGCACCCACTGCCTCCTGCAGGGCTCCCCGTCTCACCTCAGGCCCCTGCAGTCCCCGGATCAGGTCCTCAGCCCGTGAGAGTTTGCTCTTGAGCTGGGCAATCTCCTCCTCCATGGGCAGCACGATGCTGCGCAGCCGCTCGGAGTCCTCCTGCGCCTGTGGGGACAGAGTGAGCCAGGACCCCAGTGCCCTCGGCCTGCCCTGCAAGCCTGGGCCCCCCAGCCGCTCGGAGTCCTCCTGCGCCTGTGGGGACAGAGTGAGCCAGGACCCCAGTGCCCTCGGCCTGCCCTGCAAGCCTGGGCCCCCCAGCCGCTCGGAGTCCTCCTGCGCCTGTGGGGACAGAGTGAGCCAGGACCCCAGTGCCCTCTGCCTGCCCTGCAAGCCTGGGCCCCCCCGCCGAACGGAGTCCTTCTGCGCCTGTGGGGACAGAGTGAGCCAGGACCCCAGTGCCCTCGGCCTGCCCTGCAAGCCTGGGCCCCCCAGCCGCTCGGAGTCCTCCTGCGCCTGTGGGGACAGAGTGAGCCAGGACCCCAGTGCCCTCGGCCTGCCCTGCAAGCCTGGGCCCCCCAGCCGAACGGAGTCCTCCTGCGCCTGTGGGGACAGAGTGAGCCAGGACCCCAGTGCCCTCTGCCTGCCCTGCAAGCCTGGGCCCCCCAGCCGCTCGGAGTCCTCCTGCGCCTGTGGGGACAGAGTGAGCCAGGACCCCAGTGCCCTCTGCCTGCCCTGCAAGCCTGGGCCCCCCAGCCGCTCGGAGTCCTCCTGCGCCTGTGGGGACAGAGTGAGCCAGGACCCCAGTGCCCTCTGCCTGCCCTGCAAGCCTGGGCCCCCCAGCCGAACGGAGTCCTCCTGCGCCTGTGGGGACAGAGTGAGCCAGGACCCCAGTGCCCTCGGCCTGCCCTGCAAGCCTGGGCCCCCCAGCCGAACGGAGTCCTCCTGCGCCTGTGGGGACAGAGTGAGCCAGGACCCCAGTGCCCTCTGCCTGCCCTGCAAGCCTGGGCCCCCCCGCCGCTCGGAGTCCTCCTGCGCCTGTGGGGACAGAGTGAGCCAGGACCCCAGTGCCCTCGGCCTGCCCTGCAAGCCTGGGCCCCCCAGCCGAACGGAGTCCTCCTGCGCCTGTGGGGACAGAGTGAGCCAGGACCCCAGTGCCCTCTGCCTGCCCTGCAAGCCTGGGCCCCCCAGCCGCTCGGAGTCCTCCTGCGCCTGTGGGGACAGAGTGAGCCAGGACCCCAGTGCCCTCTGCCTGCCCTGCAAGCCTGGGCCCCCCAGCCGCTCGGAGTCCTCCTGCGCCTGTGGGGACAGAGTGAGCCAGGACCCCAGTGCCCTCTGCCTGCCCTGCAAGCCTGGGCCCCCCAGCCGAACGGAGTCCTCCTGCGCCTGTGGGGACAGAGTGAGCCAGGACCCCAGTGCCCTCGGCCTGCCCTGCAAGCCTGGGCCCCCCCGCCGCTCGGAGTCCTCCTGCGCCTGTGGGGACAGAGTGAGCCAGGACCCCAGTGCCCTCGGCCTGCCCTGCAAGCCTGGGCCCCCCCGCCGAACGGAGTCCTCCTGCGCCTGTGGGGACAGAGTGAGCCAGGACCCCAGTGCCCTCTGCCTGCCCTGCAAGCCTGGGCCCCCCCGCCGCTCGGAGTCCTCCTGCGCCTGTGGGGACAGAGTGAGCCAGGACCCCAGTGCCCTCGGCCTGCCCTGCAAGCCTGGGCCCCCCCGCCGCTCGGAGTCCTCCTGTGCCTGTGGGGACAGAGTGAGCCAGGACCCCAGTGCCCTCGGCCTGCCCTGCAAGCCTGGGCCCCCCCGCCGCTCGGAGTCCTCCTGCGCCTGTGGGGACAGAGTGAGCCAGGACCCCAGTGCCCTCTGCCTGCCCTGCAAGCCTGGGCCCCCCAGCTGCTCGGAGTCCTCCTGCGCCTGTGGGGACAGAGTGAGCCAGGACCCCAGTGCCCTCTGCCTGCCCTGCAAGCCTGGGCCCCCCAGCCACTCGGAGTTCTCCTGCGCCTGTGGGGACAGAGTGAGCCAGGACCCCAGTGCCCTCGGCCTGCCCTGCAAGCCTGGGCCCCCCAGCCGCTCGGAGTCCTCCTGCGCCTGTGGGGACAGAGTGAGCCAGGACCCCAGTGCCCTCTGCCTGCCCTGCAAGCCTGGGCCCCCCAGCCGCTCGGAGTCCTCCTGCGCCTGTGGGGACAGAGTGAGCCAGGACCCCAGTGCCCTCTGCCTGCCCTGCAAGCCTGGGCCCCCCCGCCGCTCGGAGTCCTCCTGCGCCTGTGGGGACAGAGTGAGCCAGGACCCCAGTGCCCTCTGCCTGCCCTGCAAGCCTGGGCCCCCCCGCCGCTCGGAGTCCTCCTGCGCCTGTGGGGACAGAGTGAGCCAGGACCCCAGTGCCCTCGGCCTGCCCTGCAAGCCTGGGCCCCCCCGCCGAACGGAGTCCTCCTGCGCCTGTGGGGACAGAGTGAGCCAGGACCCCAGTGCCCTCGGCCTGCCCTGCAAGCCTGGGCCCCCCCGCCGCTCGGAGTCCTCCTGCGCCTGTGGGGACAGAGTGAGCCAGGACCCCAGTGCCCTCTGCCTGCCCTGCAAGCCTGGGCCCCCCCGCCGCTCGGAGTCCTCCTGCGCCTGTGGGGACAGAGTGAGCCAGGACCCCAGTGCCCTCTGCCTGCCCTGCAAGCCTGGGCCCCCCAGCCGAACGGAGTCCTCCTGCGCCTGTGGGGACAGAGTGAGCCAGGACCCCAGTGCCCTCTGCCTGCCCTGCAAGCCTGGGCCCCCCCGCCGCTCGGAGTCCTCCTGCGCCTGTGGGGACAGAGTGAGCCAGGACCCCAGTGCCCTCTGCCTGCCCTGCAAGCCTGGGCCCCCCCGCCGCTCGGAGTCCTCCTGCGCCTGTGGGGACAGAGTGAGCCAGGACCCCAGTGCCCTCTGCCTGCCCTGCAAGCCTGGGCCCCCCAGCCGAACAGAGTCCTCCTGTGCCTGTGGGGACAGAGTGAGCCAGGACCCCAGTGCCCTCTGCCTGCCCTGCAAGCCTGGGCCCCCCCGCCGCTCGGAGTCCTCCTGCGCCTGTGGGGACAGAGTGAGCCAGGACCCCAGTGCCCTCTGCCTGCCCTGCAAGCCTGGGCCCCCCCGCCGCTCGGAGTCCTCCTGCGCCTGTGGGGACAGAGTGAGCCAGGACCCCAGTGCCCTCGGCCTGCCCTGCAAGCCTGGGCCCCCCAGCCGAACGGAGTCCTCCTGCGCCTGTGGGGACAGAGTGAGCCAGGACCCCAGTGCCCTCTGCCTGCCCTGCAAGCCTGGGCCCCCCAGCCGCTCGGAGTCCTCCTGCGCCTGTGGGGACAGAGTGAGCCAGGACCCCAGTGCCCTCTGCCTGCCCTGCAAGCCTGGGCCCCCCAGCCGCTCGGAGTCCTCCTGCGCCTGTGGGGACAGAGTGAGCCAGGACCCCAGTGCCCTCTGCCTGCCCTGCAAGCCTGGGCCCCCCAGCCGAACGGAGTCCTCCTGCGCCTGTGGGGACAGAGTGAGCCAGGACCCCAGTGCCCTCGGCCTGCCCTGCAAGCCTGGGCCCCCCCGCCGCTCGGAGTCCTCCTGCGCCTGTGGGGACAGAGTGAGCCAGGACCCCAGTGCCCTCGGCCTGCCCTGCAAGCCTGGGCCCCCCCGCCGAACGGAGTCCTCCTGCGCCTGTGGGGACAGAGTGAGCCAGGACCCCAGTGCCCTCGGCCTGCCCTGCAAGCCTGGGCCCCCCCGCCGCTCGGAGTCCTCCTGTGCCTGTGGGGACAGAGTGAGCCAGGACCCCAGTGCCCTCTGCCTGCCCTGCAAGCCTGGGCCCCCCCGCCGCTCGGAGTCCTCCTGCGCCTGTGGGGACAGAGTGAGCCAGGACCCCAGTGCCCTCTGCCTGCCCTGCAAGCCTGGGCCCCCCCGCCGAACGGAGTCCTCCTGCGCCTGTGGGGACAGAGTGAGCCAGGACCCCAGTGCCCTCGGCCTGCCCTGCAAGCCTGGGCCCCCCAGCCGAACAGAGTCCTCCTGCGCCTGTGGGGACAGTGTGAGCCAGGACCCCAGTGCCCTCTGCCTGCCCTGCAAGCCTGGGCCCCCCAGCCGCTCGGAGTCCTCCTGCGCCTGTGGGGACAGTGTGAGCCAGGACCCCAGTGCCCTCTGCCTGCCCTGCAAGCCTGGGCCCCCCCGCCGCTCGGAGTCCTCCTGCGCCTGTGGGGACAGAGTGAGCCAGGACCCCAGTGCCCTCGGCCTGCCCTGCAAGACTGGGCCCCCCAGCCGAACAGAGTCCTCCTGCGCCTGTGGGGACAGAGTGAGCCAGGACCCCAGTGCCCTCTGCCTGCCCTGCAAGCCTGGGCCCCCCAGCCGCTCGGAGTCCTCCTGCGCCTGTGGGGACAGAGTGAGCCAGGACCCCAGTGCCCTCTGCCTGCCCTGCAAGCCTGGGCCCCCCAGCCGCTCGGAGTCCTCCTGCGCCTGTGGGGACAGAGTGAGCCAGGACCCCAGTGCCCTCTGCCTGCCCTGCAAGCCTGGGCCCCCCAGCCGAACGGAGTCCTCCTGCGCCTGTGGGGACAGAGTGAGCCAGGACCCCAGTGCCCTCGGCCTGCCCTGCAAGCCTGGGCCCCCCCGCCGCTCGGAGTCCTCCTGCGCCTGTGGGGACAGAGTGAGCCAGGACCCCAGTGCCCTCGGCCTGCCCTGCAAGCCTGGGCCCCCCCGCCGAACGGAGTCCTCCTGCGCCTGTGGGGACAGAGTGAGCCAGGACCCCAGTGCCCTCGGCCTGCCCTGCAAGCCTGGGCCCCCCCGCCGCTCGGAGTCCTCCTGCGCCTGTGGGGACAGAGTGAGCTAGGACCCCAGTGCCCTCTGCCTGCCCTGCAAGCCTGGGCCCCCCCGCCGCTCGGAGTCCTCCTGCGCCTGTGGGGACAGAGTGAGCCAGGACCCCAGTGCCCTCGGCCTGCCCTGCAAGCCTGGGCCCCCCCGCCGCTCGGAGTCCTCCTGCGCCTGTGGGGACAGAGTGAGCCAGGACCCCAGTGCCCTCGGCCTGCCCTGCAAGCCTGGGCCCCCCCGCCGCTCGGAGTCCTCCTGCGCCTGTGGGGACAGAGTGAGCTAGGACCCCAGTGCCCTCGGCCTGCCCTGCAAGACTGGGCCCCCCAGCCGAACGGAGTCCTCCTGCGCCTGTGGGGACAGAGTGAGCCAGGACCCCAGTGCCCTCGGCCTACCCTGCAAGCCTGGGCCCCCCAGCCGCTCGGAGTCCTCCTGCGCCTGTGGGGACAGTGTGAGCCAGGACCCCAGTGCCCTCTGCCTGCCCTGCAAGCCTGGGCCCCCCAGCCGCTCGGAGTCCTCCTGTGCCTGTGGGGACAGAGTGAGCCAGGACCCCAGTGCCCTCGGCCTACCCTGCAAGCCTGGGCCCCCCAGCCGCTCGGAGTCCTCCTGCGCCTGTGGGGACAGAGTGAGCCAGGACCCCAGTGCCCTCTGCCTGTCCTGCAAGCCTGGGCCCCCCAGCCGCTCGGAGTCCTCCTGCGCCTGTGGGGACAGTGTGAGCCAGGACCCCAGTGCCCTCTGCCTGCCCTGCAAGCCTGGGCCCCCCCGCCGCTCGGAGTCCTCCTGCGCCTGTGGGGACAGAGTGAGCTAGGACCCCAGTGCCCTCGGCCTGCCCTGCAAGACTGGGCCCCCCAGCCGAACGGAGTCCTCCTGCGCCTGTGGGGACAGAGTGAGCCAGGACCCCAGTGCCCTCGGCCTACCCTGCAAGCCTGGGCCCCCCAGCCGCTCGGAGTCCTCCTGCGCCTGTGGGGACAGAGTGAGCCAGGACCCCAGTGCCCTCTGCCTGCCCTGCAAGCCTGGGCCCCCCAGCCGCTCGGAGTCCTCCTGCGCCTGTGGGGACAGTGTGAGCCAGGACCCCAGTGCCCTCTGCCTGCCCTGCAAGCCTGGGCCCCCCCGCCGAACGGAGTCCTCCTGCGCCTGTGGGGACAGAGTGAGCCAGGACCCCAGTGCCCTCGGCCTACCCTGCAAGCCTGGGCCCCCCAGCCGCTCGGAGTCCTCCTGCGCCTGTGGGGACAGTGTGAGCCAGGACCCCAGTGCCCTCTGCCTGCCCTGCAAGCCTGGGCCCCCCAGCCGCTCGGAGTCCTCCTGTGCCTGTGGGGACAGAGTGAGCCAGGACCCCAGTGCCCTCGGCCTACCCTGCAAGCCTGGGCCCCCCAGCCGCTCGGAGTCCTCCTGCGCCTGTGGGGACAGAGTGAGCCAGGACCCCAGTGCCCTCTGCCTGCCCTGCAAGCCTGGGCCCCCAGCCGCTCGGAGTCCTCCTGTGCCTGTGGGGACAGAGTGAGCCAGGACCCCAGTGCCCTCGGCCTGCCCTGCAAGCCTGGGCCCCCCAGCCGAACAGAGTCCTCCTGTGCCTGTGGGGACAGAGTGAGCCAGGACCCCAGTGCCCTCTGCCTGCCCTGCAAGCCTGGGCCCCCCAGCCGCTCGGAGTCCTCCTGTGCCTGTGGGGACAGAGTGAGCCAGGACCCCAGTGCCCTCTGCCTGCCCTGCAAGCCTGGGCCCCCCAGCCGCTCGGAGTCCTCCTGCGCCTGTGGGGACAGAGTGAGCCAGGACCCCAGTGCCCTCGGCCTGCCCTGCAAGCCTGGGCCCCCCAGCCGCTCGGAGTCCTCCTGTGGCATCCGAGTGGCCAGGCACGGTCAGTCCAAAGGCCCATCAGTCCAGCGTCCTGCTGTCCAAAGCAGCCGGCGCCCAGTGCCCCAGAGGGAGGGCACAGAGCAGGCGATCACGCCTTGTCCGTCCCAGCATCTGGCATACAGGGGACACCCACACGCAGGGCTGCCCCGGCCCGGCCCGGAAGCAGAGCGCGAGCGGAGCCAGGCAGCACTGAGCTGTTACCCCTGCTCTCCTTGGCACCCCGGGGAATCGGAGCCGCGCTCTGGCCCTGGCCTTCTGTCGCTCGCGCCAGCTGGCGAAAGCAGCAGCTCCCCAGCCGCGCGAGCCACGGCCGAGGTGCTCACTTGTGGAAGAGCAAGTGTCGCACTCGGCTGCGAGCGAGGAGCAAGCTCGGCTCTGCGTCCTGCAGCTCCACCAGGCCTCCCCCTGGCCAGGAGCCCCTAGACCCTTCCTGCCACCTGACTTCAGCCTGCGGCCTCTGAGCCTCATGGCTCCTTCCGGACCTCCCTTGTGTGTCCCCTTATTCTCTCACAGGCCGACCGGCCCCAGCTGCAAGTGCTCCTCGCACAGGCGCCATGCACACCCAGACCCCTTTCTGTGCCATTCTGGCCGGAGATGGGTGCCCAGCCTGCTGCAGGGTTCGAGGGAGGGACACGCCAGGAATGAGTTCAGAGACAAGATGGGATTTTCCGTCCCATCCTCTGACCCTCCCTAGCGATTGCCAGCACAGCTGCCCAGTCTGGCTGTGGCTGCCCCCACACGCTGCTCCGCAGCGACCCCCAATCTCTCCCTGAGCGACACCAGCTACTGACCACATAGGACCTTCGGCCCTCCCACTCTGCACAGCGTCTTGCTGGATCTGGGGAGTGAGGGACCCACATCCACCTTCTCTTGGGATGAAGACATTGCTTATGTGAGTAATCCTGTGCCCACAATTCTTAGCAGCTAGTTTCTAGATTGCTCCCCCCATGCGTTCCTGGCTCCTGGCCCCACTCCTTGCCTGTGCTGCTGCCTCTGCGTGCCACGGAGCAGCCTCTGTCCACGAAGACCTTGGGCCCCCTGCAGACAGGGGCTGCTACCGTCCCACGTTGCTGCCTCTGCGTGCCACAGAGCAGCCTCTGTCCACAAAGACCTTGGGCCCCCTGCAGACCGGGGCTGCTACCATTCCACGTTGCTGCCTCTGCGTGCCACGGAGCAGCCTCTGTCCACAAAGACCTTGGGCCCCCTGCAGACCGGGGCTGCTACCATCCCACGTTGCTGCCTCTGCGTGCCACGGAGCAGCCTCTGTCCACAAAGACCTTGGGCCCCCTGCAGACCGGGCCTGCTACCATCCCACGTTGCTGCCTCTGCGTGCCACGGAGCAGCCTCTGTCCACGAAGACCTTGGGCCCCCTGCAGACCGGGGCTGCTACCATCCCACGTTGCTGCCTCTGCGTGCCACGGAGCAGCCTCTGTCCACAAAGACCTTGGGCCCCCTGCAGACCGGGGCTGCTACCATCCCACGTTGCTGCCTCTGCGTGCCACGGAGCAGCCTCTGTCCACAAAGACCTTGGCCCCCTACAGACAGGCGCTGCTACCGTCCCACGTTGCTGCCTCTGCGTGCCACAGAGCAGCCTCTATCCACAAAGACCTTGGCCCCCTACAGACAGGGGCTGCTACCGTCCCACGTTGCTGCCTCTGCGTGCCACGGAGCAGCCTCTGTCCACAAAGACCTTGGCCCCCTACAGACAGGGGCTGCTACCGTCCCACGTTGCTGCCTCTGCGTGCCACAGAGCAGCCTCTATCCACAAAGACCTTGGCCCCCTACAGACAGGGGCTGCTACCGTCCCACGTTGCTGCCTCTGCGTGCCACGGAGCAACCTCTATCCACAAAGACCTTGGGCCCCGTGCAGACCGGGGCTGCTACCGTCCCACGTTGCTGCCTCTGCGTGCCACGGAGCAACCTCTATCCACAAAGACCTTGGGCCCCGTGCAGACCGGGGCTGCTACCGTCCCACGTTGCTGCCTCTGCGTGCCACGGAGCAGCCTCTGTCCACGAAGACCTTGGGCCCCCTGCAGACCGGGGCTGCTACCGTCCCACGTTGCTGCCTCTGCGTGCCACAGAGCAGCCTCTGTCCACGAAGACCTTGGGCCCCCTGCAGACCGGGGCTGCTACCGTCCCACGTTGCTGCCTCTGCGTGCCACGGAGCAGCCTCTGTCCACAAAGACCTTGGGCCCCCTGCAGACCGGGGCTGCTACCATCCCACGTTGCTGCCTCTGCGTGCCACGGAGCAGCCTCTGTCCACAAAGACCTTGGCCCCCTACAGACAGGGGCTGCTACCGTCCCACGTTGCTGCCTCTGCATGCCACAGAGCAGCCTCTATCCACAAAGACCTTGGCCCCCTACAGACAGGGGCTGCT
Organism: Pelodiscus sinensis; assembly: GCF_052426305.1. Taxonomy (NCBI): domain Eukaryota; kingdom Metazoa; phylum Chordata; order Testudines; family Trionychidae; genus Pelodiscus; species Pelodiscus sinensis. Next base: position 136,277,085 of record NC_143056.1, on the reverse strand, counting down.
ACCGTCCCACGTTGCTGCCTCTGCATGCCACGGAGCAGCCTCTGTCCACGAAGACCTTGGGCCCCCTACAGACAGGGGCTGCTACCGTCCCACGTTGCTGCCTCTGCGTGCCACGGAGCAGCCTCTGTCCACAAAGACCTTGGCCCCCTACAGACAGGGGCTGCTACCGTCCCACGTTGCTGCCTCTGCGTGCCACAGAGCAGCCTCTATCCACAAAGACCTTGGCCCCCTACAGACAGGGGCTGCTACCGTCCCACGTTGCTGCCTCTGCGTGCCACGGAGCAACCTCTATCCACAAAGACCTTGGGCCCCGTGCAGACCGGGGCTGCTACCGTCCCACGTTGCTGCCTCTGCGTGCCACGGAGCAACCTCTATCCACAAAGACCTTGGGCCCCGTGCAGACCGGGGCTGCTACCGTCCCACGTTGCTGCCTCTGCGTGCCACAGAGCAGCCTCTATCCACAAAGACCTTGGGCCCCGTGCAGACAGGGGCTGCTACCGTCCCACGTTGCTGCCTCTGCGTGCCACGGAGCAGCCTCTGTCCACAAAGACCTTGGGCCCCGTGCAGACAGGGGCTGCTACCGTCCCACGTTGCTGCCTCTGCATGCCACGGAGCAGCCTCTGTCCACAAAGACCTTGGGCCCCCTGCAGACCGGGGCTGCTACCGTCCCACGTTGCTGCCTCTGCGTGCCACGGAGCAGCCTCTGTCCACAAAGACCTTGGGCCCCCTGCAGACCGGGGCTGCTACCGTCCCACGTTGCTGCCTCTGCGTGCCACGGAGCAGCCTCTGTCCACAAAGACCTTGGGCCCCCTGCAGACCGGGGCTGCTACCGTCCCACGTTGCTGCCTCTGCGTGCTGATCATTTAAAACTCAGACGAACAGGCTGAGACTTAGTTTAAAATGCAGAGCATGCGGGGGCGTGGGGTTGTGGTTAACGGACCATTAACTGATAAGCAATCGCTCATCGGTTAACTGACTAGCCCCTAACATCCCCACTTTCTCCAGCCCCGACCCATCTCCCACCCCCAAGTTCCCTGGGCCTGAGGAGCACCCCTCCCCGCCTCACCTTCTCCATCTGCCGCTCCAGCGAGTCCAGGGGGCTTCCCTGCGGCCGGTGCTGCTGCAGGTGGCTCGGCTCCCGGCCCCCTCGGGACTGCTCCTGCTGCAGGATCACAAGGCGCGCCTCATAGGTGCTGATGGTCTCTGGGGAAGCAGCAGAGGGCCCCATGAAGGTACACGGCACAGCAGGGCCCCCCAGCGGATGCCCCGCACACTGGGGAGTGAGGGCCCATCCCCAGGCTGGAGCTGCACAGACACAGATGCGTGGGCATGTGCACCTTTCTCTCACACCGACTTGTCTAACATCCCCCTGCTGAAGGGCATGGAGGCAGGAGTGTGGGGTGGTACATGCGGGGTCTGCATCGGGCTGGTGGCAGATGGGGAGGGATGGGGATGGGGGCCGTGTGCGTGACAACAGGGTGATCACAGAAGGAGAATGGGGGTAGCGTGTTGAGAGAGCAGGGGTGGAGGTACCGGCCTATAGGAGCCATGGAAGGCGATGGGCATGTGCAGATGGTAGTGGGAGTGTGGGGTATGGATGGGGCTGTGATGCGTGCACAGAGCCTGTGGGCGCAGGAGGGCAGGAGGCATGGTGGGGCTGTGATGCGTGCACAGAGCCTGTGGGCGAAGGAGGGCAGGAGGCATGGTGGGGCTGTGATGCGTGCACAGAGCCTGTGGGCGAAGGAGGGCAGGAGGCATGGTGGGGCTGCGATGCGTGCACAGAGCCTGTGGGCGCAGGAGGGCAGGAGGCATGGTGGGGCTGCGATGCGTGCACAGAGCCTGTGGGCGCAGGAGGTCAGGAGGCATGGTGGGGCTGCGATGCGTGCACAGGAGGCATGGTGGGGCTGTGATGCGTGCACAGAGCCTGTGGGCGCAGGAGGGCAGGAGGCATGGTGGGGCTGCGATGCGTGCACAGAGCCTGTGGGCGCAGGAGGGCAGGAGGCATGGTGGGGCTGTGATGCGTACACAGAGCCTGTGGGCGCAGGAGGGCAGGAGGCATGGTGGGGCTGCGATGCGTGCACAGAGCCTGTGGGCGCAGGAGGGCAGGAGGCATGGTGGGGCTGTGATGCGTACACAGAGCCTGTGGGCGCAGGAGGGCAGGAGGCATGGTGGGGCTGCGATGCGTGCACAGAGCCTGTGGGCGCAGGAGGGCAGGAGGCATGGTGGGGCTGCGATGCGTGCACAGAGCCTGTGGGCGCAGGAGGGCAGGAGGCATGGTGGGGCTGCGATGCGTGCACAGAGCCTGTGGGCGCAGGAGGGCAGGAGGCATGGTGGGGCTGCGATGCGTGCACAGAGCCTGTGGGCGCAGGAGGGCAGGAGGCATGGTGGGGCTGCGATGCGTGCACAGAGCCTGTGGGCGCAGGAGGGCAGGAGGCATGGTGGGGCTGCGATGCGTACACAGAGCCTGTGGGCGCAGGAGAGCAGGAGGCATGGTGGGGCTGCGATGCGTGCACAGAGCCTGTGGGCGCAGGAGGGCAGGAGGCATGGTGGGGCTGCGATGCGTGCACAGAGCCTGTGGGCGCAGGAGGGCAGGAGGCATGGTGGGGCTGCGATGCGTGCACAGAGCCTGTGGGCGCAGGAGGTCAGGAGGCATGGTGGGGCTGCGATGCGTGCACAGAGCCTGTGGGCGCAGGAGAGCAGGAGGCATGGTGGGGCTGCGATGCGTGCACAGAGCCTGTGGGCGCAGGAGGTCAGGAGGCATGGTGGGGCTGCGATGCGTGCACAGAGCCTGTGGGCGCAGGAGAGCAGGAGGCATGGTGGGGCTGCGATGCGTGCACAGAGCCTGTGGGCGCAGGAGGGCAGGAGGCATGGTGGGGCTGCGATGCGTGCACAGAGCCTGTGGGCGCAGGAGGGCAGGAGGCATGGTGGGGCTGCGATGCGTACACAGAGCCTGTGGGCGCAGGAGAGCAGGAGGCATGGTGGGGCTGCGATGCGTGCACAGAGCCTGTGGGCGCAGGAGGGCAGGAGGCATGGTGGGGCTGCGATGCGTGCACAGAGCCTGTGGGCGCAGGAGGGCAGGAGGCATGGTGGGGCTGCGATGCGTGCACAGAGCCTGTGGGCGCAGGAGGGCAGGAGGCATGGTGGGGCTGCGATGCGTGCACAGAGCCTGTGGGCGCAGGAGAGCAGGAGGCATGGTGGGGCTGCGATGCGTGCACAGAGCCTGTGGGCGCAGGAGGGCAGGAGGCATGGTGGGGCTGCGATGCGTGCACAGAGCCTGTGGGCGCAGGAGGGCAGGAGGCATGGTGGGGCTGCGATGCGTGCACAGAGCCTGTGGGCGCAGGAGGGCAGGAGGCATGGTGGGGCTGCGATGCGTGCACAGAGCCTGTGGGCGCAGGAGGGCAGGAGGCATGGTGGGGCTGCGATGCGTGCACAGAGCCTGTGGGCGCAGGAGGTCAGGAGGCATGGTGGGGCTGCGATGCGTGCACAGGAGGCATGGTGGGGCTGTGATGCGTGCACAGAGCCTGTGGGCGCAGGAGGGCAGGAGGCATGGTGGGGCTGCGATGCGTGCACAGAGCCTGTGGGCGCAGGAGGGCAGGAGGCATGGTGGGGCTGCGATGCGTGCACAGAGCCTGTGGGCGCAGGAGGGCAGGAGGCATGGTGGGGCTGCGATGCGTGCACAGAGCCTGTGGGCGCAGGAGGGCAGGAGGCATGGTGGGGCTGTGATGCGTGCACAGAGCCTGTGGGCGAAGGAGGGCAGGAGGCATGGTGGGGCTGCGATGCGTGCACAGAGCCTGTGGGCGCAGGAGGGCAGGAGGCATGGTGGGGCTGCGATGCGTGCACAGAGCCTGTGGGCGCAGGAGGTCAGGAGGCATGGTGGGGCTGCGATGCGTGCACAGGAGGCATGGTGGGGCTGTGATGCGTGCACAGAGCCTGTGGGCGCAGGAGGGCAGGAGGCATGGTGGGGCTGCGATGCGTGCACAGAGCCTGTGGGCGCAGGAGGGCAGGAGGCATGGTGGGGCTGCGATGCGTGCACAGAGCCTGTGGGCGCAGGAGGGCAGGAGGCATGGTGGGGCTGCGATGCGTGCACAGAGCCTGTGGGCGCAGGAGGGCAGGAGGCATGGTGGGGCTGTGATGCGTGCACAGAGCCTGTGGGCGCAGGAGGGCAGGAGGCATGGTGGGGCTGCGATGCGTGCACAGAGCCTGTGGGCGCAGGAGGGCAGGAGGCATGGTGGGGCTGCGATGCGTGCACAGAGCCTGTGGGCGCAGGAGGGCAGGAGGCATGGTGGGGCTGCGATGCGTGCACAGAGCCTGTGGGCGCAGGAGGGCAGGAGGCATGGTGGGGCTGCGATGCGTGCACAGAGCCTGTGGGCGCAGGAGGGCAGGAGGCATGGTGGGGCTGTGATGCGTGCACAGAGCCTGTGGGCGCAGGAGAGCAGGAGGCATGGTGGGGCTGCGATGCGTGCACAGAGCCTGTGGGCGCAGGAGGGCAGGAGGCATGGTGGGGCTGCGATGCGTGCACAGAGCCTGTGGGCGCAGGAGGGCAGGAGGCATGGTGGGGCTGCGATGCGTGCACAGAGCCTGTGGGCGCAGGAGGGCAGGAGGCATGGTGGGGCTGCGATGCGTGCACAGAGCCTGTGGGCGCAGGAGGGCAGGAGGCATGGTGGGGCTGTGATGCGTGCACAGAGCCTGTGGGCGAAGGAGGGCAGGAGGCATGGTGGGGCTGCGATGCGTGCACAGAGCCTGTGGGCGCAGGAGGGCAGGAGGCATGGTGGGGCTGCGATGCGTGCACAGAGCCTGTGGGCGCAGGAGGTCAGGAGGCATGGTGGGGCTGCGATGCGTGCACAGGAGGCATGGTGGGGCTGTGATGCGTGCACAGAGCCTGTGGGCGCAGGAGGGCAGGAGGCATGGTGGGGCTGCGATGCGTGCACAGAGCCTGTGGGCGCAGGAGGGCAGGAGGCATGGTGGGGCTGTGATGCGTACACAGAGCCTGTGGGCGCAGGAGGGCAGGAGGCATGGTGGGGCTGCGATGCGTGCACAGAGCCTGTGGGCGCAGGAGGGCAGGAGGCATGGTGGGGCTGCGATGCGTGCACAGAGCCTGTGGGCGCAGGAGGGCAGGAGGCATGGTGGGGCTGTGATGCGTACACAGAGCCTGTGGGCGCAGGAGGGCAGGAGGCATGGTGGGGCTGCGATGCGTGCACAGAGCCTGTGGGCGCAGGAGGGCAGGAGGCATGGTGGGGCTGCGATGCGTGCACAGAGCCTGTGGGCGCAGGAGGGCAGGAGGCATGGTGGGGCTGCGATGCGTGCACAGAGCCTGTGGGCGCAGGAGGGCAGGAGGCATGGTGGGGCTGCGATGCGTGCACAGAGCCTGTGGGCGCAGGAGGGCAGGAGGCATGGTGGGGCTGCGATGCGTGCACAGAGCCTGTGGGCGCAGGAGGGCAGGAGGCATGGTGGGGCTGCGATGCGTACACAGAGCCTGTGGGCGCAGGAGAGCAGGAGGCATGGTGGGGCTGCGATGCGTGCACAGAGCCTGTGGGCGCAGGAGGGCAGGAGGCATGGTGGGGCTGCGATGCGTGCACAGAGCCTGTGGGCGCAGGAGAGCAGGAGGCATGGTGGGGCTGCGATGCGTGCACAGAGCCTGTGGGCGCAGGAGGGCAGGAGGCATGGTGGGGCTGTGATGCGTGCACAGAGCCTGTGGGCGCAGGAGGGCAGGAGGCATGGTGGGGCTGCGATGCGTGCACAGAGCCTGTGGGCGCAGGAGGGCAGGAGGCATGGTGGGGCTGCGATGCGTGCACAGAGCCTGTGGGCGCAGGAGGGCAGGAGGCATGGTGGGGCTGCGATGCGTGCACAGAGCCTGTGGGCGCAGGAGGGCAGGAGGCATGGTGGGGCTGCGATGCGTGCACAGAGCCTGTGGGCGCAGGAGGGCAGGAGGCATGGTGGGGCTGCGATGCGTGCACAGAGCCTGTGGGCGCAGGAGGGCAGGAGGCTTAGTGGGGCTGTGATGCGTGCACAGAGCCTGTGGGCGCAGGAGGGCAGGAGGCATGGTGGGGCGGGGGGCGGGCAGGCAAGTGGGGGTCTCACCTTTGAGGATGGCCTGCAGAGATGCCACCTCCTCCTGGCACTGGCGCTGCACGGCAGCCACCGCCTCCTGCTTCGTGCTCTCGCTGACCGTGGCCACAGCTCGCACGGTCTCCACCTCGGCCAGCGCGGCTGCCAGCTGCGCCCGCAGCATCTCCTCGGGGTCCGGTTCTGGATCCAGGCCGGCTGCCTGCAACGCCACGCCTGGCTCCTGGGGGGCTGCGACCTCTCCGCCCAGCCCCTCCACCCCACACAGCTCTGGGGGCAGAGATGGGGGTCACAGACCCAACGTGTCGGTTGACATGACCCGACCCCTGCCCATCCCAGAACACTGTGCCCGGTCTCCAGGGGTCAAACCCCACGGCCCCTCAGGGGAGTCACCCCCCCCGCCCTCAGGGATCGCAACCCGCCCCCCAACCCAGGGCCCCCCCACACCCCACCAGGGGAGTCACCCCCCACCCCCAGGGATGGCAACCCGCCCCCCAACCCAGGGCCCCCCCGCACTCCACCAGGGGAGTCACCCCCCACCCCCAGGGATGGCAACCCACCCCCCAACCCAAGGCCCCCCCGCACCCCACCAGGGGAGTCACCCCCCACCCCCAGGGATGGCAACCCGCCCCCCAACCCAGGGCCCCCCCGCACCCCACCAGGGGAGTCACCCCCCACCCCCAGGGATGGCAACCCGCCCCCCAACCCAGGGGAACCCCCCGCACCCCACCAGGGGAGTCACCCCCCACCCCCAGGGATGGCAACCCGCCCCCCAACCCAGGGCCCCCCCGCACCCCACCAGGGGAGTCACCCCCCACCCCCAGGGATGGCAACCCGCCCCCCAACCCAGGGCCCCCCCGCACCCCACCAGGGGAGTCACCCCCCACCCCCAGGGATGGCAACCCGCCCCCCAACCCAGGGCCCCCCCGCACCCCACCAGGGGAGTCACCCCCCACCCCCAGGGATCGCAACCCGCCCCCCAACCCAGGGCCCCCCCGCACCCCACCAGGGGAGTCACCCCCCACCCCCAGGGATGGCAACCCGACCCCCAACCCAGGGCCCCCCCGCACCCCACCAGGGGAGTCACCCCCCACCCCCAGGGATGGCAACCCGCCCCCCAACCCAGGGCCCCCCCGCACCCCACCAGGGGAGTCACCCCCCACCCCCAGGGATGGCAACCCGCCCCCCAACCCAGGGCCCCCCCGCACCCCACCAGGGGAGTCACCCCCCACCCCCAGGGATGGCAACCCGCCCCCCAACCCAGGGCCCCCCCGCACCCCACCAGGGGAGTCACCCCCCACCCCCAGGGATGGCAACCCGCCCCCCAACCCAGGGCCCCCCCGCACCCCACCAGGGGAGTCACCCCCCACCCCCAGGGATGGCAACCCGCCCCCCAACCCAGGGCCCCCCCGCACCCCACCAGGGGAGTCACCCCCCACCCCCAGGGATGGCAACCCGCCCCCCAACCCAGGGCCCCCCCGCACCCCACCAGGGGAGTCACCCCTCACCCCCTGGGATGGCAACCCGCCCCCCAACCCAGGGCCCCCCCGCACCCCACCAGGGGAGTCACCCCTCACCCCCTGGGATGGCAACCCGCCCCCCAACCCAGGGCCCCCCCGCACCCCACCAGGGGAGTCACCCCTCACCCCCTGGGATGGCAACCCGACCCCCAACCCAGGGCCCCCCCGCACCCCACCAGGGGAGTCACCCCCCACCCCCAGGGATGGCAACCCGCCCCCCAACCCAGGGCCCCCCCGCACCCCACCAGGGGAGTCACCCCTCACCCCCAGGGATGGCAACCCGCCCCCCAACCCAGGGCCCCCCCGCACCCCACCAGGGGAGTCACCCCTCACCCCCTGGGATGGCAACCCGACCCCCAACCCAGGGCCCCCCCCAGGGATCGCACCCTCCATGCCCGGCTCCCCCGCTGCAGGCTCCGCACTTCCGGGTTCAGGACGAGCTGGGGGCGGCGCTACCGGGCAGAGCCGGAAACTGCCGAACGGAGTCGAGAGCCCGAGCCTGGCGCGAGAGCCCCCGGCAACCACGTCCCTAGCAACCGCCCCTCCCTGGCAACCACGTCCCGAGCAACCACCTCCCTAGCAACCGCCGCTCCCTGGCAACCACGTCCCGAGCAACCGCCCCTCCCTGGCAACCACGTCACGAGCAACCACCTCCCTAGCAACCGCCCCTCCCTGGCAACCACGTCCCGAGCAACCGCCCCTCCCTGGCAACCACGTCCCAAGCAACCACCTCCCTAGCAACCGCCGCTCCCTGGCAACCACGTCCCGAGCAACCGCCCCTCCCTGGCAACCACGTCACGAGCAACCACCTCCCTAGCAACCGCCGCTCCCTGGCAACCACGTCCCGAGCTACCGCCCCTCCCTGGAAACCACGTCATGAGCAACCACCTCCCTAGCAACTGCCCCTCCCTGGCAACCACGTCCCGAGCAACCACCTCCCTAGCAACCGCCCCTCCCTGGCAACCACGTCACGAGCAACTGCCCCTCCCTGGCAACCACGTCATGAGCAACCACCTCCCTAGCAACCGCCCCTCCCTGGCAACCACGTCCCGAGCAACTGCCCCTTCCTGGCAACCACGTCACGAGCAACCACCTCCCTAGCAACCGCCCCTCCCTGGCAACCACGTCCCGAGCAACCGCCCCTCCCTGGCAACCACATCCCTGGCAACCACCTCCCTAGCAACCGCCCCTCCCTGGCAACCACGTCCCGAGCAACCACCTCCCTAGCAACCGCTCCTCCCTGGCAACCACTCCCGAGCAACCGCCCCTCCCTGGCAACCACGTCCCGAGCAACCACCTCCCTAGCAACCGCCCCTCCCTGGCAACCACATCCCAAGCAACCACCTCCTTAGCAACCGCCCCTCCCTGGCAACTGTGTCCCCAGCAGCCACCTCCCTAGCAACCGCCCCTCCCTGGCTACCACGTCCCAAGCAACCACCACCCTAGCAACCGCCCCTTCCTGGCAACCACGTCCCGAGCAACCATGTAGGAGACAGACATGTTAAGAGTCTCTGGGTTAGGCTAAAAGGAGTAGAAAAAGCAAGGGTGATGTCATGGTAGGGATCTACTACAGGTGGAAGAGGTGGTGTGGCGCAGTGGGGATGCTGTCTGTCTTGTAACCCAGTGCTCTCTCCTGGCTGTGTTGTTTGATTCACTCCACATGTGTATTGGCCCAGACACCTGGTACCAGAATAAGCAGATAAGAAGGAAGGGAAAGACAAAGAAAGAGCGACGGGGATGGCCGCCTGGCTGGGGGGTAGGGCCTGGGAGCTGGGTCAGTCTCAGCTGGGCTAGGAAAAGGGAGGATGTTTTTAGACCAAGGAAGGGGGTGAAGCCCCTTCCCCCCAAGAGGACTAAGGCTCTGCCCTGGCTCCTATGTCAGCATCGAGCCTGTGCTGGGCTGTATCTCTGAGAAGCAATAAATCTTCTATTCTACTGGCTGGTGGCGTCACATCTGGCTGCAGATGAAGGTGCAAGGTCGGGGGCCCCCGACGCGCCATCACAGGTGAATGAGGCTTTTTTTAAACAACTCACAAAATCAACCAAAGCGCAGAATTTGGTAGTGATGGGGGACGTCAGCTATCCAGACATGTGTTGGGAACATGACACAGCGGGGCACAGACTGTCCAGTAAGTTCTTGGACTGCATTGGAGACAACTTTTTATTTCAGAAGGTTGAAAGAGCTATTAGGGAGGAAGCTGTTCTAGATTTGATTTTAACAAACAGGGAGGAACTGATTCAGAATTTGAATGTGGAAGGCAGCTTGGGTGAAAGTGATCATGAAATCATAGAGTTCATGATTCTAAGGAAGAGTAGAAGGCAAAATAGAGACCATGGATTTCAGGAAGGCAGATTTTAGTAAGCTCAGAGAGCTGATAGGTAAGGTCCCATGGGAAGCAAGACTAAGGGGAAAAACAATTGAAGAGAGTTGGCAGTTTTTCAAAGGGACATTATTAAGGGCCCAAAAGCAAGCTATTCCACTGAGTAGGAAAGATAGAAAGTATGGCAAAAGACCTCCTTGGCTTAACCAGGAGATCTTGCATATATAAAAATTGGAACCTGGGATAAATTACAAAGGATGAATATAGGCAAACATATAGGAATAATATAGGAATGCAGGGGCAAGATTAGAAAGGCAAAGGCACAAAATGAGCTCAACCTAGCTACAGATATAAAAGGAAAAAAGAAGACATTCTATAAATATATTAGAAGCAAGAGGAAGACCAAGGAGAGGGTAGGCCCATTGCTCAGTGAGGCAGGAGAAACAGTAACAGGAAACTTGGAAATGGCAGAGATGCTTAATGACTTCTTTGTTTCGGTCTTCTCCAAGAAGTCTGATGATGAAGGAAGGGCTAACATAGTGAATGCTAGTGGGAAGGGCGTAGGTTTAGAAGATAAAATAAAAAAAGAACAAGTTAAAAATTACTTAGAAAAGTTAGATGCCTGCAAGTCACCAGGGCCTGATGAAATGCAGCCTAGAATACTCCAGGAGCTGATAGAGGAGGTATCTGAGCCTTTAGCTATCATCTTTGAAAAAAGATCATTTTTTGAAAGAAAGGGAAATAAGAACAACCCAGGAAACTACAGGCCAGTCAGTTTAACTTCTGTGCCAGGAAAGATAATGGAGCAAATAACTAAGGAATTCATCTGCAAACACCTGGAAGATAATAAGGTGATAGGGAACAGCCAGCATGGATTTGTAACGAACAAATCATGTCAGACCAATCTGATAGCTTTCTTTGACAGGATAACGAGTCTCGTGGAGAAGCAGTGGACGTGGTATACTAAAACTTTAGTAAGGCATTTGATATGGTCTCGCATGATCTTCTTATCAATAAACTGGGCAAATAAAACTTAGATGGGGTTACTATAAAATGGGTACATAACTGTCTGGACAACCGTACTCAGAGAGTAGTTATTAATGGTTCACAATCCTGCTGGAAGCTGCATAACAAGTGGGGTTCCACAGGGGTCTGTTCACTATCTTCATCAGCGATTTAGATATTGGCATAGAGAGGACGCTTATTAAGTTTGCAGATGATCCCAAGCTGGGAGGGGTTGCGACTGCTCTGGAGGATGGGTCAGAATTCAAAATGACCTGGACAAATTGGAGAAATGGTCTGAAGTCAATAGGATGAAATTTAATAAGGACAAATGCAAAGCGCTCCGCTTACGAAGGAACAATCAGTCTCACACATTGTGACATAGTGAGCATGCGGTACACTCTGGTTGGGCAGGCTGGGCATTCACTGGTCGCTGTGCTTGGGCTGTGGGTGACCCCTACTGGCCTGCGTCTGTAAGCAATGCCCAGCGGGGGTCGCCCTGAGGGGCCTCATGTCACGTAGACCATGGCCCAACCAGTTCTCACCTGAGCAGGAAAGAACAAAGAAATGGTAGGGTTTGGAGAAGGGTCAGTCTTGGCTGGGAAACATGAAGAGAAGGGACTGAGCCAAGTGCTGGGGGTTCAGGAGCCTGTATACCCCTGCCCTAAGGCTGCCTGGCCCTGACTCCTACGTCCACATCGCGCCTAGGCTGGGCTGTATCCTGGAGAAGCAATAAACCCCCTCTACTCTACTGGCTGGTGGAGTCTCCTCTTGCTGCAGACGGGGTGCAGGGTCGGGGGATACCCTACGCATCGTCACACACACACAGCATGGGAAGCGACTGTCTGGGAAGGAGTACGGCAGAAAGGGATCTAGGGGTCAGAGTGGACCACAAGCTAAATATGAGTCAACAGTGTGATGCTGTTGAAAAAAAAGCCAACATGATTCTGGGATGCATTAACAGGTGTATTGTGAGCAAGACACGAGAAGTCATTCTTCCGCTCTACTCTGCACTGATTAGGCCTCAGTTGGAGTACTGTGTCCAGTTCTGGGCACCACATTTTAAGAGAGAGGTGGAGAAATTGGAGAAGGTCCAGAGAAGAGCAACAAGAATGATGAAAGGTCTAGAGAAGATGACCTATGAAGGAAGGCTGAAAGAACTGGGCTTGTTTAGTTTGGAAAGGAGAAGACTGAGAGGGGACATGATAGCGGTTATCGGGTATCTAAAAGGGTGTCACAAGGAGGAGGGAGAAAACTTGTTCTCCTTAGACTCTGAGGATAGAACAAGAAGCAATGGGCTTAAACTGCAGCAAGGGAGGTTTAGGTTGGACATTAGGAAAAACGTCCTACCTGTCAGAGTGGTGAAACACTGGAATAAATTGCCCAGGGAGGTTGTGGAATCCCCATCACAGGAGATATTTAAGAACAGGTTAGATGGACATCTATCAGGGATGGGTTCTGCTGTGAGGGCAGGGGACTGGACTCGATGATGACCTCTTGAGGTCCCTTCCAGTTCTAGTGTTCTAGGAGTCTATGAAAATGTGTTTAAGTCCATCAGAAGCAGGAAGCTGCTAAACAACCAGCAGGGCCCTTGGACGATCGAGATGCTAAAGGAGCCCTCAAAGACGAAGGAAACTAAATGAATTCTTTGCTTCAATCTTCGTGGCTGAGGATATTGGGGAGATTCCCAAACCTGAACCATTCCTGGTAGGTGACAAATCTGAGGCATTGTCCCAGACTGAGGTGTCACTAGAGGAGGTGTTGGAACAAAGTGATAAACTGAACAGTAACAAGTCACTGGGTCCAGATGGCATTCACCTAAGAGTTCTGAAAGAATCCAATGGGAAATTGCGGAACTATTATCTGTGGTTTGTAACCTGTCCTTTAAATCAGCTTCTGACCCAACGACTGGAAGGTAGCTAATGTGAGGCCAATATTTAAAAAGGGCTCTAGAGGTGATCCTGGCAATTACAGACCAGTAACTCTAACTTCAGTACTGGGCAAATTAGTTGAAACTATAGAAATTGTCAGACACATAGATGAACATAATTTGCTGGGGGAAAGTCAACATGGTTTCTGCAAAGGGAAATCCTGCCTTACTAATCTGTTAGAGTTCTTTGAGGGGTCAACAAACATGTGGCCAAGGTGGATCCAGTGGCTATAGTGTACTTAGGTTTCCAGAAAGCCTTTGACAAGGTCCCTCACCAAAGGCTCTTAAGCAAAGTCAGTTGTCATGGGAGAAGAGGGAAGGGCCTTTCATGGGTTGGTAACTGGTTAAAAGACAGGAAACAAAGGGGAGGAAGAAATGGGCAGTTTTCCACGCGGAGAGAGATAACAAGTGGGGTCCCTCAGGGGTCTGTCCTGGGACCCATCTGTGACATTGTGGGGATTTTGTCCCATCTTGGAGCCCATGGGCTCACGCTGGTGCCGTATTCACTGGTTGCTTTGTTGTGTGTGCGATTCCTGCTGTCCTGTGTTGCTCTGCTGTGCCTTTGTGAGTGTGTGAGGTGCCCAGCAGGGGCTGGGGTCTCTGGGCAAGGACTCCTGGGCTAGGTCTGTACTGCTTCCTTCTTGCACAAAAGCCTATGCAAATGAAGAGCAGATTAGCATATTGTTGCACTTTGTTTGCATAATTAATTAGGGGCCATTTTTGCTCAACAGGCTTTCAGGCAAAAAGGAGCTGTGTAGATGACTCCTTTTTGTGCAAAAAAGCCCTCTTGTGTAAGAGCCGTTCTTCCTCATTTTTTCAGGAAGAATGGCTCCTTTTTGTGCAAAAGCCTCTTGCGCAAAAACGGCCCCTAATTAATTATGCAAATGAAGCACAGCAATATGCTAATCCATGCTTCATTTGCATAGGCTTTGCGCAAGAAGGAAGCAGTATAGACGTAGCCCTGGGGGAGGCACGTGGGGGATGGCCCAGGCCAGCCTGGCACCTGAGCCGGGGGCAGGATTCAGGCTGGTGACCCTTGGCCCGGGAAGCTGAACAAAGCAGGAAGCTGGTGGCCTGGGGGCAGTGGGCAGTGGCTGGGGGTGTGAATGAGCATTCACCTGGCTGGGGGAGGGGAGCCGAGCTGGCCTGGAGGCTGCACCTGGCTCCTGTAACAACAAGTCTGGGCTGCACTGTGACCCTGGGAACCAATAAACCTTCAGTTCTACCTGCCGCCTGAGAGGTGGGGGCAGGGCCTGGTGAGTCTCCCACACTCCTTGCCACCAGCCTATTCAATGTATTTATAAGTGATCTGGAGAAAGGGAGAAACAGGGAGGTGGCAACATCTGCAGACAACACCGAACTGCTCAAGGGAGTTAAGACCGAAGCAGCCTGGGAAGAGCTTCCAAAAGATCTCGCCAAACTAAATGACTGGGCAACAAAATGGCAAATGAAATGTAAAGTGGATAAACATAAAGTAACGCCCACTGGAAAATAATCCCAACTATCCATGCAAGATGACGGGGACTAATTTGGCTCCAGCTACTCAAGAGAGAGATCTTGGCGTCACTGTGGAGAGCTCTCTGAAAACATCCGCTCAGTGCACAGCAGCAGCCAGAAAAGCAAACCGAATGTAAGGAGTCATTAAAAAGGGATAGAGAATAAGACAGAGAACATCGTATTGCCTCCATATAAAACCATGGGACACCCTCCTCTTGAATATTGCATACACCTCAAAAAAGATCTATTGGCATTGGAAAAGGTTCAGAAAAGGGCAACTAAAATGCTGAGGGGTTTGGAACGGGTCCCATGTGAAGAGAGGCTAAAGAGACCGGGACTGTTCATCTTAGAAAAGAGGAGACTGAGGGGGATATGACAGAGGTCTATAAAATCATGACAGGTGTCGAAAAAGTGAATAAGGAAAAGTTATTTACTTATTCCCATAATGTAAGAACTAGGGGAACCAAATGAAATTAATAGGCAGCAAGTTTAAAACAAACTAAAGGAAGTTTTTCTTCACTCAGTGCACAGTCAACCTGTGGAACTCCTTGCCAGAGGATGTGGTGAAGGCCAGGACTTTAAGAGAGTTCAAAAAGAGCTAGCTGGATTCATGGAGGTTAGGTCCATTAATGACTAATAGCCAGGATGGGTAGAATGGTGTTCCTGGCCCCTGTTTGTCTATAAATGGGTGACAGGGGAGAGATCCTGTAAGGATTCCCTGTTGTGATCCCTCTGTCTGGGGCATCTGGCATTGGCCGCTGTCGGCAGACAGGAAACTGGACTAGATGGACCTTTGGTCTGACCCAGCCTGGCCTCTCTTACGTTCATATCCCTCCCCAGGAACCACGCCAGCAACTGCCCCTCCCTGGCAACCACACTAGCCACCAGCTTTCCCAGCAACCAACCCAACAGCTGCATTTCCACACACACACCCCCCCCCCAACCTCCAGCAACTGCATCTTCCTAGTTACCTACTCAGGCAACCACTCAGGGCAACCACATCTCCTTGGTAACCACTCTCTGACAACTGCATTGTCCCCAGCAACCACCCTGGCAACCATGTCCCCCTAGCAACCTCCCTCTGGTAACACACTGCTCCTGCCAATCACCCCAGCAATCTCCCTGACAACCACCCTCAGCAACTGCTCCTTGGTAACGAGCTGCTCCTGCCAGCGCCCTGTAGCGTCCCCCGGGCAGGCCCTGGGCTGAGCTGCAGGAGGTGTGTGGCGGCCTGGGCCCTGCAGCACTGGGCTGGGGAGTCTGGCCAGTCTCCGGTAACTTCTTGGGCGGGGAAGCAGGACAAAGCAGGAGATGGGGCTGCCCACTGGGCTGAGACCATTTGCTGGGTTTTGACTGCCTTAGGGAGAAGGGAGTCTAGCTGGCCTGGGGGCCAGGAAGGGGGGGCCCAGGGCCCTGGCTCTGAGACCCCCCCACCAGTCCCCGGTCTGGGATGGGCTGGGCTGGGGGGCAAGAGCCCTGGCTCTGAGACACCCCCCCCCCCCGTCCCTGGGCTGGGATGGGCTGGGGGGCAGGAGCAGGAGCCCTGGCTCTGAGACCTCCCCCCACGTCCCCGGGCTGGGATGGGCTGGGGGGCAGGAGCCCTAGCTCTGAGACCCCACCCCGTCCCCGGGCTGGGCTGGGCTGGGGGGCAGGAGCCCTGGCTCTGAGACCTACCCCCCTGTCCCCGGGCTGGGCTGGGCTGGGCTGGGGGGCAGGAGCCCTGGCTCTGAGACCCCCCCGTCCCCGGGCTGGGCTGGGCTGGGGGGCAGGAGCCCTGGCTCTGAGACCCCCCCTGTCCCTGGGCTGGGCTGGGCTGGGGGGCAGGAGCCCTGGCTCTGAGACCCCCCCCCCGTCCCCGGGCTGGGCTGGGCTGGGCTGGGGGGCAGGAGCCCTGGCTCTGAGACCCCCCCCGTCCCCGGGCTGGGCTGGGCTGGGGGGCAGGAGCCCTGGCTCTGAGACCCCCCCATTCCCGGGCTGGGCTGGGCTGGGCCGGCTGCTCCTGGCTCCTGTAACACGTCTGGGGTGCGCTGTGTCCCTGGGATCCAACAAACCTTCTCTTCTACCTGCCGCCTGAGAGTCCCCTCTGGCTGCGGGTGGGGGACAGGGCCCGGGGACCCCCACACTCCGTGACATACCCCCAGCAGCCGTGTTCCTCCGACAATGCCCCAGGCTACTGTGTCTGCCTGGCAATAGCCCTCAGAGATCATGTTGCCCTGGCAAGCACTGCTCTAGGGACCCTGCCAACCCCTGCCCCACACACACCCGCATCTCCCCGCCCAACATCTGTGGTGTTGGGCCCGAAAATCAGCAGGTCAGGCAAGCCCAGGCCTCACAGGCTGTTTTACGGCCCCGTCGCTCCTGACCAAAGGGCACTGCTGCCTGGTTTCAGCATTTCCAGCGCCCCCCCCCCCCCCGCCCCATCTGTGCTGCTGCCAACCCCGACCGCAGGGGCTGTGTGTGGGGGGAGAACTTGGGGTTCTCGGAGCCAGGCACCAGGGCAGAAAGCGGTCCCCTCCCCCACTTCTCCAGTGCAGCTGCAAAGGTGTTTACACCAACCCGGCGGCCCCCAGGGAGGTGCCAGGAAGCGGGCAGGCTGCGCAGACATTTGCAGGGCGGAGGACACAGGATATGTGGGGCTCGGGCTGCCGGGGGTCTGGCTTGGAGCCGGGCAGTCCAGGACTGGAGCTTTCTGTTCGGGAACCAACGGAGCCAACCGAACTGGGGGGTTCTAACCCAGAGGGGATGTCGATTGTCACGTCATGTCAAGCGGGTCCCTACGCCAGCGTGGGCAGCACAAGGTGGAGGGGCTTGTGGGACGTGGGCTGCCCTAGTCACAGGCGGGACACCCCAGGGCCCTCAGGCCTGCCCCTCCAATCCGAGAGTCCCCTGCCGTGGAGCCCTGTGCCCCTTCCCCACAGCTGCAGGGCCCCGGCGGCCCCCAGGGACTCTGCTGAGAACGTCACGGTCCAGGGCCCGGCGCGCCACAGCCACGCAGGCCTGCTGGAAATCGCGGGCTCTGGGCCTGCCCCCCGGCGCCGCAGGGCCTTGAGCTGGGCGCAGGCCATGGCACCCGCGCTGCGCTGCTTGCTGCTGCTGGGCTGCGCAGGGGCGGCCAGGATCGGGGCCCTCCCGCCGCAGAGGGAGCCAGCCAGACGGGTCAATGCCACAGGTAGAGGCTCTGGGGGGAGCCCCAGGGGAGCTGCAGGGGTGCGTGGGGAGGCCGTCGCGCTGGACCAGGCTGAGAGGGAGCAGCCGCAGGATCCGGCCGTGGCAGGGCTGAGGGCCGGTGGCTGGGCGTTCCCCACTGATGAGTCTCTCCCTCTCCCCACCAGAGTCAGAGGCTGCTGTGCTTCCCTGTGTGCATGGGGCTCCCCCTGCTCCACTCTCCTGGCTCTGGGAGGGCCCGGGGGGCCATAGGCTGCTGAGCCTGAACGTGAGCCTGGGGGAGCGGCCGCCCCGCACTGGGACAGGCATCGGGGCCTGGGGGGCCCTGGTGCTGCCCAATGTCTCCCCCGCGGACGCAGGCGTCTACAGCTGCCAGTGGGCCCAGGGCAGCGCGAGGAGCGTGCTGCTCAATGTTCCAGGGAGCCGTGAGTCCGGGGCACCAGGGGCTGCTATGGGGGGGCTGGGGGAGACCCGGAGCGGGGGGCCTGTGGACCTGGGGGTGGGGCTGGGCTGGGGACAGAGGGTGTTTTGGGGCGTGTTGGGGGGCAGTGCCAGTGGGGCGGCGTGACAGACTCCCAGACCCTCGCTGTGCCGAGTGGCCCTGGCAGCTCCCCCACCCGGTGAAGGGGCTGCTCTCGCTCTCCTAGGACCGCAGCTGTACCCCCTCGCCCCGGGAGCGATGCCCAGCCTGCAGTGACCCCCCCGCCCGGGCCAGGCCGGTCTCAGCGCAGCATGGCTGGGTCTGCCCCACCCCCAGGGGCTATGGGGAGCCTCACGCTGTCCTGCCATCCCGGCTGTTCCCCTGGGGCCCTGTGTGATGTAGTGTGTGTACCTCAGAGCCCCCCCACACCTTTGCAGCTCTCTCTGCATGCGGGGGAGGCCAGGCAGGACTCACTGGGGAAGTGTGTCCGTGTCTCCCCCTTGGCTCTGGGAGCAGGACAGCGCAGGGCGGGGCTGCCTGGGGGCTGAGGGAGGAGCTGCTGGGGGTTGGGGCGCTTGGGCGGAGGGAGGCATGCAGGGAGCAGACTAGTCCAGGCCAGGGGGTCCAGGGGCCTGTGAACCCCTCCCCCAGAGGACTAGGCTCTGCCCTGGCTCCGGGGGCCACGTGGGGCCCGTGCTGCGCTGCCTCTGAGAAGCAAGAACCCTTCCACCCTACGGCCTGACAGTCACACCCGGCTGGGGCCGGGGTCCCCGACGCGCCGACACACCCTGCTCCGCTCTCCCTGGCCAAGCCCAGCTGCTAGGCCGCTCGCCCATTCAGCCTCCGCTCGGCCAGGCCACTTTGCACACAGCCCCTGGAAAGGGGGAAGGGGCCTCGGGGCATTCTGCAGGCCCTGAGTCGCGTGTTAGCCCGTGCCTGGTGCACGGGGACCCCAGGGCCCACCAGTTGCCCTCTGACCCCCCACGGCTCCGTTTGCCCCAGGCCCTTCTCTCATCTGCTCCCTTCTGACATCCTGGGGGCCCCTCTCATCTCGGCCTAGAATTCAGCTGCTGGGGTCAGGGGCCAGCACCCGCTGCTCTGCCTCGGCTTCTGCACCTTGGGACAAGGCCTCAGCCTCCTCCCCTTCCGGAGACGCTACGTCCCCTGCAGCCAGTTCCCCAGCCCAGCCCCAGCAACGTCCCATGTGGGCATAGCCTCACTCCGGGCACCCCGAGGGTCAGCGTTGCCCGGGGCACTGCCTGGCCTGCCAAGCCTTCACACCTGCCCGACTGCCCCTTAGACCTGCCCTCATCCTCGGCCCGCTCCGACAAGCGGCTCCTGGCCTCCCCCACGGGTCAGAGGGGCCTGAGCCCAGGGATGGATCAGATGGCGTCTGGCAAGGAGGGGAGCCCACTCCTGCAGCCCCTGCCCAGGAGCCGGCGCCGGGGGTGCTCCCTCCAAAGGGGCAGACAGCTCCGGAGAGCCTCGTTCAGACGGTTCCCCCGGCTCCCTCCCACCAAGACGTCTTGTACCTTTTTGCCAGCGCAGTAATTACACCCCTGGTCCCAGGGAGGGGCTGCCAGCTGCGGACTTGTGGGCACCCCCCTGGATGGCTCCGACCCCCACGTGCTGTTCACAGGCGTGTCTGCTGGACCCGCACGACTCAGGCCTTGGGAGTTTGGAGGGCAGATGTCCCCCAGCGGCTTCAGTCCAACCCAATTATTCACCGCCTCTGCGGGAGCAGCCCCGCACACACAGCCCGCAGCAGAGGGGTGACTCTCCTTGAGAGAGACACCCGGGGTCTCTCTTACCCCCGCGTCTTCCCCTGTGTGCTGCAGGTCCATTCGCATGCACGCTGCCAGGCCTGCTTGCGCTGGCCATGCTCCCCCACCCTACACTGTCCCTTTGGGCTCTAGCGCGGGGTAACAGGGCCAGGGGAGCGCCCGCGCTGGCCGGCTGTGCATGTGTTCTTAGACCCCTTGGCGGTTCTCAACTCAGCCCTCCAGCCAAGCTGTGAACCAGACCTGTGAGCCTGCCACAGTGTACAGTGTCCCTGGGCCTGTCTCCAGCGCCGGTACGGGGCCATCCCCGGGAGACACTGTCATCCTGCAGCTCTCTGGACAGGCTCAGTCCTCAGCCAGTCCCCACACCCAGCCAGGAGCAATCCCTGCTAGCAGCCTGGTTTTGACTCCTCTAGGCACACGGTGCAATCTCCTCCAGCGCCAAGCAGCAACTTGCTGCTTCGCCACGGGGCTGCAGCTCCTTTTCTATGGCCTTTCTGGTTCCTGACTGGCAGTTCCAGCACTCCCTCTGATTGGCTGCATCCTCACAACCTCTGCTTTCCTGAGGCAGGTGTGGCAGGATGTGACGACACTGCACCCTGTTCCGGAACCGGATGTGACGGCCAGTAGAATAGAAGGGTGTGACGGTGTGTTGGGGTCCCCCGCCTCCTGCACCCCCGAAAGGGCACGAACAGACTCCCCCAGCCGGTAGAACAGAGGGGGTTTATTGCCTCTCCAGGATACAGCACAGCACAGATGTCATCTGGTTACAGGGCAGGCCTAGGATGCCTCAGCCCCCCTTAATATGGGGGGGTCCGGCTTCTAAAGCCCCCAGCCTGTTGCTGAGGCTGCTTCCTCCATGCTCCCAGACAGAAACTAACTAACTCTCCTCCAGCCCTGCCCGCCCCGGCCAGGGCAGCATCCACCTTTGTTCCTCTCCATGGGGGGTAGCTGGTCGGACAGGTTGAGAGATCCCTTTGCATAATGCCCCATCCCTGTCCTTCTGGGCTGTGGTACCGGCGGCAGCCAGGGGGGTTACCCCAGAGCCAGCATAGAAAGCAGCCCAATACCCCCACTACGTCACAGAAGGGTTATTGGTTCTCAGAGACACAGCGCAGCACGGGCCCCACGTGGCCCCCGGAGCCTAGTCCTCTGGGGGGAGGGGTTCACAGGCCCCTGGACGCCGTGTCCTGGACTTAGTCAGCTCCCTTCATGCTTCCCCCAACCAAAACTAAAGCAACCCCCAGCAGCTGGTCCCTGAGCCCCTAGGCAGCCCCGCCCTGTGCTGTCCTGCTCCCAGACCCAAGGGGAATCTTTTGTCACCTGGTCCCAGGGGGGAGACACAGACACACTTCCCCAGTGAGTCCTGCCTGGCCTCCCCTCTCATGCAGAGAGAGCTGCAAAGGGAGGAGGGGGCACTGAGGCGCGCACACACACACACACACACCAGCAGTGACTGTAACAGCACCCCCACTATGTCACACAGGACCCTGAGACCAACAGGGAGCAGTTGGGCCTTGTCCACCCCCTCACACATCCCTGACGGCCACAGGGTTGGGCTGGTAGGATCATAGAATCCCAGGGCTGGAAGAGACCTCAGAAGGTCCCCAAGGTAGGACCAATCCCAACTAAATCAACCCGGCCAGGGCTGTGTCAAGCTGAGACTTAAACACCTCTAGGGATGGAGACTCCACCCCCTCCCTAGGGAACCCCTCCCAGCACTTCCCACCCGCCTAGTGAAATAGGGAATCTCTCCCTGCAGCCCTCCCACAGGGACCAGGAACCGGCACTGCCCTGGGCAGCCAGGGGCCTCAGCGTCTCCAAGGAGGGATCCCAGTGCAGCTCCACCTGCAATTCCACTGCTGGGCTGGTGCTCATGGCCCCGGAGGGTTGTGCCTCAGTTTCCCTACCCTGGGCTGGAGGCTCTGGGCTGCCATTGTCTAGCCCTCCCCTCGGTGCTTCCCTTCCCCTCGCTGACTCTGGCTCCGGGTGAGGACCAGGGTATTCTCAGTGCTCTCTGGCCAGTCCTCCAGACCCATCAGCACCTCCGTGGGCAGCTGATCCTGCACCCCCACCTCTTTGGGCCCCTCCTTGGCCCCTACTTCAGGTGTATCCTCGTGACAGGTACCGTGACCAGGTCCAACACTCCCCTCAGAGTTAGGTAGGCATCAGGCACCATCACAGAGCGTCGGGGGGTCCCCACTCCTGCCCCCCACCTGCAGCTGGAGGGGACTCTCAGGCGGCAGGTAGAATGGAAGGTTTGTTGGCTCCCAGGGACGCAGCGGGATGGATGTGAGCACAGAGGCCAGGAACGGGAGCTTCCCTCCTCTCGGTGGGGGGGGGTCCTGGGCCCTTCACCCCTAAGACCCTTCTCTCATCACAGCCCAGACGAGACTGACCCCTCGCCCCGGCCTGGGGCCGCCCGCCTGCCCTTTGTGTCTCTTCCGGGCCAGGAGCCGCTGTGTCCTGTGTCTGGCCCCACACGCGTTGGGCGAGTCGTGCCCAGCCTCTCCCCCCGTGCAGAGAGCGCTGGGAGGAGAGGAGGAAACTGAGGCACGCACCCAGCCAGTAACAGCCCCCCACTATGGCACAGCCTGCCCCTCCCTTCCAGAGCGCACCTGCTAGCGCCTGGTCCCGCACCCCCAGCCCTTGGCTCTGTCCACTCCAGGGGGCCCTGGGAGGCTCCAATCGCTCTCTAGGCTTATGCCCCCCTCCACTGGAACCGGCCGGGCAGGTCACTGGGCCCCTCTCCTCCATCCTGTGCCCCCCCCCACTGGAACCGGCCGGGCAGGTCACTGGGCCCCTCTCCTCCATCCTGTGGCCCCCCCCCCACTGGAACCGGCCGGGCAGGTCACTGGGCCCCTCCCCTACATCCTGTGCCCCCCCCACTGGAACCGGCCGGGCAGGTCACTGGGCCCCTCTCCTACATCCTGTGCCCCCCCCCACTGGAACCGGCCGGGCAGGTCACTGGGCCCCTCTCCTCCATCCTGTGCCCCCCCCCACTGGAACCGGCCGGGCAGGTCACTGGGCCCCTCTCCTCCATCCTGTGTCCCCCCCACTGGAACCGGCCGGGCAGGTCACTGGGCCCCTCTCCTCCATCCTGTGTCCCCCCCACTGGAACCGGCCGGGCAGGTCACTGGGCCCCTCTCCTCCATCCTGTGTCCCCCCCACTGGAACCGGCCGGGCAGGTCACTGGGCCCCTCTCCTCCATCCTGTGCCCCCCCCCACTGGAACCGGCCGGGCAGGTCACTGGGCCCCTCTCCTCCATCCTGTGCCCCCCCCCACTGGAACCGGCCGGGCAGGTCACTGGGCCCCTCTCCTCCATCCTGTGCCCCCCTCCCCACTGGAACCGGCCGGGCAGGTCACTGGGCCCCTCTCCTCCATCCTGTGTCCCCCCCACTGGAACCGGCCGGGCAGGTCACTGGGCCCCTCTCCTCCATCCTGTGCCCCCCCCACTGGAACCGGCCGGGCAGGTCACTGGGCCCCTCTCCTACATCCTGTGTCCCCCCCACTGGAACCGGCCGGGCAGGTCACTGGGCCCCTCTCCTCCATCCTGTGCCCCCACCCACTGGAACCGGCCGGGCAGGTCACTGGGCCCCTCTCCTCCATCCTGTGTCCCCCCCACTGGAACCGGCCGGGCAGGTCACTGGGCCCCTCTCCTCCATCCTGTGTCCCCCCCACTGGAACCGGCCGGGCAGGTCACTGGGCCCCTCTCCTCCATCCTGTGTCCTCCCCACTGGAACCGGCCAGGCAGGTCACTGGGCCCCTCTCCTCCATCCTGTGTCCCCCCCCACTGGAACCGGCCAGGCAGGTCACTGGGCCCCTCTCCTCCATCCTGTGTCCCCCCCACTGGAACCGGCCGGGCAGGTCACTGGGCCCCTCTCCTCCATCCTGTGTCCCCCCCACTGGAACCGGCCAGGCAGGTCACTGGGCCCCTCTCCTACATCCTGTGCCCCCCCCACTGGAACCGGCCGGGCAGGTCACTGGGCCCCTCTCCTCCATCCTGTGCCCCCCCCCACTGGAACCGGCCAGGCAGGTCACTGGGCCCCTCTCCTCCATCCTGTGTCCCCCCCACTGGAACCGGCCAGGCAGGTCACTGGGCCCCTCTCCTCCATCCTGTGCCCCCCCCCACTGGAACCGGCCAGGCAGGTCACTGGGCCCCTCTCCTCCATCCTGTGTCCCCCCCACTGGAACCGGCCAGGCAGGTCACTGGGCCCCTCTCCTCCATCCTGTGCCCCCCCCACTGGAACCGGCCGGGCAGGTCACTGGGCCCCTCTCCTCCATCCTGTGCCCCCCCCCACTGGAACCGGCCGGGCAGGTCACTGGGCCCCTCTCCTCCATCCTGTGTCCCCCCCACTGGAACCGGCCGGGCAGGTCACTGGGCCCCTCTCCTCCATCCTGTGGCCCCCCCCCACTGGAACCGGCCGGGCAGGTCACTGGGCCCCTCTCCTCCATCCTGTGTCCCCCCCACTGGAACCGGCCGGGCAGGTCACTGGGCCCCTCTCCTACATCCTGTGCCCCCCCCACTGGAACCGGCCGGGCAGGTCACTGGGCCCCTCTCCTCCATCCTGTGCCCCCCCCCACTGGAACCGGCCGGGCAGGTCACTGGGCCCCTCTCCTCCATCCTGTGCCCCCCCCCACTGGAACCGGCCGGGCAGGTCACTGGGCCCCTCTCCTCCATCCTGTGCCCCCCCCCACTGGAACCGGCCGGGCAGGTCACTGGGCCCCTCTCCTCCATCCTGTGTCCCCCCCACTAGAACCGGCCGGGCAGGTCACTGGGCCCCTCTCCTCCATCCTGTGTCCCCCCCCACTGGAACCGGCCGGGCAGGTCACTGGGCCCCTCTCCTTCATCCTGTGTCCCCCCCACTGGAACCGGCCAGGCAGGTCACTGGGCCCCTCTCCTTCATCCTGTGTCCCCCCCCACTGGAACCGGCCGGGCAGGTCACTGGGCCCCTCTCCTCCATCCTGTGCCCCCCCCTCCACTGGAACCGGCCGGGCAGGTCACCGGGCCCCTCTCCTCCATCCTGTGCCCCCCCCACTGGAACCGGCCGGGCAGGTCACCGGGCCCCTCTCCTCCATCCTGTGCCCCTCTCCACTGGAACCGGCCGGGCAGGTCACTGGGCCCCTCTCCTACATCCTGTGCCCCCCCCACTGGAACCGGCCGGGCAGGTCACTGGGCCCCTCTCCTCCATCCTGTGCCCCCCCCCACTGGAACCGGCCGGGCAGGTCACTGGGCCCCTCTCCTCCATCCTGTGCCCCCCCCCACTGGAACCGGCCAGGCAGGTCACTGGGCCCCTCTCCTCCATCCTGTGTCCCCTCCACTGGAACCGGCCAGGCAGGTCACTGGGCCCCTCTCCTACATCCTGTGCCCCCCCCCCACTGGAACCGGCCGGGCAGGTCACTGGGCCCCTCTCCTCCATCCTGTGCCCCCCCCCACTGGAACCGGCCGGGCAGGTCACTGGGCCCCTCTCCTCCATCCTGTGCCCCCCCCCACTGGAACCGGCCGGGCAGGTCACTGGGCCCCTCTCCTCCATCCTGTGTCCCCCCCACTGGAGCCGGCCGGGCAGGTCACTGGGCCCCTCTCCTCCATCCTGTGTCCCCCCCCACTGGAACCGGCCAGGCAGGTCACTGGGCCCCTCTCCTCCATCCTGTGTCCCCCCCACTGGAACCGGCCGGGCAGGTCACTGGGCCCCTCTCCTCCATCCTGTGCCCCCCCCCACTGGAACCGGCCGGGCAGGTCACTGGGCCCCTCTCCTCCATCCTGTGTCCCCCCCCCCACTGGAACCGGCCGGGCAGGTCACTGGGCCCCTCTCCTCCATCCTGTGCCCCCCCCACTGGAACCGGCCGGGCAGGTCACTGGGCCCCTCTCCTCCATCCTGTGTCCCCCCCACTGGAACCGGCCGGGCAGGTCACTGGGCCCCTCTCCTCCATCCTGTGCCCCCCCCACTGGAACCGGCCGGGCAGGTCACCGGGCCCCTCTCCTCCATCCTGTGCCCCCCCCCACTGGAACCGGCCGGGCAGGTCACTGGGCCCCTCTCCTCCATCCTGTGTCCCCCCCACTGGAACCGGCCGGGCAGGTCACTGGGCCCCTCTCCTCCATCCTGTGCCCCCCCCCCCACTGGAACCGGCCGGGCAGGTCACTGGGCCCCTCTCCTCCATCCTGTGCCCCCCCCCACTGGAACCGGCCGGGCAGGTCACTGGGCCCCTCTCCTCCATCCTGTGCCCCCCCCCACTGGAACCGGCCGGGCAGGTCACTGGGCCCCTCTCCTCCATCCTGTGCCCCCCCCACTGGAACCGGCCGGGCAGGTCACCGGGCCCCTCTCCTCCATCCTGTGTCCCCCCCACTGGAACCGGCCGGGCAGGTCACTGGGCCCCTCTCCTCCATCCTGTGCCCCCCCCACTGGAACCGGCCGGGCAGGTCACTGGGCCCCTCTCCTCCATCCTGTGTCCCCCCCCACTGGAACCGGCCGGGCAGGTCACTGGGCCCCTCTCCTCCATCCTGTGTCCCCCCCCACTGGAACCGGCCGGGCAGGTCACTGGGCCCCTCTCCTCCATCCTGTGCCCCCCCCCCCACTGGAACCGGCCGGGCAGGTCACTGGGCCCCTCTCCTCCATCCTGTGCCCCCCCCCACTGGAACCGGCCGGGCAGGTCACTGGGCCCCTCTCCTCCATCCTGTGTCCCCCCCACTGGAACCGGCCGGGCAGGTCACTGGGCCCCTCTCCTCCATCCTGTGCCCCCCCCCCCACTGGAACCGGCCGGGCAGGTCACTGGGCCCCTCTCCTCCATCCTGTGTCCCCCCCACTGGAACCGGCCGGGCAGGTCACTGGGCCCCTCTCCTTCATCCTGTGCCCCCCCCCACTGGAACCGGCCGGGCAGGTCACTGGGCCCCTCTCCTCCATCCTGTGCCCCCCCACTGGAACCGGCCGGGCAGGTCACTGGGCCCCTCTCCTCCATCCTGTGTCCCCCCCACTGGAACCGGCCGGGCAGGTCACTGGGCCCCTCTCCTTCATCCTGTGCCCCCCCCCACTGGAACCGGCCGGGCAGGTCACCGGGCCCCTCTCCTCCATCCTGTGCCCCCCCTCACTGGAACCGGCCGGGCAGGTCACCGGGCCCCTCTCCTCCATCCTGTGTCCCCCCCACTGGAACCGGCCGGGCAGGTCACTGGGCCCCTCTCCTCCATCCTGTGTCCCCCCCCACTGGAACCGGCCGGGCAGGTCACTGGGCCCCTCTCCTCCATCCTGTGTCCCCCCCCACTGGAACCGGCCGGGCAGGTCACTGGGCCCCTCTCCTCCATCCTGTGCCCCCCCCCACTGGAACCGGCCGGGCAGGTCACCGGGCCACTCTCCTCCATCCTGTGCCCCCCCCCCCACTGGAACCGGCCGGGCAGGTCACTGGGCCCCTCTCCTCCATCCTGTGCCCCCCCCACTGGAACCGGCCGGGCAGGTCACTGGGCCCCTCTCCTCCATCCTGTGTCCCCCCCCACTGGAACCGGCCGGGCAGGTCACTGGGCCCCTCTCCTCCATCCTGTGCCCCCCCCCACTGGAACCGGCCGGGCAGGTCACTGGGCCCCTCTCCTCCATCCTGTGCCCCCCCCCACTGGAACCGGCCGGGCCGGTCACTGGGCCCCTCTCCTCCATCCTGTGTCCCCCCCACTGGAACCGGCCGGGCAGGTCACTGGGCCCCTCTCCTCCATCCTGTGTCCCCCCCCCCACTGGAACCGGCCGGGCAGGTCACTGGGCCCCTCTCCTCCATCCTGTGTCCCCCCCCACTGGAACCGGCCGGGCAGGTCACTGGGCCCCTCTCCTTCATCCTGTGTCCCCCCCACTGGAACCGGCCGGGCAGGTCACCGGGCCCCTCTCCTCCATCCTGTGTCCCCCCCACTGGAACCGGCCGGGCAGGTCACTGGGCCCCTCTCCTCCATCCTGTGTCCCCCCCACTGGAACCGGCCGGGCAGGTCACTGGGCCCCTCTCCTCCATCCTGTGCCCCCCCCACTGGAACCGGCCGGGCAGGTCACTGGGCCCCTCTCCTCCATCCTGTGCCCCCCTCCACTGGAACCGGCCGGGCAGGTCACTGGGCCCCTCTCCTCCATCCTGTGCCCCCCCCCACTGGAACCGGCCGGGCAGGTCACTGGGCCCCTCTCCACCATCCTATGCCCCCCCCCACTGGAACCGGCCGGGCAGGTCACTGGGCCCCTCTCCTCCATCCTGTGTCCCCCCCACTGGAACCGGCCGGGCAGGTCACTGGGCCCCTCTCCTCCATCCTGTGCCCCCCCCCACTGGAACCGGCCGGGCAGGTCACTGGGCCCCTCTCCTCCATCCTGTGCCCCCCCCACTGGAACCGGCCGGGCAGGTCACTGGGCCCCTCTCCTCCATCCTGTGTCCCCCCCCACTGGAACCGGCCGGGCAGGTCACCGGGCCCCTCTCCTCCATCCTGTGCCCCCCCACTGAAACCGGCCGGGCAGGTCACTGGGCCCCTCTCCTCCATCCTGTGCCCCCCCCACTGGAACCGGCCGGGCAGGTCACTGGGCCCCTCTCCTCCATCCTGTGCCCCCTCCACTGGAACCGGCCGGGCAGGTCACTGGGCCCCTCTCCTCCATCCTGTGCCCCCCCCACTGGAACCGGCCGGGCAGGTCACTGGGCCCCTCTCCTCCATCCTGTGCCCCCCCCCACTGGAACCGGCCGGGCAGGTCACTGGGCCCCTCTCCTCCATCCTGTGCCCCCCCCACTGGAACCGGCCGGGCAGGTCACTGGGCCCCTCTCCTCCATCCTGTGCCCCCCCCCACTGGAACCGGCCGGGCAGGTCACTGGGCCCCTCTCCACCATCCTGTGCCCCCCCCACTGGAACCGGCCGGGCAGGTCACCGGGCCCCTCTCCTCCATCCTGTGCCCCCCCCACTGGAACCGGCCGGGCAGGTCACTGGGCCCCTCTCCTCCATCCTGTGCCCCCCCCACTGGAACTGGCCGGGCAGGTCACTGGGCCCCTCTCCTCCATCCTGTGCCCCCACCCCGGCCGGGCAGGTCACTGGGCCCCTCTCCTCCATCCTGTGTCCCCCCCACTGGAACCGGCCGGGCAGGTCACTGGGCCCCTCTCCTCCATCCTGTGCCCCCCCCACTGGAACCGGCCGGGCAGGTCACTGGGCCCCTCTCCTCCATCCTGTGCCCCCCCCACTGGAACCGGCCGGGCAGGTCACCGGGCCCCTCTCCTCCATCCTGTGTCCCCCCCACTGGAACCGGCCGGGCAGGTCACTGGGCCCCTCTCCTCCATCCTGTGTCCCCCCCACTGGAACCGGCCGGGCAGGTCACTGGGCCCCTCTCCTCCATCCTGTGCCCCCCCCACTGGAACCGGCCGGGCAGGTCACTGGGCCCCTCTCCTCCATCCTGTGTCCCCCCCACTGGAACCGGCCGGGCAGGTCACTGGGCCCCTCTCCTCCATCCTGTGTCCCCCCCACTGGAACCGGCCGGGCAGGTCACTGGGTCCCTCTCCTCCATCCTGTGTCCCCCCCACTGGAACCGGCCGGGCAGGTCACTGGGCCCCTCTCCTCCATCCTGTGCCCCCCCACTGGAACCGGCCGGGCAGGTCACCGGGCCCCTCTCCTCCATCCTGTGTCCCCCCCACTGGAACCGGCCGGGCAGGTCACTGGGCCCCTCTCCTCCATCCTGTGCCCCCTCCACTGGAACCGGCCGGGCAGGTCACTGGGCCCCTCTCCTCCATCCTGTGCCCCCCCCACTGGAACCGGCCGGGCAGGTCACTGGGCCCCTCTCCTCCATCCTGTGCCCCCCCCCACTGGAACCGGCCGGGCAGGTCACTGGGCCCCTCTCCTCCATCCTGTGCCCCCCCCACTGGAACCGGCCGGGCAGGTCACTGGGCCCCTCTCCTCCATCCTGTGCCCCCCCCACTGGAACCGGCCGGGCAGGTCACTGGGCCCCTCTCCTCCATCCTGTGCCCCCCCCACTGGAACCGGCCGGGCAGGTCACTGGGCCCCTCTCCTCCATCCTGTGCCCCCCCCACTGGAACCGGCCGGGCAGGTCACTGGGCCCCTCTCCTCCATCCTGTGCCCCCCCCACTGGAACCGGCCGGGCAGGTCACCGGGCCCCTCTCCTCCATCCTGTGTCCCCCCCACTGGAGCCGGCCGGGCAGGTCACTGGGCCCCTCTCCTCCATCCTGTGCCCCCCGCCCACTGGAACCGGCCGGGCAGGTCACCGGGCCCCTCTCCTCCATCCTGTGCCCCCCCCCACTGGAACCGGCCGGGCAGGTCACTGGGCCCCTCTCCTCCATCCTGTGCCCCCCGCCCACTGGAACCGGCCGGGCAGGTCACTGGGCCCCTCTCCTCCATCCTGTGCCCCCCCCACTGGAACCGGCCGGGCAGGTCACCGGGCCCCTCTCCTCCATCCTGTGCCCCCCCCACTGGAACCGGCCGGGCAGGTCACTGGGCCCCTCTCCTCCATCCTGTGCCCCCCCCACTGGAACCGGCCGGGCAGGTCACTGGGCCCCTCTCCTCCATCCTGTGCCCCCCCCACTGGAACCGGCCGGGCAGGTCACTGGGCCCCTCTCCTACATCCTGTGCCCCCCCCACTGGAACCGGCCGGGCAGGTCACTGGGCCCCTCTCCTCCATCCTGTGTCCCCCCCACTGGAACCGGCCGGGCAGGTCACTGGGCCCCTCTCCTCCATCCTGTGCCCCCCCCCACTGGAACCGGCCGGGCAGGTCACTGGGCCCCTCTCCTCCATCCTGTGTCCCCCCCACTGGAACCGGCCGGGCAGGTCACTGGGCCCCTCTCCTTCATCCTGTGCCCCCCCCCACTGGAACCGGCCGGGCAGGTCACTGGGCCCCTCTCCTCCATCCTGTGCCCCCCCCCACTGGAACCGGCCGGGCAGGTCACCGGGCCCCTCTCCTCCATCCTGTGTCCCCCCCACTGGAACCGGCCGGGCAGGTCACTGGGCCCCTCTCCTTCATCCTGTGCCCCCCCCCACTGGAACCGGCCGGGCAGGTCACTGGGCCCCTCTCCTCCATCCTGTGTCCCCCCCCACTGGAACCGGCCGGGCAGGTCACCGGGCCCCTCTCCTCCATCCTGTGCCCCCCCCACTGGAACCGGCCAGGCAGGTCACTGGGTCCCTCTCCTCCATCCTGTGCCCCCCCCACTGGAACCGGCCGGGCAGGTCACTGGGTCCCTCTCCTCCATCCTGTGCCCCCCGCCCACTGGAACCGGCCGGGCAGGTCACTGGGCCCCTCTCCTCCATCCTGTGTCCCCCCCACTGGAACCGGCCGGGCAGGTCACTGGGCCCCTCTCCTCCATCCTGTGCCCCCCCCACTGGAACCGGCCGGGCAGGTCACTGGGCCCCTCTCCTACATCCTATGCCCCCCCCCCCCACTGGAACCGGCCGGGCAGGTCACTGGGCCCCTCTCCTCCATCCTGTGCCCCCCCCACTGGAACCGGCCGGGCAGGTCACTGGGCCCCTCTCCTCCATCCTGTGCCCCCCCACTGGAACCGGCCAGGCAGGTCACTGGGCCCCTCTCCTCCATCCTGTGCCCCCCCCCACTGGAACCGGCCGGGCAGGTCACTGGGCCCCTCTCCACCATCCTGTGCCCCCCCCACTGGAACCGGCCGGGCAGGTCACTGGGCCCCTCTCCTCCATCCTGTGTCCCCCCCACTGGAACCGGCCGGGCAGGTCACTGGGCCCCTCTCCTCCATCCTGTGCCCCCCCCCACTGGAACCGGCCAGGCAGGTCACTGGGCCCCTCTCCTCCATCCTGTGTCCCCCCCCACTGGAACCGGCCGGGCAGGTCACTGGGCCCCTCTCCTCCATCCTGTGCCCCCCCCACTGGAACCGGCCGGGCAGGTCACCGGGCCCCTCTCCTCCATCCTGTGCCCCCCCACTGGAACCGGCCGGGCAGGTCACTGGGCCCCTCTCCTCCATCCTGTGTCCCCCCCCACTGGAACCGGCCGGGCAGGTCACTGGGCCCCTCTCCTACATCCTGTGTCCCCCCCACTAGAA
This sequence comes from Pelodiscus sinensis, assembly GCF_052426305.1. NCBI lineage: Eukaryota > Metazoa > Chordata > Testudines > Trionychidae > Pelodiscus > Pelodiscus sinensis. Next base: position 136,245,394 of record NC_143056.1, on the reverse strand, counting down.
CCGGCCGGGCAGGTCACTGGGCCCCTCTCCTCCATCCTGTGTCCCCCCCACTGGAACCGGCCGGGCAGGTCACTGGGCCCCCCTCCTCCATCCTGTGTCCCCCCCACTGGAACCGGCCGGGCAGGTCACTGGGCCCCTCTCCTCCATCCTGTGTCCCCCCCCACTGGAACCGGCCGGGCAGGTCACTGGGCCCCTCTCCTCCATCCTGTGCCCCCCCCACTGGAACCGGCCAGGCAGGTCACTGGGTCCCTCTCCTCCATCCTGTGCCCCCCCCACTGGAACCGGCCGGGCAGGTCACTGGGTCCCTCTCCTCCATCCTGTGCCCCCCGCCCACTGGAACCGGCCGGGCAGGTCACTGGGCCCCTCTCCTCCATCCTGTGTCCCCCCCACTGGAACCGGCCGGGCAGGTCACCGGGCCCCTCTCCTACATCCTGTGTCCCCCCCACTGGAACCGGCCGGGCAGGTCACTGGGCCCCTCTCCTCCATCCTGTGCCCCCCCCACTGGAACCGGCCGGGCAGGTCACCGGGCCCCTCTCCTCCATCCTGTGCCCCCCGCCCACTGGAACCGGCCGGGCAGGTCACTGGGCCCCTCTCCTACATCCTGTGTCCCCCCCACTGGAACCGGCCGGGCAGGTCACTGGGCCCCTCTCCTCCATCCTGTGCCCCCCCCCCCACTGGAACCGGCCGGGCAGGTCACTGGGCCCCTCTCCTCCATCCTGTGTCCCCCCCCACTGGAACCGGCCGGGCAGGTCACTGGGCCCCTCTCCTCCATCCTGTGTCCCCCCCACTGGAACCGGCCGGGCAGGTCACTGGGCCCCTCTCCTCCATCCTGTGCCCCCCCCCCACTGGAACCGGCCGGGCAGGTCACTGGGTCCCTCTCCTCCATTCTGTGCCCCCCCCACTGGAACCGGCCGGGCAGGTCACTGGGCCCCTCTCCTACATCCTGTGTCCCCCCCCACTGGAACCGGCCGGGCAGGTCACTGGGCCCCTCTCCTCCATCCTGTGTCCCCCCCACTGGAACCGGCCGGGCAGGTCACTGGGCCCCTCTCCTCCATCCTGTGCCCCCCCCACTGGAACCGGCCGGGCAGGTCACTGGGCCCCTCTCCTCCATCCTGTGTCCCCCCCACTGGAACCGGCCGGGCAGGTCACTGGGCCCCTCTCCTCCATCCTGTGCCCCCCCCCCCACTGGAACCGGCCGGGCAGGTCACTGGGCCCCTCTCCTCCATCCTGTGTCCCCCCCACTGGAACCGGCCGGGCAGGTCACTGGGCCCCTCTCCTCCATCCTGTGCCCCCCCCCACTGGAACCGGCCAGGCAGGTCACTGGGCCCCTCTCCTCCATCCTGTGCCCCCCCCCACTGGAACCGGCCGGGCAGGTCACTGGGCCCCTCTCCTCCATCCTGTGCCCCCCCCCACTGGAACCGGCCGGGCAGGTCACTGGGCCCCTCTCCTCCATCCTGTGTCCCCCCCACTGGAACCGGCCAGGCAGGTCACTGGGCCCCTCTCCTCCATCCTGTGCCCCCCCCACTGGAACCGGCCGGGCAGGTCACTGGGCCCCTCTCCACCATCCTGTGCCCCCCCCACTGGAACCGGCCGGGCAGGTCACCGGGCCCCTCTCCTCCATCCTGTGTCCCCCCCCACTGGAACCGGCCGGGCAGGTCACTGGGCCCCTCTCCTACATCCTATGCCCCCCCCCCACTGGAACCGGCCGGGCAGGTCACTGGGCCCCTCTCCTCCATCCTGTGTCCCCCCCACTGGAACCGGCCGGGCAGGTCACTGGGCCCCTCTCCTCCATCCTGTGTCCCCCCCCACTGGAACCGGCCGGGCAGGTCACTGGGCCCCTCTCCTACATCCTGTGCCCCCCCCACTGGAACCGGCCGGGCAGGTCACTGGGCCCCTCTCCTCCATCCTGTGCCCCCCCCACTGGAACCGGCCGGGCAGGTCACTGGGCCCCTCTCCTCCATCCTGTGCCCCCCCCACTGGAACCGGCCGGGCAGGTCACCGGGCCCCTCTCCTCCATCCTGTGCCCCCCCCACTGGAACCGGCCGGGCAGGTCACCGGGCCCCTCTCCTACATCCTATGCCCCCCCCCCACTGGAACCGGCCGGGCAGGTCACTGGGCCCCTCTCCTCCATCCTGTGTCCCCCCCACTGGAGCCGGCCGGGCAGGTCACCGGGCCCCTCTCTGCACAGCCCATCAGAGCTGTCTACCTGCCAAGCTGGGGACAGCCGCTTTGTCCCAGCTCCATGAGCTCCCATATCCCCAGGAAGTTGTCCGGGTTCTTGAGGGCACACCAGGTCCCCACCAGCCACAAGCCCTCTCCTGCTCCCCCATTACAAGGCAGAGCACAGGGAAACTGAGGCACACACAGTGCTCATGCAAAACACCATGCCACCCAAAGCCCTGTTTGCTCCCTGGAGAGGGATGTGGGGGTCCCTTTGGGAGCAGAGCTCAGGAGGCCTGGGGGCTGATCTAGAGGGCAGGTAGCGGGGGCTGAATTGGGGGCTGACTGAGGCAGAGGCTGGGGTGGCCTAGGTGTGGTCTGAGCCCTCTCTCACCCCGCCAGGGGACCTGTACGTCTCTGCCACCCAGGGGCGCCAGGTGGAGCTGCCCTGTGTCGGGGCGGAGCCGCCTGGCGTGGAGTGGTTCTGGGATGCTGGCAACGGGACCCATCCCTTTGTCCTGCTGGGCGCCGGGCACCAGCGCAACGGCAGCAGCCTGCTCATCGAGAGCCTGGGCCCGGAGGATGCTGGGTGGTACCAGTGCCGGGCCGGGAACCAGAGCTGGGCCGTGCACCTGCGCCTGGGAGGTGAGCGCGCCAGGATGCCCCGCAAGGGTTCCTGCTTTTGCACTGTAGAACCTGAACGCCCCCGCCCTGAGACCCCGCCCCCGCCCTGAGACCCCCGCCGCCGTCCTGAGACCCCGCCCCCGCCCTGAGACCCTGCCCCTGCCCTGAGACCCCCGCCCTGAGACCCCGCCCCTGCCCTACCCCCATCCTGAGACCTCGCCCCTGCCCTGAGACCCCCGCCCTGAGACCCCGCCCCTGCCCTGAGATCCAGCCCCTACCCTCAGACCCCGCCCTGAGACCCCGCCCCTGCCCTGAGACCCCACCCCTGCCCTGAGACCCCGCCCTGAGACCCCGCCCCTGCCCTGAGATCCAGCCCCTACCCTCAGACCCCGCCCTGAGACCCGGCCCCTGCCCTGAGACCCTGCCCTTGCCCTGAGACCCCGCCCCCGTCCTGAGACACCCGCCCCTGCCCTGAGACCCCGCCCCCGCCCTGAGACACCCGCCCCCGCCATGAGACCCCGCCCCCGCCCTGAGACATCCGCCCCTGCCCTGAGACCCCGCCCCCGCCCTGAGACACCCGCCCCCGCCCTCAGACCCCGCCCCCGCCCTGAGACACCCGCCCCCGTCCTGAGACACCCCGCCCCTGCCCTGAGACACCTGCCCGTGCCCTGAGACCCCGCCCCTGCCCTGAGACCCCGGCGTGAGACCCTGCCCCTGCCCTGAGACCCCGCCCCTGCCCTGAGACCCCGCCCTGAGACCCCGCCCCTGCCCTGAGACCCCGCCCCTGCTCTCAGACCCCGCCCTGAGACCCCGCCCCTGCCCTGAGACCCCGCCCTGAGACCCTGCCCCTGCCCTGAGACCCCGCCCCCGTCCTGAGATCCTGCCCCTGCCCTGAGACCCTGCCCCTGCCCTGCCCCCACCCTGAGACCTCGCCCCTGCCCTGAGACCCCGCCCTGAGATCCTGGCCCTGCCCTGAGACCCCGCCCCCGTCCTGAGACCCCGCCCCTGTCCTGAGACCCCACCCCTGCCCTGAGATCCTGCCCCTGTCCTGAGACCCCGCCCCTGCCCTGAGATCCTGCCTCTGCCCTGCCCCCGCCCTGAGACCCTGCCCTGAGACCCTGCCCCCGCCCTGAGGTCCCTCCCCTGCCCCTGCCCCCGCCCTGAGACCCTGCCCTGAGACCCTGCCCCCGCCCTGAGGTCCCTCCCCTGCCCCTGCCCCCGCCCTGAGACCCTGCCCTGAGACCCTGCCCCCGCCCTGAGACCCTGCCCTGAGACCCTGCCCCCGCCCTGAGGTCCCGCCCCTGCCCCCGCCCTGAGACCCTACCCTGAGACCCCACCCCTGCCCTGCCCCCGCCCTGAGACTCCGCCCCTGCCCTGCCCCGAGGTCCCGCCCCTGCCCCTGCCCCGCCCTGAGACCCTGCCCCTGCCCTGAGGTCCCGCCCCTGCCCCCGCCCTGAGACCCCGCCCCCGCCCTGAGGTCCCGCCCCTGCCCTGCCCCCGCCCTGAGACCCTGCCCTGAGACCCTGCCCCTGCCCTGAGACCCTGCCCTGAGACCCTGCCCCCGCCCTGAGGTCCCGCCCCTGCCCCTGCCCCCGCCCTGAGACCCTGCCCTGAGACCCCGCCCCTGCCCTGCCCCTGCCCTGAGACTCCGCCCCTGCCCTGCCCCGAGGTCCCGCCCCTGCCCCTGCCCCGCCCTGAGACCCTGCCCCTGCCCTGCCCCCTCCCTGATACCCTGCCCCTGCCCTGAGGTCCCGCCCCTGCCCCCGCCCTGAGGTCCCGCCCCTGCCCTGCCCCCACCCTGAGACCCCGCCCCTGCCCTGCGACCCCGCCCCCGCCCTGAGGTCCCACCCCTGCCCTGCCCCCGCCCTGAGACTCTGCCCCTGCCCTGCCCCCGCCCCCGCCCTGAGGTCCTGCCCCTGCCCTGCCCCCGCCCTGAGACCCCGCCCCCGCCCCAGCCCCACCCTGGGATCCCCTTGTTCACTTGCTCATTTGAGCAGAGGGTGGGCCTGGGGGTCTGAGAGTGGGGGGGCTCAGAGCTGAGGCGGGGGCTGAGGCGCCAGAGAGAGGAGGTGGCCCCTAGCCACGGCGCTGGCCAGTGGGGGCTGTGGTGCCGGCGCACGGGGCCGTGCCTGGGAGCTGGGCAGAGCCAAGCCACCAGCTCCGTGCTGTGCACAGCTGGTGCCGCCAGGCTCTCTGGGCGTCCTGGCCCCGTTCCCTGCGAGCCCCGGCCCACTCCCAGCCCTGGCTCGCCCTGTCCCTGCAGGGGAGCCGGCGTTCCTGGTGCAGGAGGGGCACACAGCCATGCTGCCCTGCCACGGCTCCCTGCCGCACCCCGGGGCCCACAGCTCCCTCGCCTGGAAGCGGCTGGCCCCGGGGGGCTCGTGGCACCTGCTGCTGGAGGTGAGGGCGCAACACTGGGGAGAAAGCCTGTTCCAGCTCGTCCTGGGCGCCGGTGCGGCCCTGGTGCTGCCGGCTGTGACGCCCAGCCAGGCCGGAACTTACCGCTGCCTCTGCGGCAACCACAGCCACCTCGTGGAACTGGGAGTCACGGCCCGTGCAGGTAGGGGCAGTGAGCCCGGGGGCCACGCCTTGCACGGGGGGCAGTGAGCCCGGGGGCCACGCCTTGCACGGGGGACAGTCAGCCCGGGGGTCACGCCTTGCACGGGGGGCAGTGAGCCCGGGGGCCATGCCTTGCACGGGGGGCAGTGAGCCAGGGAGCCACGCCTTGCACGGGGGGCAGTGAGCCAGGGGGCCACGCCTTGCACGGGGGACAGTCAGCCCAGGGGCCACGCCTTGCACGGGGGGCAGTGAGCCAGGGGGCCACGCCTTGCACGGGGGACAGTGAGCCAGGGGGCCACGCCTTGCACGTGGGGCAGTGAGCCAGGGGGCCACGCCTTGCACGGGGGACAGTCAGCCCGGGGGCCACGCCTTGCACGGGGGGCAGTGAGCCAGGGGGCCACGCCTTGCACGGGGGGCAGTGAGCCAGGGGGCCACGCCTTGCACGGGGGACAGTCAGCCCGGGGGTCACGCCTTGCACGGGGGGCAGTGAGCCCGGGGGCCATGCCTTGCACGGGGGGCAGTGAGCCAGGGGGCCACGCCTTGCACGGGGGACAGTCAGCCCGGGGGTCACGCCTTGCACGGGGGGCAGTGAGCCCGGGGGCCATGCCTTGCACGGGGGGCAGTGAGCCAGGGAGCCACGCCTTGCACGGGGGGCAGTGAGCCAGGGGGCCACGCCTTGCATGGGGGACAGTCAGCCTGGGGGTCACGCCTCGCACGGGGGGCAGTGAGCCCGGGGGCCACGCCTCGCACGGGGGGCAGTGAGCCCGGGGGCCACGCCTTGCGCGGGGGACAGTCAGCCCGGGGGCCACGCCTCGCATGGGGGACAGTCAGCCCGGGGGCCACGCCTCGCACGGGGGACAGTGAGCCCGGGGGCCACGCCTTGCGCGGGGGGCAGTGAGCCAGGGGGCCACGCCTTGCACGGGGGACAGTCAGCCCGGGGGCCACGCCTCGCGCGGGGGGCAGTGAGCCCGGGGGCCCCGCCTTGCGCGGGGGGCAGAGTGACTGGAGAGTAGGCATTGGCAGGGGGATTCGGGCTGAGGCCGGGCCCATGTGGAGGAGAACTGGGGTGCAGGGGCAGGGGGATTCGGGGTGAGGCCGGGCCCATGTGGAGGAGAACTGGGGTGCAGGGGCATTGGCAGGGGGATTCGGGGTGAGGCCGGGCCCATGTGGAGGAGAACTGGGGTGCAGGGGCAGGGGGATTCGGGGTGAGGCCGGGCCCATGTGGAGGAGAAATGGGGTGCAGGGGCAGGGGGATTCGGGGTGAGGCCGGGCCCATGTGGAGGAGAAATGGGGTGCAGGGGCAGGGGGATTTGGGGTGAGGCCGGGCTTGTGCAGAGAACTGGGGTGCAGGGGCAGGGGGATTCGGGGTGAGGCCGGGCCCATGTGGAGGAGAATTGGGGTGCAGTGGCAGGGGGATTTGGGGTGAGGCCGGGCCCATGTGGAGGAGAACTGGGGTGCAGGGGCAGGGGGATTTGGGGTGAGGCCGGGCCCATGTGGAGGAGAAATGGGGTGCAGGGGATTCGGGGTGAGGCCGGGCCCATGTGGAGGAGAAATGGGGTGCAGGGGATTCGGGGTGACGCCAGGCTTGTGCAGAGAACTGGGGTGCAGGGGATTCGGGGTGAGGCCGGGCTTGTGCAGAGAACTGGGGTGCAGGGGTTTGGGGAGAGGCCAGGCCTGCCCCTGTGACGATGTCTCTGCTCAGAGGGGTGGCGGCCCTGGATCGTGGGGGCTGCAGCCGTGACATACGCTGCTGTTGGTGCGGCCTCCCTGTATGGATACTGCCGGATCCGCCAAGGTGAGTTGGGGACGAGTGCCCCTGCTCTCTGCCCCACATCCCAGCCTGCCTTGCAGCCCTCTGCCCCAGCCCTGGGCTTTGTGCTTTGGGAGCAGTGATGGCGCGTCGGGGTCCCCCGATCCCGCACCCCCGGAGCAGCCAGACCAGACTCCCCCAGCCAGTAGAACGGGGGTTCTTGCCCAGCACAGACGGGAGGAGGCTCCAGGAGTCGGGGCCAGGATGCCTCAGCCCCCTGGGGGTAGGGTAGGGGGTCCATCGCCCCCCCAGGCCCTCAGCTCTCAGCTTGGGCTGTTCCCTTCAGGTTTCCCAGCCAGCTACTGCCCCTGCCCCCGGCCCGGTGCCCATCTCCCCTCCCTCCCTTTGTCTCCCCGGGGCAGAGCCTTGTTACCTGCCCAGCTGGGCCTGGGCGTCTGGGCCAATGCGCATGTGGGTGGGTCCGTGGGGATCCCACAGCGCAGGGGACCCCGGTCACAGAGCAGACAGCCCCCCCGCTATGTCACGGGGCGGGGGGGAAGTGCAATGGGGCTCAGCCCCCCAGCTCCCAGCACGCCAGAGGGGGGGCCCCACGGTGGGGGGAGTGGCCATGCGGGCGCAGAGGGGAACAGGTCCTGGGTGCAGGTCCTGGAGGGGGACTGGCTTGGTAGGGGAGGGGCACAGGTGCTAGGGGGTCCTGGGGGCTCACTGAGGGCTGGGGGGGTCGCTGAGGACTGGGGGGACTGGCTGGGGGGAAGGGCACGGGTGCTGGGGAGTCCGGGGGGGGACTGGCTGGGGGGAAGGGCACGGGTGCTGGGGAGTCCGGGAGGGGACTGGCTGGGGGGGAGGGCAGGGCACGGGGGGGGTGCTGGGGGGGGGGAGATCCGGGGGGGGACTGGCTGGGGGGAGGGGTAAGGGTGCTGGAGGATCAGGGGGGACTGGCTGTGGGGTAGGGTCACGGGTGCTGGGGGATCCGGGGGGGGGACTGGCTGGGGGGAAGGGCACGGGTGCTGGGGGATCCAGGGGGGACTGGCTGGAGGGGAGGGCACGGGTGCTGGGGAGTCCGGGGGGGGGACTGGCTAGGGGGGAGGGTCACGGGTGCTGGGGGATCCAGGGGGGGACTGGCTGGGGGGAGGGGTAAGGGTGCTGGAGGATCCCGGGGGGGGACTGGCTGGGGGGAGGGTCACGGGTGCTGGGGGATCCAGGGGACGACTGGCTGGGGGGTAGGGTCACGGGTGCTGGGGGATCTGGGGGGGGACTGGCTGGGGGGAAGGGCACGGGTGCTGGGAAGTCTGGGGGGGACTGGCTGGGGGGAAGGGCACGGGTGCTGGGGAGTCTGGGGGGGACTGGCTGGGGGGAAGGGCACGGGTGCTGGGGAGTCTGGGGGGGACTGGCTGGGGGGAAGGGCACGGGTGCTGGGGAGTCCGGGGGGGGACTGGCTGGGGGGAGGGGTAAGGGTGCTGGAGGATCCGGGGGGACTGGCTGGGGGGAGGGTCACGGGTGCTGGGGGATCTGGGGGGGACTGGCTGGGTGGAAGGGCATGGGTGCTGGGGAGTCCGGGGGGGGACTGGCTGGGGGGAAGGGCACGGGTGCTGGGGAGTCTGGGGGGACTGGCTGGGGGAGGGTCACGGGTGCTGGGGGATCCGGGGGGGGACTGGCTGGGGGGAGGGTCACGGGTGCTGGGGAGTATGGGGGGGACTGGCTGGGGGGAAGGGCACGGGTGCTGGGGGGGCTGGGGAGGACGACTGGCTGGGGAGAAGGGCACGGGTGCTTGCGGGTCCGGGGGGGACGACTGGCTGGGGGGAAGGGCACGGGTGCTGGGGGGTCCGGGGGGGACGACTGGCTGGGGGGAGGGGCACGGGTGCTGGGGGGTCGGGGGGGGGCTGGCTGGGGGGAGGGGCACGGGTGCTGGGGTGTCGGGGGGGCTGGCTGGGGGAGGGGCACGGGTGCTGGGGTGTCGGGGGGGCTGGCTGGGGGGAGGGGCACGGGTGCTGGGGGGTCCGGGGGGGACGACTGGCTGGGGGGAGGGGCACGGGTGCTGGGGGGTCGGGGGGGCTGGCTGGGGGGAGGGGCACGGGTGCTGGGGGGGCTGGCTGGGGGGAGGGGCACGGGTGCTGGGGGGTCGGGGGGGCTGGCTGGGGGGAGGGGCACGGGTGCTGGGGGGTCGGGGGGGCTGGCTGGGGGGAGGGGCACGGGTGCTGGGGGGTCGGGGGGGACTGGCTGGGGGGAGGGGCACGGGTGCTGGGGGGTCAGGGGGGGACTGGCTGGGGGGAAGGGCACGGGTGCTGGGGGGTCGGGGGGGACTGGCTGGGGGGAAGGGCACGGGTGCTGGGGGGTCGGGGGGGACTGGCTGGGGGGAAGGGCACGGGTGCTGGGGGGTCGGGGGGGACTGGCTGGGGGGAGGGGCACGGGTGCTGGGGGGTCGGGGGGGACTGGCTGGGGGGAGGGGCACGGGTGCTGGGGGGTCGGGGGGGACTGGCTGGGGGGAGGGGCACGGGTGCTGGGGGGTCCGGGGGGGACTGGCTGGGGGGAGGGGCACGGGTGCTGGGGGGTCGGGGGGGGACTGGCTGGGGGGAGGGGCACGGGGGTCTGGGGGGGACTGGCTGGGGGGAAGGGCACGGGTGCTGGGGAGTCTGGGGGGGACTGGCTGGGGGGAAGGGCACGGGTGCTGGGGAGTCTGGGGGGGGACTGGCTGGGGGGAGGGGTAAGGGTGCTGGAGGATCCGGGGGGGACTGGCTGGGGGGAGGGGCACGGGTGCTGGGGAGTCCGGGGGGGACTGGCTGGGGGGAAGGGCACGGGTGCTGGGGAGTCTGGGGGGGACTGGCTGGGGGGAAGGGCACGGGTGCTGGGGGGTCCGGGGGGACTGGCTGGGGGGAGGGGCACGGGTGCTGGGGGTACGGGGGGGGACTGGCTGGGGGGAAGGGCACGGGTGCTGGGGAGTCTGGGGGGGACGACTGGCTGGGGGAAGTGCACGGGTCCTGGGGGGTCGGGGGGACTGGCTGGGGGAGGGGCACGGGTGCTGGGGGGTCGGGGGGGCTGGCTGGGGAGGGGCGGGTGCTGGGGTGTCGGGGGGCTGGCTGGGGGGAGGGGCACGGGTGCTGGGGGGTCGGGGGGACTGGCTGGGGGGAGGGGGCATGGGTGCTCGGGGGGTTGGGGGGGACTGGCTGGGGGGAGGGGCAAGGGTGCTGGGGGGTCTGGGGAGGACTGGCTGGGGGGAAGGGCACAGGTGCTGGGGGGTCGGGGGGGTGGCTGGGGGGAAGGGCACGGGTGCTCGGGGGTCAGGGGGACTGGCTGGGGAGGAGGCATGGGTGCTCGGGGGTCGGGGGGACTGGCTGGGGGGAAGGGCACGGGTGCTGGGGGGTCGGGGGGACTGGCTGGGGGGAGGGGCACGGGTGCTGGGGGTCGGGGGGACTGGCTGGGGGAGGGGCACGGGTGCTGGGGGGTCCGGGGGGACTGGCTCCCCTGGGCCCCCTCACTGCCCTATGCTGTCTGCTTCCAGCCCTGCAGAGCTGGAGGAGGAGGAGACGCCTGACGGACCCAGCGAGGAGGTGACCTGGAGTGGAAGGGGCTCAGGGGGGCAGGCCAGGGCGGGGCGGAGGGGCCAGTCTGTGGCTCTGATTTCCTGGGGTACTTGCCCCATTTGCAGGTTTTTCAGGGTGACTGGGAACGGGACTAACAGCCCTTACGGGAACGTCCTGGCGCCCCCGAGGCCCTGCAGGTGAGTGTCCCTTCTGCCCCACTGCCCCTTGACCCCCGCCTCGCCCCTGCCCCTACAGACACCCCCGACTGGACCCAGCCCCCCCGCACCTGCCCCCGCCGTCCCCGAGATCCCGGCCAGTGGCCCGCCCCCTCCGGCCCCGGACCCCTCCCTCGCGGGGGCCCCCGTGCTCCGCAAGGAAGGCGGAAGAGCAGGCGCTCCCTGGGCGCGGCGGAGTTTCTCCGGGACACCTCTGGCAAGCCGGACCCCGCAGTGCAGACGCAGCCGGGGCCAGGGCCACGGCACCGGATCAGTCCCAACACGGCCCCCCAAGCTCCCAGCCAGCCTGACCTCCTGACCCCCAAACCGGCCCGGGGGTGGGGTAGGGGAGCCACGGGGGCGCGTTTCTTCCTGACCCTGTGGGTGACAGGCCACGGTCCTGACGCATGCGGCTGGAGCACAGGCATTGTCGGAGGGCAGAGCTGGTCACCCGCGTCCCCTCCCCCGGCCCCCCGGCCTGCGTCCCCTCCCCCTCCCCCGGCCCCCCGGCCTGCGTCCCCTCCCCCTCCCTCGGACCCCGGCCTGCGTCCCCTCCCCCTCCCTCGGACCCCGGCCCGTGTCCCCTCCCCTGGCCCCCCGGCCTGCGTCCCCTCCCCCTCCTTCGGACCCCGGCCTGCGTCCCCTCCCCCTCCCTCGGACCCCAGCCCGCGTCCCCTCCCCCCCCTCGGACCCCAGCCCGCGTCCCCTCCCCCTCCCTCGGACCCCGGCCCGTGTCCCCTCCCCCGGCCGCCCGGCCTGCGTCCCCTCCCCCCTCCCCACAGCCCGCGTCCTCCCCCTCCCTCGGACCCCAGCCCGCGTCCCCTCCCCCTCCCTCGGACCCCGGCCCGTGTCCCCTCCCCCTCCCTCCGGACCCAGCCCGCGTCCCCTCCCCCTCCCTCGGACCCCGGCCCGTGTCCCCTCCCCCGGCCCCCCGGCCTGCGTCCCCTCCCCCTCCCTCGGACCCCGGCCCGTGTCCCCTCCCCCGGCCCCCCGGCCTGCGTCCCCTCCCCCTCCCCCGGCCCCCCGGCCTGCGTACCCTCCCCCTCCCTCGGACCCCGGCCCGTGTCCCCTCCCCTGGCCCCCCGGCCTGCGTCCCCTCCCCCTCCTTCGGACCCCGGCCTGCGTCCCCTCCCCCTCCCTCGGACCCCAGCCCGCGTCCCCTCCCCCTCCCTCGGACCCCAGCCCGCGTCCCCTCCCCCTCCCTCGGACCCCGGCCCGTGTCCCCTCCCCCGGCCCCCCGGCCTGCGTCCCCTCCCCCTCCCTCGGACCCCGGCCCGTGTCCCCTCCCCCGGCCGCCCGGCCTGCGTCCCCTCCCCCTCCCTCGGACCCCAGCCCGCGTCCCCTCCCCCTCCCTCGGACCCCGGCCCGTGTCCCCTCCCCCGGCCGCCCGGCCTGCGTCCCCTCCCCCTCCCTCGGGCCCCGGCCCGTGTCCCCTCCCCCGGCCGCCCGGCCTGCGTCCCCTCCCCCTCCCTCGGACCCCGGCCCGCGTCCCCTCCCCCTCCCCCTCCCTCGGACCCCGGCCCGTGTCCCCTCCCCCGGCCGCCCGGCCTGCGTCCCTTCCCCCTCCCTCGGACCCCGGCCCGTGTCCCCTCCCCCGGCCCTCCGGCCTGCGTCCCCTCCCCTCCTTAGGACCCCGGCCCGTGTCCCCTCCCCCGGCCGCCGGGCCGCTGTCCCCTCCCCCTCCCTCGGACCCCAGCCCGCGTCCCCTCCCCCTCCCCCGGCCCTCCGGCCTGCGTCCCCTCCCCTCCTTCGGACCCCGGCCCGTGTCCCCTCCCCCGGCCGCCCGGCCTGCGTCCCTTCCCCTCCCTCGGACCCCGGCCCATGTCCCCTCCCCCGGCCCCCCGGCCTGCGTCCCCTCCCCCTCCCTCGGACCCCGGCCCGTGTCCCCTCCCCCGGCCGCCCGGCCTGCGTCCCCTCCCCCTCCCTCGGGCCCCGGCCCGTGTCCCCTCCCCCGGCCGCCCGGCCTGCGTCCCCTCCCCTCCCTCGGGCCCCGGCCCGTGTCCCCTCCGGCCGCCCGGCCTGCGTCCCCTCCCCCTCCCTCGGACCCCGGCCCGCGTCCCCTCCCCCTCCCCCCCTCGGACCCCGGCCCGTGTCCCCTCCCCCGGCCGCCCGGCCTGCATCCCCTCCCCCTCCCTCGGACCCCGGCCCATGTCCCCTCCCCCGGCCCCCCGGCCTGCGTCCCCTCCCCTCCTTCGGACCCCGGCCCGTGTCCCCTCCCCCGGCCGCCCGGCCTGCGTCCCTTCCCCCTCCCTCAGACCCCGGCCCATGTCCCCTCCCCCGGCCCCCCGGCCTGCGTCCCCTCCCCTCCTTCGGACCCCGGCCCGTGTCCCCTCCCCCGGCCGTCCGGCCTGCGTCCCCTCCCCCTCCCTCAGACCCCGGCCCGTGTCCCCTCCCCCGGCCACCCGGCCTGCGTCCCCTCCCCTCCCTCGGACCCCGGCCCGTGTCCCCTCCCCCGGCCGCCCGGCCTGCATCCCCTCCCCCTCCCTCGGACCCCGGCCCATGTCCCCTCCCCCGGCCGCCCGGCCTGCGTCCCTTCCCCCTCCCTCGGACCCCGGCCCATGTCCCCTCCCCCGGCCCCCCGGCCTGCGTCCCCTCCCCTCCTTCGGACCCCGGCCCGTGTCCCCTCCCCCGGCCGCCCGGCCTGCGTCCCTTCCCCCTCCCTCAGACCCCGGCCCATGTCCCCTCCCCCAGCCCCCCGGCCTGCGTCCCCTCCCCCTCCCTCGGACCCCGGCCCGTGTCCCCTCCCCCGGCCGCCCGGCCTGCGTCCCCTCCCCCTCCCTCGGGCCCCGGCCCGTGTCCCCTCCCCCGGCCGCCTGGCCTGCGTCCCCCTCCCCCCTCCCTCCAGACCCCGGCCCGTGTCCCCTCCCCCGGCCGCCCGGCCTGCGTCCCCTCCCCCTCCCTCGGACCCCGGCCCGCGTCCCCTCCCCTCCCCCTCCCTCGGACCCCGGCCCGTGTCCCCTCCCCCGGCCGCCCGGCCTGCATCCCCTCCCCCTCCCTCGGACCCCGGCCCATGTCCCCTCCCCGGCCGCCCGGCCTGCGTCCCTTCCCCCTCCCTCGGACCCCGGCCCATGTCCCCTCCCCGGCCCCCCGGCCTGCGTCCCCTCCCCTCCCTCGGACCCCGGCCCGTGTCCCCTCCCCCGGCCGCCCGGCCTGCGTCCCTTCCCCCTCCCTCGGACCCCGGCCCATGTCCCCTCCCCCGGCCCCCCGGCCTGCGTCCCCTCCCCCTCCCTCGGGCCCCGGCCCATGTCCCCTCCCCCGGCCCCCCGGCCTTCGTCCCCTCCCCTCCTTCGGACCCCGGGCCTGCGTCCCTTCCCCCAGGGATGGCAAGCCACCATGTCTGGCTGCGTTGACCTGTCCCCACTGCTGCTGCCCAGCCATGTAGTGGGGGGTGGCTGCGGGGGCGGGAGCAATGAACGAAAGAGATGGGGCAGCGCTGTGGGGCGGGGGGCCATGGGGCGCTGTCAGCTCAGGGAGACCCCCTGATATCCTGCCCTCAGCCCTGCCCCCTCCCATTCCCCGATGGGGACCCCCCAGCCCTTTCCCCAGCCGGGGCCGCTCTGACCCTGCCCTGCCCCCAGGTGTGGGGCCCACGGAGGCCGTGCCCTATGAGAAGGTGGCGCTGGGCACAAGAGGGCAGGGGAGGCTGCTGCAGGCGGAGGGGTCCCTCAGCGCCGTGGAGTCCGAGGGTGAGTGGTGACCCCGTGACAGGTGCCCCGCGGGGCGGGCACAGCCAGGGGGCCGGGAGGGGGGTGAGAGGGCTGGGCGTGCGGTGCAGGGAGGGGGCAGAAAGAGCCAGGAAAGGGGGGTCTAATACGGTGAGTCTGTGACGCGGGGGGCAGCGTTCACTCACGGCTGGTGTGTGTCTGTGTGTGTGTGTGTGTGTGTGACGCGGGGGGCAGCGTTCACTCATGGCTGGTGTGTGTCTGTGTGTGTGTGTGTGTGTGACGCGGGGGGCAGCGTTCACTCATGGCTGGTGTGTGTCTGTGTGTGTGTGTGACGCGGGGGGGCAGCGTTCACTCATGGCTGGTGTGTGTCTGTGTGTGTGTGTGTGTGACGCGGGGGCAGCGTTCACTCATGGCTGGTGTGTGTGTGTGTGTGTGTGTGTGTGTGTGACGCGGGGGCAGCGTTCACTCATGGCTGGTGTGTGTCTGTGTGTGTGTGTGACGCGGGGGCAGCGTTCACTCATGGCTGGTGTGTGTCTGTGTGTGTGTGTGACGCGGGGGGGCAGCGTTCACTCATGGCTGGTGTGTGTGTGTGTGTGTGTGTGTGTGTGAGGCGGGGGGCAGCGTTCACTCACTGTGGCTGTGTGTGTGTGTGGGGCGTGGTGTGTGTGTGTGTGTGTGTGTGTGTGAGGCGGGGGGCAGCGTTCACTCATGGCTGGTGTGTGTCTGTGTGTGTGTGTGTGACGCGGGGGGCAGCGTTCACTCATGGCTGGTGTGTGTGTGTGTGTGTGTGTGAGGCGGGGGGCAGCGTTCACTCATGGCTGGTGTGTGTCTGTGTGTGTCTGTGTCTGTGTGTGTGTGTGTGTGAGGCAGGGGGCAGCGTTCACTCATGGCTGGTGTGTGTCTGTGTGTGTGTGTGTGACGCGGGGGGGCAGCGTTCACTCATGGCTGGTGTGTGTGTGTGTGTGTGTGTGTGTGTGTGAGGCGGGGGGCAGCGTTCACTCATGGCTGGTGTGTGTATGTGTGTGTGTGTGACGCGGGGGGGCAGCGTTCACTCATGGCTGGTGTGTGTGTGTGTGTGTGTGTGTGTGAGGCGGGGGGCAGCGTTCACTCATGGCTGGTGTGTGTCTGTGTGTGTCTGTGTCTGTGTGTGTGTGTGTGAGGCAGGGGGCAGCGTTCACTCATGGCTGGTGTGTGTCTGTGTGTGTGTGTGTGACGCGGGGGGGCAGCGTTCACGCATGGCTGGTGGGTGTGTGTGTGTGTGAGGCGGGGGCAGCGTTCACTCATGGCTGGTGTGTGTCTGTGTGTGTGTGTGTGACGCGGGGGGCAGCATTCACTCATGGCTGGTGTGTGTGTGTGTGTGTGTGTGTGAGGTGGGGGGCAGCGTTCACTCATGGCTGGTGTGTGTCTGTGTGTGTGTGTGTGACGCGGGGGGGCAGCGTTCACTCATGGCTGGTGTGTGTGTGTGTGTGTGTGTGAGGCGGGGGGCAGCGTTCACTCATGGCTGGTGTGTGTCTGTGTGTGTCTGTGTCTGTGTGTGTGTGTGTGTGAGGCAGGGGGCAGCGTTCACTCATGGCTGGTGTGTGTCTGTGTGTGTGTGTGTGACGCGGGGGGGCAGCGTTCACTCATGGCTGGTGGGTGTGTGTGTGTGTGTGTGAGGCGGGGAGCAGCGTTCACTCATGGCTGGTGTGTGTCTGTGTGTGTCTGTGTCTGTGTGTGTGTGTGAGGCGGGGGGCAGCGTTCACTCATGGCTGGTGTGTGTCTGTGTGTCTGTGTGACGCGGGGGGGCAGCGTTCACTCATGGCTGGTGTGTGTGTGTGTGAAGCGGGGGGCAGCGTTCACTCATGGCTGGTGTGTGTCTGTGTGTGTGTGTCTGTGTGTGTGTGAGGCGGGGGGCAGCATTCACTCATGGCTGGTGTGTGTCTGTGTGTGTCTGTGTGTGTGTGTGTGACGCGGGGGGCAGCGTTCACTCATGGCTGGTGTGTGTCTGTGTGTGTGTGTGTGTGTGTGTGTGACACGGGGGGCAGCGTTCACTCATGGCTGGTGTGTGTCTGTGTGTGTGTGTGTGTGTGTGTGTGACGTGGGGGGCGGCGTTCACTCATGGCTGGTGTGTGTCTCTGTGTGTGTGTGTGTGTGTGACGCGGGGGGCGGCGTTCACTCATGGCTGGTGTGTGTCTGTGTGTGTGTGTGTGTGTGTGTGTGACGCGGGGGGCAGCGTTCACTCATGGCTGGTGTGTGTCTCTGTGTGTGTGTGTGTGACACGGGGGCAGCGTTCACTCATGGCTGGTGTGTGTCTCTGTGTGTGTGTGTCTGTGTGACGCGGGGGGTGGCGTTCACTCATGGCTGGTGTGTGTCTGTGTCTGTGTGTGTGTGTGTGTGACGCGGGGGGCAGCGTTCACTCATGGCTGGTGTGTGTCTCTGTGTGTGTGTGTGTTTGTGTGACACGGGGGCGGCGTTCACTCATGGCTGGTGTGCGTGTGTGTGTCTGTGTGACGCGGGGGGCGGCGTTCACTCATGGCTGGTGTGTGTCTGTGTGTGTGTGTGTCTGTGACGCAGGGGGCAGCGTACACTCATGGCTGGTGTGTGTGTGTGAGACGTGGGGGCAGCGTTCGCTCATGGCTGGTCTGTGTCTGTGTCTGTGTGTGTGTGTGTGTGTCTGTGTGACGCGGGGGGCGGCGTACACGCATGGCTGGTGTGTGTCTGTGTGTGTGTGTGTGTGTGACGCAGGGGGCAGCGTTCACTCATGGCTGGTGTGTGTCTCTGTGTGTGTGTGTCTGTGTGACGCGGGGGGCGGCGTTCACTCATGGCTGGTGTGTGTGTGTGTCTGTGTGACGCGGGGGCAGCGTTCGCTCATGGCTGGTGTGTGTGTGTGTGTGTGTGTGACGCGGGGGCAGCGTTCGCTCATAGCTGGTGTGTGTCTGTGTCTGTGTGTGTGTGTGTGTGTGATGCGGGGGCAGCGTTCGCTCATGGCTGGTGTGTGTGTGTGTGTGTGTGACGCGGGGGCAGCGTTCGCTCATGGCTGGTGTGTGTGTGTGTGTGTGTGTGACGCGGGGGCAGTGTTCGCTCATGGCTGGTGTGTGTCTGTGTGTGTGTGTGTGACGCGGGGGCAGCGTTCACTCATGGCTGGTGTGTGTGTGTGTGTGTGTGAGACGCGGGGGCAGTGATCGCTCATGGCTGGTGTGTGTCTCTGTGTGTGTGTGTGTGACGCGGGGGCAGCGTTCGCTCATGGCTGGTGTGTGTCTGTGTCTGTGTGTGTGTGTGTGTGTGACGCGGGGGCAGTGATCGCTCATGGCTGGTGTGTGTGTGTGTGTGTGTGTGTGTGACGCGGGGGCAGTGATCACTCATGGCTGGTGTGTGTCTCTGTGTGTGTGTGTGTGACGCGGGGGCAGCGTTCGCTCATGGCTGGTGTGTGTCTGTGTGTGTGTGTGTGTGTGTGTGTGACGCGGGGGCAGTGATCGCTCATGGCTGGTGTGTGTGTGTGTGTGTGTGTGTGTGTGACGCGGGGGCAGCGTTCGCTCATGGCTGGTGTGTGTCTGTGTCTGTGTGTGTGTGTGTGAGACGCGGGGGCAGCGTTCGCTCATGGCTGGTGTGTGTGTGAGGGGTTTTGCTCGTGAGGCTTCAGGGGGGCCAGGGTCTCTGGGGAGCACTCCTGGGGGCGCCGGGGGAGGGCCCGGGGGGGGCCGGGGTCTCTGGGGAGCACTCCTGGGGGCGCTGGGGGAGGGCCCAGGGAGGGCCGGGGTCTCTGGGGAGCACTCCTGGGGGCGCTGGGGGAGGGCCCAGGGAGGGCCGGGGTCTCTGGGGAGCACTCCTGGGGGCGCTGGGGGAGGGCCCAGGGAGGGCCGGGGTCTCTGGGGAGCACTCCTGGGGGCGCCGGGGGAGGGCCCAGGGGGGGCCGGGGTCTCTGGGGAGCACTCCTGGGGGCGCCGGGGGAGGGGCCCGGGGGGGCCGGGGTCTCTGGGGAGCACTCCTGGGGGTGCCGGGGGAGGACCCGGGGGGGCCGGGGTCTCTGGGGAGCACTCCTGGGGGCGCTGGGGGAGGGCCCGGGGGGGGCCGGGGTCTCTGGGGAGCACTCCTGGGGGCGCCGGGGGAGGGCCCGGGGGGGGCCGGGGTCTCTGGGGCGCACTCCTGGGGGCGCTGGGGGAGGGCCCGGGGGGGGCCGGGGTCTCTGGGGAGCACTCCTGGGGGCGCTGGGGGAGGGCCCGGGGGGGGCCGGGGGCTCTGGGGAGCACTCCTGGGGGCGCCGGGGGAGGGCCCAGGGGGGCCGGGGTCTCTGGGGAGCACTCCTGGGGGCGCCGGGGGAGGGCCCGGGGGGGCCGGGGTCTCTGGGGAGCACTCCTGGGGGCGCTGGGGGAGGGCCCGGGGGGGGCCGGGGTCTCTGGGGAGCACTCCTGGGAGCGCTGGGGGAGGGCCCAGGGGGGACGGGGTCTCTGGGGAGCACTCCTGGGAGCGCCGGGGGAGGGCCCGGGGGGGGCCGGGGTCTCTGGGGAGCACTCCTGGGGGCGCTGGGGGAGGGCCCAGGGGGGGCCGGGGTCTCTGGGGAGCACTCCTGGGGGCGCTGGGGAAGGCCCCAGGGGGGGCCGGGGTCTCTGGGGAGCACTCCTGGGGGCACCGGGGGAGGGCCCAGGGGGGCCGGGGTCTCTGGGGAGCACTCCTGGGGGCGCCGGGGGAGGGCCCAGGGGGGCCGGGGTCTCTGGGGAGCACTCCTGGGAGCGCCGGGGGAGGGCCCGGGGGGGGCCGGGGTCTCTGGGGAGCACTCCTGGGGGCGCTGGGGGAGGGCCCGGGGGGGCCGGGGTCTCTGGGGAGCACTCCTGGGGGCGCCGGGGGAGGGCCCAGGGGGGCCGGGGTCTCTGGGGAGCACTCCTGGGGGCGCTGGGGGAGGGCCCAGGGGGGGCCGGGGTCTCTGGGGAGCACTCCTGGGAGCGCCGGGGGAGGGTCCGGGGGGGGCCGGGGTCTCTGGGGAGCACTCCTGGGGGCGCCGGGGGAGGGCCCGGGGGGGGCCGGGGTCTCTGGGGAGCACTCCTGGGGGCGCTGGGGGAGGGCCCAGGGGGGGCCGGGGTCTCTGGGGAGCACTCCTGGGGGCGCCGGGGGGGGGCCCAGGGGGGCCGGGGTCTCTGGCGAGCACTCCTGGGAGCGCCGGGGGAGGGCCCAGGGGGGGCCGGGGTCTCTGGGGCGCACTCCTGGGGGCGCCGGGGGAGGGCCCGGGGGGGCCGGGGTCTCTGGGGAGCACTCCTGGGGGCGCCGGGGGGGGGCCCGGGGGGGGCCGGGGTCTCTGGGGAGCACTCCTGGGGGCGCTGGGGGAGGGCCCGGGGGGGGCCGGGGTCTCTGGCGAGCACTCCTGGGGGCGCCGGGGGAGGGCCCAGGGGGGGCCGGGGTCTCTGGGGAGCACTCCTGGGGGCGCTGGGGGAGGGGCCCAGGGGGGGCCGGGGTCTCTGGGGAGCACTCCTGGGGGATCTGGGGGAGGGCCCAGGGGGGGCCGGGGTCTCTGGGGAGCACTCCTGGGGGCTCTGGGGGAAGGGCCCGGGGGGGGCCGGGGTCTCTGGGGAGCACTCCTGGGGGCTCTGGGGGAAGGGCCCGGGGGGGGCCGGGGTCTCTGGGGAGCACTCCTGGGGGCGCTGGGGGAGGGCCCGGGGGGGGCCGGGGTCTCTGGGGAGCACTCCTGGGGGCTCTGGGGGAAGGGCCCGGGGGGGGCCGGGGTCTCTGGGGAGCACTCCTGGGGGCGCTGGGGGAGGGCCCAGGGGGGCCGGGGTCTCTGGGGAGCACTCCTGGGGGCGCCGGGGGAGGGCCCAGGCCGGTGACCCTTGGCCGGGAAGCTGAACAAGGCCGGAGGCGGGTGGCCTGGGGGCAGTGGCTGGGGCTGTGGGTTAGTGTTTCCACTGGCTGGGGGAGCAGGGAGCCGAGCTGACCTGACCTGGGGGGCAGGAGCCCTGGCTCTGAGACCCCCCCCGTCCCCGGGCTGGGCTGGCCTGGGGGGCAGGAGCCCTGGCTCTGAGACCCCCCCGTCCCCGGGCTGGGCTGGGCTGGGGGGCAGGAGCCCTGGCTCTGAGACCCCCCCCGTCCCCGGGCTGGGCTGGGCTGGGGGGCAGGAGCCCTGGCTCTGAGACCCCCCCCCTGTCCCCGGGCTGGGATGGGGGGCAGGAGCCCTGGCTCTGAGACCCCCCCCTGTCCCCGGGCTGGGCTGGGCTGGGGGGCAGGAGCCCTGGCTCTGAGACCCCCCCCTATCCCCGGGCTGGGCTGGGCTGGGGGGCAGGAGCCCTGGCTCTGAGACCCCCCCCGTCCCCGGGCTGGGCTGGGCTGGGGGGCAGGAGCCCTGGCTCTGAGACCCCCCTGTCCCCGGGCTGGGCTGGGCTGGGGGGCAGGAGCCCTGGCTCTGAGACCCCCCCTGTCCCCGGGCTGGGCTGGGCTGGGGGGCAGGAGCCCTGGCTCTGAGACCCCCCCCGTCCCTGGGCTGGGCTGGGCTGGGGGGCAGGAGCCCTGGCTCTGAGACCCCCCCCGTCCCCGGGCTGGGCTGGGCTGGGGGGCAGGAGCCCTGGCTCTGAGACCCCCCCCGTCCCCGGGCTGGGATGGGCTGGGGGGCAGGAGCCCTGGCTCTGAGACCCCCCCCGTCCCCGGGCTGGGATGGGGGGCGGGAGCCCTGGCTCTGAGACCCCCCCCTGTCCCCGGGCTGGGCTGGGCTGGGGGGCAGGAGCCCTGGCTCTGAGACCCCCCCCTGTCCCCGGGCTGGGATGGGGGGCGGGAGCCCTGGCTCTGAGACCCCCCCCTGTCCCCGGGCTGGGCTGGGCTGGGGGGCAGGAGCCCTGGCTCTGAGACCCCCCCCCCCGTCCCCGGGCTGGGCTGGGCTGGGGGGCAGGAGCCCTGGCTCTGAGACCCCCCCCTTCCCCGGGCTGGGCTGGGCTGGGGGGCAGGAGCCCTGGCTCTGAGACCCCCCCCGTCCCCGGGCTGGGCTGGGGGGCAGGAGCCCTGGCTCTGAGACCCCCCCCCCGTCCCCGGGCTGGGCTGGGCTGGGGGGCAGGAGCCCTGGCTCTGAGACCCCCCCCGTCCCCGGGCTGGGCTGGGGGGCAGGAGCCCTGGCTCTGAGACCCCCCCCCGTCCCCGGGCTGGGCTGGGCTGGGCTGGGGGGCAGGAGCCCTGGCTCTGAGACCCCCCCCGTCCCCGGGCTGGGCTGGGCTGGGGGGCAGGAGCCCTGGCTCTGAGACCCCCCCCCCGTCCCCGGGCTGGGCTGGGCTGGGGGGCAGGAGCCCTGGCTCTGAGACCCCCCCGTCCCCGGGCTGGGCTGGGCTGGGGGGCAGGAGCCCTGGCTCTGAGACCCCCCCCCCCGTCCCCGGGCTGGGCTGGGCTGGGGGGCAGGAGCCCTGGCTCTGAGACCCCCCCCGTCCCCGGGCTGGGCTGGGGGGCAGGAGCCCTGGCTCTGAGACCCCCCCCGTCCCCGGGCTGGGCTGGGCTGGGCTGGGGGGCAGGAGCCCTGGCTCTGAGACCCCCCCCGTCCCCGGGCTGGGCTGGGCTGGGGGGCAGGAGCCCTGGCTCTGAGACCCCCCCCCCTGTCCCCGGGCTGGGCTGGGCTGGGGGGCAGGAGCCCTGGCTCTGAGACCCCCCCCGTCCCCGGGCTGGGCTGGGCTGGGGGGGCAGGAGCCCTGGCTCTGAGACCCCCCCCCCCGTCCCCGGGCTGGGCTGGGCCGGCTGCTCCTGGCTCCTGTAACACGTCTGGGCCCGTGGGACCCAACAAACCTTCTCTTCTACCTGCCGCCTGAGAGTCCCCTCTGGCTGCGGGTGGGGGTCAGGGCCCGGGGACCCCCACACTCCGTGACAGTTGCCAGACATGGGGAGTGACTGGCAGGGGATGCGGTAGGTGGGGGCGCAGGAGCAGGAACGTGACGGGGTGATGGACTGTGAGGAAGCAGGACCCACACTGAAACCCCTCTTCTCTCAGATGAGGAGGGGTACGAGCACCCAGACAGCGAGGAAGAAGCAGCACCCGAGGGTGAGTAGGGCCGGAGAAGCAGGGAGCTGGGCTTTGCGGGGCAGGCATCAGGAGGGGCGATGGAAGGGGCCAGGGCTGCACCCCCAGGGCCAAGGTTTGGGGTCACCTGCTCTGCTTTTCTCTCCCGGCTCCAGATGGTGACAACTATGAAAACACGGCCAGGGACGTGACACTGTGCATGGGAGACAAGGGGTCCAGCGGTAACAGCCCCCGCCTCTCCCGGCACCCACAGCGCAGCGATGGAGCGTCCCCTCTAAGCCAGCCAGTCCCCCTGGCCAGACCGGAGTCCATTCCCCACTTCCTCACTCTCCCTGGCCCTCCTGGGAGCCTCCTAGGGCAGGGTGCCAGGTCTGGCTTGGCCTAAGCGCCCAGTGGCCGAGGGAGTGAGCCTGGTGGCTCCAGCCAGCCATCGGCGGCACAGCGGGGCTAAGGCCGGTCCCTGCCAGAAATGACGGGGAGACTCTGGCCCTGAGCCTCAGCTCTGCAGCGCCCATTGGCTGGGAAGGGTGGCCAATGGGATCAGCAGGGGCGGGGCCTGTGGGCCCAGGCAGTGCGAAGAGCCAGCTGGCCCCACGTTTGCCTAGGGGGTGCAGGGACACGCCCTGAGCCCCGGGGCCCAGCCTGAGCACAGGAGCGAGGGAACGGCCGTGGTGCAGCCTCGGGGCGGGCAGGGCTGGGTTTTCCCCAATCAGCAAGTGGGCAACCTGCCTGGGGGCAAAGCCAAGGCTCCTGCTCCCCTGATGCCCTTCCCTTCCCCCAGAGGGTGCCTGCTACGAGAACAGCCTGGAGAACAGAATGGGGGGCAGCTGGGCTTCAGGTAAGGGGGACACTGGATGGGGGCCAGGGCTGTAGGGGTCCCAGCTGGGGCAGGGCTGGGGGGTGTCCTGCTCTCAGGTGGTGGCCACGCTCCACTCATCTGTCCCCGGGCAGGACCCCCCCTCCAGTGCGGCAGCTCCTTCCCGGGGGGCCCTCCGGCCCAGCAGCAGTGAGACAGCCCCTTCTCCGGGGGCCACTCCAGTGCAGCGACCCTCTCCTGGGGGGCCCTCTCCCCTGGGGGGTCCACCCCTCCGCCTCCGGGACGGCGCCTCTCAGGGCCTCCAGCCGCCTCCTCCGCCGTGAGCCCCTTGGGGGGGTCCCCTCCCTCTGGACCCCAGGGCCTCCCCTCCCAGAGGGAACAGCCCAGCCCTGCTCCCCAGCCCAGAGCGACCCCCCGCAGCACCCACAGGAGGGGCTATGGAGCTTTGATCCCTCAGCCCGCACGTCAGTCTCCCCTGCAGCCAGCTGAGTCCTGCCTGCTCCGCTCTGTCCCCCCAAAACAGCCCCCGTCTCCCAGCAGAGCCTCCAGTACCCCCGCAACAGCCCCCCGCCCAGTGTCTTCTGTCCGGTTACAAGGTTGGGTGGGGTCCAAGCTGTGAAGTGGGAAGGAAAAAGGCCGAGAGGGTCCGGACTAGGGAGTGGAAGAGGGGCAGGGCTGGGGGGGTCCCGGCTGGGGAATGGGAGGGGGCAGGGCCGAGGGGTTCCCGGCTGGGGAATGGGAGGGGGCAGGGCCGAGGGGGAGTCCCGGCTGGGGAATGGGAGGGGACAGGGCTGGGTGGGGTCCAAGCTGGGAAGGGGAAAGGCCGAGAGGGTCCGGACTAGGGAGTGGAAGAGGGGCAGGGCTGGGGGGGTCCCGGCTGGGGAATGGGAGGGGGCAGGGCCGAGGGGTTCCCGGCTGGGGAATGGGAGGGGGCAGGGCCGAGGGGGAGTCCCGGCTGGGGAATGGGAGGGGACAGGGCTGGGTGGGGTCCAAGCTGGGAAGGGGAAAGGCTGAGAGGGTCCCGACTAGGGAGTGGAAGAGGGGCAGGGCTGAGGGGGAGTCCTGGCTGGGGAATGGGCTGAAGTTTGGGGGGGTCCCCATCGGGGAATGGGAGGGGGCAGGGTGGGGGGTCCCCATCGGGGAATGGGAGGGGGCAGGGTGGGGGGGGATCCCACCTGGGGAATGGGAGGGGGCAGGGCTGAGAGCAGGGTATCAGGGGTCTCCCTGAGCTGACAGCGCCCCATGGCCCCCCGCCCCACAGCCCTGCCCCATCTCTCGTTCATCGCTCCCGCCCCCGCTATGCGATGGGTGGCCAGGGCCCACGGCTGGAGGCCTGGATTCTGAAGGTGGCAGTGGGGGGGCTGGCGGGGGACCCCACACTGGGTGGGTCTGGCTCGTCCCATCACCGTGGCTGGGACCGGAGCGGGGCGGGGGGGTCTGCATGGCCAGGCCACAGTTTCCCAGCATCCAGAGCATCGCCTTAGCAACAGCACCCGGCAGCCTGTTCCTCCCCCGGGGGCAGCCCCGTGTTGCCCGGGGGGGGGGGGGGGGGGGCTGTGACTGACAGGCCCCTGTGTTGGCAGATGGCGAGTGTTACGAGAACACGGAGGAGGATAGCGCCCCGCTGAGCCCTGGAGCAGCACGGCTCATCACAGGTGGGGCACCCCGAGGGCAGGACTCAGGGGTCTGTCTGGGGGTGGATGCTGGGGTGTCTGTGTCTGGGGGTGGATCCTGGGATGTCTGGGGGTGGGGGTAGTTTCAGGGTGTCTGTGTCTGGGGGTGGATCTGGGGGTGGAGGTAGTTTCAGGGTGTCTGTGTCTGGGGGTGGATCCCGGGGTGTCTGGGGGTGGAGGTAGTTTCAGGGTGTCTGTGTCTGGAGGTGGATCCCGGGGTGTCTGGGGGTGGAGGTAGTTTCCAGGGTGTCTGTGTCTGGGGGTGGATCCCGGGGTGTCTGGGGGTGGAGGTAGTTTCAGGGTGTCTGTGTCTGGAGGTGGATCCCAGGGTGTCTGGGGGTGAGGGTAGTTTCCAGGGTGTCTGTGTCTGGGGGTGGATCCCGGGGTGTCTGGGGGTGGAGGTAGTTTCAGGGTATCTGTGTCTGGAGGTGGATCCCGGGGTGTCTGGGGGTGGAGGTAGTTTCAGGGTGTCTATGTCTGGAGGTGGATCCCGGGGTGTCTGGGGGTGGAGGTAGTTTCAGGGTGTCTGTGTCTGGGGGTGGATCCCAGGGTGTCTGGGGGTGGAGGTAGTTTCAGGGTGTCTGTGTCTGGGGGTGGATCCCGGGGTGTCTGGGGGTGGAGGTAGTTTCAGGGTGTCTGTGTCTGGGGGTGGATCCCAGGGTGTCTGGGGGTGACGGTAGTTTCCAGGGTGTCTGTGTCTGGGGGTGGATCCCGGGATGTCTGGGGGTGGAGGTAGTTTCAGGGTGTCTGTGTCTGGGGGTGGATCCCGGGGTGTCTGGGGGTGGAGGTAGTTTCAGGGTGTCTGTGTCTGGAGGTGGATCCCAGGGTGTCTGGGGGTGAGGGTAGTTTCCAGGGTGTCTGTGTCTGGGGGTGGATCCCGGGGTGTCTGGGGGTGGAGGTAGTTTCAGGGTGTCTGTGTCTGGAGGTGGATCCCGGGGTGTCTGGGGGTGGAGGTAGTTTCAGGGTGTCTGTGTCTGGGGGTGGATCCCGGGGTGTCTGGGGGTGGAGGTAGTTTCAGGGTGTCTGTGTCTGGAGGTGGATCCCGGGGTGTCTGGGGGTGGAGGTAGTTTCAGGGTGTCTGTGTCTGGGGGTGGATCCCGGGGTGTCTGGGGGTGGAGGTAGTTTCAGGGTGTCTGTGTCTGGGGGTAGATCCCAGGGTGTCTGGGGGTGAGGGTAGTTTCCAGGGTGTCTGTGTCTGGGGGTCGATCCCGGGGTGTCTGGGGGTGGAGGTAGTTTCAGGGTGTCTGTGTCTGGGGGTGGATCCCGGGGTGTCTGGGGGTGAGGGTAGTTTCCAGAGTGTCTGTGTCTGGGGGTCGATCCCGGGGTGTCTGGGGGTGGAGGTAGTTTCAGGGTGTCTGTGTCTGGAGGTGGATCCCAGGGTGTCTGGGGGTGAGGGTAGTTTCCAGGGTGTCTGTGTCTGGGGGTGGATCCCGGGATGTCTGGGGGTGGAGGTAGTTTCCAGGGTGTCTGTCTGGGGGTGGATCCCGGGGTGTCTGGGGGTGGAGGTAGTTTCCAGGGTGTCTGTGTCTGGGGGTGGATCCCGGGGTGTCTGGGGGTGGAGGTAGTTTCAGGGTGTCTATGTCTGGAGGTGGATCCCGGGGTGTCTGGGGGTGGAGGTAGTTTCAGGGTGTCTATGTCTGGAGGTGGATCCCGGGGTGTCTGGGGGTGGAGGTAGTTTCCAGGGTGTCTGTGTCTGGGGGTGGATCCCGGGGTGTCTGGAGGTGGAGGTAGTTTCAGGGTGTCTGTGTCTGGAGGTGGATCCCAGGGTGTCTGGGGGTGGGGGTAGTTTCCAGGGTGTCTGTGTCTGGGGGTGGATCCCGGGGTGTCTGGGGGTGGAGGTAGTTTCAGGGTGTCTGTGTCTGGAGGTGGATCCCAGGGTGTCTGGGGGTGAGGGTAGTTTCCAGGGTGTCTGTGTCTGGGGGTGGATCCCGGGATGTCTGGGGGTGGAGGTAGTTTCAGGGTGTCTGTGTCTGGGGGTGGATCCCGGGGTGTCTGGGGGTGGAGGTAGTTTCCAGGGTGTCTGTGTCTGGGGGTGGATCCCGGGATGTCTGGGGGTGGAGGTAGTTTCAGGGTGTCTGTGTCTGGGGGTGGATCCCGGGGTGTCTGGGGGTGGAGGTAGTTTCAGGGTGTCTATGTCTGGGGGTGGATCCCGGGGTGTCTGGGGGTGGAGGTAGTTTCCAGGGTGTCTGTGTCTGGGGGTGGATCCCGGGGTGTCTGGGGGTGGAGGTAGTTTCAGGGTGTCTGTGTCTGGAGGTGGATCCCACGGTGTCTGGGGGTGGGGGTAGTTTCCAGGGTGTCTGTGTCTGGGGGTGGATCCCGGGGTGTCTGGGGGTGGAGGTAGTTTCAGGGTGTCTGTGTCTGGAGGTGGATCCCAGGGTGTCTGGGGGTGAGGGTAGTTTCCAGGGTGTCTGTGTCTGGGGGTGGATCCCGGGATGTCTGGGGGTGGAGGTAGTTTCAGGGTGTCTGTGTCTGGGGGTGGATCCCGGGGTGTCTGGGGGTGGAGGTAGTTTCAGGGTGTCTGTGTCTGGAGGTGGATCCCAGGGTGTCTGGGGGTGGGGGTAGTTTCCAGGGTGTCTGTGTCTGGGGGTGGATCCCGGGGTGTCTGGGGGTGGAGGTAGTTTCAGGGTGTCTATGTCTGGAGGTGGATCCCGGGGTGTCTGGGGGTGGAGGTAGTTTCCAGGGTGTCTGTGTCTGGGGGTGGATCCCGGGGTGTCTGGGGGTGGAGGTAGTTTCAGGGTGTCTGTGTCTGGAGGTGGATCCCAGGGTGTCTGGGGGTGAGGGTAGTTTCCAGGGTATCTGTGTCTGGGGGTGGATCCCGGGATGTCTGGGGGTGGAGGTAGTTTCAGGGTGTCTGTGTCTGGGGGTGGATCCCGGGGTGTCTGGGGGTGGAGGTAGTTTCAGGGTGTCTGTGTCTGGAGGTGGATCCCAGGGTGTCTGGGGGTGGGGGTAGTTTCCAGGGTGTCTGTGTCTGGGGGTGGATCCCGGGGTGTCTGGGGGTGGAGGTAGTTTCAGGGTGTCTATGTCTGGAGGTGGATCCCGGGGTGTCTGGGGGTGGAGGTAGTTTCCAGGGTGTCTGTGTCTGGGGGTGGATCCCGGGGTGTCTGGGGGTGGAGGTAGTTTCAGGGTGTCTGTGTCTGGAGGTGGATCCCAGGGTGTCTGGGGGTGGGGGTAGTTTCCTGGGTGTCTGTGTCTGGGGGTGGATCCTGGGGTGTCTGTGTCTGGGGGTAGATCCCAGGGTGTCTGGGGGTGAGGGTAGTTTCCAAGGTGTCTGTGTCTGGGGGTAGATCCCGGGGTGTCTGGGGGTGGAGGTAGTTTCAGGGTGTCTGTGTCTGGAGGTGGATCCCAGGGTGTCTGGGGGTGGGGGTAGTTTCCAGGGTGTCTGTGTCTGGGGGTGGATCCCGGGGTGTCTGGGGGTGGAGGTAGTTTCAGGGTGTCTATGTCTGGAGGTGGATCCCGGGGTGTCTGGGGGTGGAGGTAGTTTCCAGGGTGTCTGTGTCTGGGGGTGGATCCCAGGGTGTCTGGGGGTGAGGGTAGTTTCAGGGTGTCTGTGTCTAGAGGTGGATCCCGGGGTGTCTGGGGGTGGGGGTGCACGGGGCTTGCCCTCTTTCCAGCGCCCCCTCCAGCGGAGGGTGTGTGCCCTCAAGCTGCCATGCCCGTTACTGGCTCTGGGAGTGGCGGGATCCCTGCTGCCTTTTTTCTGGCTCGTCCAGGACCAGGTTTCGTTCCTGCTCCTGGGGGGCGGGGGACCCAGGCCCCCCCCCGCTCTGGGCCCTGGCCCAGGGACCCCTAAACAGAATTGCCTGCAAAGTGTCAGTCCGTACTGTCCACTGCTCCTGGCTCCCTGCCCCGGGTCTGCCCCAGCCTGGCCTGTCTGCTATCAGGGTGCCCGCACGGGGTCCAGTGGGGGTGATTCGGGGTGCCCGCAGGAGGTGCTATCGGGGTGCCTGCAGGGGATCCAATGGGGGTGATTAAGGGTGCCCGCAGGAGGTGCTATCGGGGTGCCCACAGGGGATCCAGTGGGGGTGATTCAGGGTGCCCGCAGGAGGTGCTATCGGGGTGCCCACAGGGGATCCAGTGGGGGTGATTAAGGGTGCCCGCAGGAGGTGCTATCGGGGTGCCCGCAGGGGATCCAATGGGGGTGATTCGGGGTGCCCGCAGGAGGTGCTATCGGGGTGCCCGCAGGGGATCCAGTGGGGGTGATTTGGGGTGCCCGCAGGAGGTGCTATCCGGGTGCCCACAGGGGATCCAGTGATTTGGGGTGCCAGCAGGAGGTGCTATCGGGGTGCCCACAGGGGATCCAGTGATTTGGGGTGCCCGCAGGAGGTGCTATCGGGGTGACTGCAGGGAATCCAGTGGGGGTGATTCGGGGTGCCCGCAGGAGGTGATAGCGGGGTGCCCGCAGGGAATCCAGTGGGGGTGATTCGGGGTGCCCGCAGGAGGTGATAGCGGGGTGCCCGCAGGGGATCCAGTGGGAGTGATTCGGGGTGCCCACAGGAGGTGCTATCGGGGTGCCCGCAGGGAATCCAGTGGGGGTGATTCGGGGTGCCCACAGGAGATGCTAGCGGGGTGCCAGCAGGGGATCCAGTGGAGGTGATTCGGGGTGCCCGCAGGAGGTGCTAGTGGGGCACCCGCAGGGGACCAGTGGGGGTGATTCGGGGTGCCCGCAGGAGGTGCTATCGTGGTGCCCACAGAGGAGCCAGTTGGGGTGATTTGGGGTGCCCGAAGGAGGTGCCATCGGGGTGCCAGCAGGGGATCCAGTGGGGGTGATTCGGGGTGCCCGCAGGAGGTGCCATCGGGGTGCCCGCAGGGGATCCAGTGGGGGTGATTCGGGGTGCCCGCAGGAGGTGCTATCGTGGTGTCCACAGGGGATCCAATGGGGGTGATTCGGGGTGCCAGCAGGGGATCCAGTGGGGGTGATTCGGGGTGCCCACAGGAGGTGCTATTGGGGTGCCCACAGGGGATCCAGTGGGGGTGGTTCGGGGTGCCCGCAGGAGGTGCTATCGGGGTGCCCGCAGGGGGTCCAGTGGGGGGGATTCGGGGTGCCCGCAGGAGGTGCTATTGGGGTGCCCACAGGGGAACCAGTGGGGGTGATTCAGGGTGCCCGCAGGAGGTGCTATCGGGGTGCCCGCAGGGGATGCATTAGGGGTGATTCGGGGTGCCAGCAGGGGATCCAGTGGGGGTGATTCGGGGTGCCCACAGGAGGTGCTATTGGGGTGCCCACAGGGGAACCAGTGGGGGTGATTCAGGGTGCCCGCAGGAGGTGCTATCGGGGTGCCCGCAGGGGGTCCAGTGGGGGTGATTCGGGGTGCCCGCAGGAGGTGATAGCGGGGTGCCCGCAGGGAATCCAGTGGGGGTGATTCGGGGTGCCCGCAGGAGGTGATAGCGGGGTGCCCGCAGGGAATCCAGTGGGAGTGATTCGGGGTGCCCGCAGGAGGTGATAGCGGGGTGCCCGCAGGGAATCCAGTGGGGGTGATTCGGGGTGCCCGCAGGAGGTGATAGCGGGGTGCCCGCAGGGGATCCAGTGGGAGTGATTCGGGGTGCCCACAGGAGGTGCTATCGGGGTGCCCGCAGGGAATCCAGTGGGGGTGATTCGGGGTGCCCACAGGAGATGCTAGCGGGGTGGCAGCAGGGGATCCAGTGGGGGTGATTCGGGGTGCCCGCAGGAGGTGCTAGTGGGGCGCCCGCAGGGGACCAGTGGGGGTGATTCGGGGTGCCCGCAGGAGGTGCTATCGTGGTGCCCACAGAGGAGCCAGTTGGGGTGATTTGGGGTGCCCGAAGGAGGTGCCATCGGGGTGCCAGCAGGGGATCCAGTGGGGGTGATTCGGGGTGCCCGCAGGAGGTGCCATCGGGGTGCCCGCAGGGGATCCAGTGGGGGTGATTCGGGGTGCCCGCAGGAGGTGCTATCGTGGTGTCCACAGGGGATCCAATGGGGGTGATTCGGGGTGCCAGCAGGGGATCCAGTGGGGGTGATTCGGGGTGCCCACAGGAGGTGCTATTGGGGTGCCCACAGGGGATCCAGTGGGGGTGGTTCGGGGTGCCCGCAGGAGGTGCTATCGGGGTGCCCGCAGGGGGTCCAGTGGGGGTGATTCAGGGTGCCCGCAGGAGGTGCTATCGGGGTGCCCGCAGGGGATGCATTAGGGGTGATTCGGGGTGCCAGCAGGGGATCCAGTGGGGGTGATTCGGGGTGCCCACAGGAGGTGCTATTGGGGTGCCCACAGGGGAACCAGTGGGGGTGATTCAGGGTGCCCACAGGAGGTGCTATTGGGGTGCCCACAGGGGAACCAGTGGGGGTGATTCAGGGTGCCCGCAGGAGGTGCTATCGGGGTGCCCACAGGGGATCCAGTGATTTGGGGTGCCCGCAGGAGGTGCTATCGGGGTGACTGCAGGGAATCCAGTGGGGGTGATTCGGGGTGCCCGCAGGAGGTGATAGCGGGGTGCCCGCAGGGAATCCAGTGGGGGTGATTCGGGGTGCCCGCAGGAGGTGATAGCGGGGTGCCCGCAGGGGATCCAGTGGGAGTGATTCGGGGTGCCCACAGGAGGTGCTATCGGGGTGCCCACAGGGAATCCAGTGGAGGTGATTCGGGGTGCCCACAGGAGATGCTAGCGGGGTGCCAGCAGGGGATCCAGTGGGGGTGATTCGGGGTGCCCGCAGGAGGTGCTAGTGGGGCGCCCGCAGGGGACCAGTGGGGGTGATTCGGGGTGCCCGCAGGAGGTGCTATCGTGGTGCCCACAGAAGAGCCAGTTGGGGTGATTTGGGGTGCCCGAAGGAGGTGCCATCGGGGTGCCAGCAGGGGATCCAGTGGGGGTGATTCGGGGTGCCCACTGGAGGTGCTATTGGGGTGCCCACAGGGGATCCAGTGGGGGTGGTTCGGGGTGCCCGCAGGAGGTGCTATCGGGGTGCCCGCAGGGGGTCCAGTGGGGGTGATTCGGGGTGCCCGCAGGAGGTGCTATTGGGGTGCCCACAGGGGAACCAGTGGGGGTGATTCAGGGTGCCCGCAGGAGGTGCTATCGGGGTGCCCGCAGGGGGTCCAGTGGGGGTGATTCGGGGTGCCCACAGGAGGTGCTATCGGGGTGCCCGCAGGGGATGCATTAGGGGTGATTCGGGGTTCCCGCAGGAGGTGCTATCGGGGTGCCCGCAGGGGATGCATTAGGGGTGATTCGGGGTGCCCGCAGGAGGTGCTATCGGGGTGCCCGCAGGGGATGCATTAGGGGTGATTCGGGGTGCCAGCAGGGGATCCAGTGGGGGTGATTCGGGGTGCCCACAGGAGGTGCTATTGGGGTGCCCACAGGGGAACCAGTGGGGGTGATTCAGGGTGCCCGCAGGAGGTGCTATCGGGCTGCCCACAGGGGATCCAGTGATTTGGGGTGCCCGCAGGAGGTGCTATCGGGGTGACTGCAGGGAATCCAGTGGGGGTGATTCGGGGTGCCCGCAGGAGGTGATAGCGGGGTGCCCGCAGGGAATCCAGTGGGGGTGATTCGGGGTGCCCGCAGGAGGTGATAGCGGGGTGCCCGCAGGGGATCCAGTGGGAGTGATTCGGGGTGCCCACAGGAGGTGCTATCGGGGTGCCCGCAGGGAATCCAGTGGAGGTGATTCGGGGTGCCCACAGGAGATGCTAGCGGGGTGCCAGCAGGGGATCCAGTGGGGGTGATTCGGGGTGCCCGCAGGAGGTGCTAGTGGGGCGCCCTCAGGGGACCAGTGGGGGTGATTCGGGGTGCCCGCAGGAGGTGCTATCGTGGTGCCCACAGAAGAGCCAGTTGGGGTGATTTGGGGTGCCCGAAGGAGGTGCCATCGGGGTGCCAGCAGGGGATCCAGTGGGGGTGATTCGGGGTGCCCACAGGAGGTGCTATTGGGGTGCCCACAGGGGATCCAGTGGGGGTGGTTCGGGGTGCCCGCAGGAGGTGCTATCGGGGTGCCCGCAGGGGGTCCAGTGGGGGTGATTCGGGGTGCCCGCAGGAGGTGCTATTGGGGTGCCCACAGGGGAACCAGTGGGGGTGATTCAGGGTGCCCGCAGGAGGTGCTATCGGGGTGCCCGCAGGGGGTCCAGTGGGGGTGATTCGGGGTGCCCACAGGAGGTGCTATCGGGGTGCCCGCAGGGGATGCATTAGGGGTGATTCGGGGTGCCCGCAGGAGGTGCTATCGGGGTGCCCGCAGGGGATGCATTAGGGGTGATTCGGGGTGCCCGCAGGAGGTGCTATCGGGGTGCCCGCAGGGGATGCATTAGGGGTGATTCGGGGTGCCAGCAGGGGATCCAGTGGGGGTGATTCGGGGTGCCCACAGGAGGTGCTATTGGGGTGCCCACAGGGGAACCAGTGGGGGTGATTCAGGGTGCCTGCAGGAGGTGCTATCGGGGTGCCCGCAGGGGGTCCAGTGGGGGTGATTCGGGGTGCCCACAGGAAGTGCTATTGGGGTGCCCACAGGGGATCCAGTGGGGGTGATTCAGGGTGCCCGCAGGAGGTGCTATCGGTGTGCCCGCAGGGGATGCATTAGGGGTGATTCGGGGTGCCAGCAGGGGATCCAGTGGGGGTGATTCGGGGTGCCCACAGGAGGTGCTATTGGGGTGCCCACAGGGGAACCAGTGGGGGTGATTCAGGGTGCCCACAGGAGGTGCTATCGGGGTGCCCGCAGGGGGTCGAGTGGGGGTGATTCGGGGTGCCCACAGGAGGTGCTATCGTGGTGCCCACAGGGGATCCAGTGGGGGTGATTCAGGGTGCCCGCAGGAGGTGCTATCGGGGTGTCCGCAGGGGATGCATTAGGGGTGATTCGGGGTGCCCGCAGGGTGCTGGGGATCCAGGGGCACCTCACCCAGTGCTTCATCTCCCCTCCCAGACCTGCGGATGCTGCTGGTGGGGAGTGAGGAGCCGGAGCGGGAGCGGCAGGACGGACGCAGCGAGGGCTCCGCTGGTGAGCAGGATGGGACTGCCCGAGGGGGGTGCAAGAGGCGCCCTGACCCCCTCGTTCCCCTGACCCCCTCGTTCCCTACAGGCTCGCAGGCCTATGAGGAGATGGCTGGGGCTCTGTACGCGGCCCCTGCCCGCCACCTGCGCCTCCGAGACCACAGCCAGGAGGAAGGTGAGCGTCAGGCATGGGACTGGTGCTTAGACTTCCCCTTTTGGACCCCCACGGCCAGCGCCCCGAGCTCCCTCTCCCTGGGCTCAGCCCCGCGGCCAGCGCCCCGAGCTCCCTCTCCTTGGGCTCAGCCCCGCGGCCAGCGCCCCGAGCTCCCTCTCCTTGGGCTCAGCCCCGCGGCCAGCGCCCCGAGCTCCCTCTCCTTGGGCTCAGCCCCGCGGCCAGCGCCCCGAGCTCCCTCCCTGGGCTCAGCCCCGCGGCCAGCGCCCCGAGCTCCCTCTCCCTGGGCTCAGCCCTGCGGCCAGCGCCCCGAGCTCCCTCTCCCCGGGCTCAGCCCCGCGGCCAGCGCCCCGAGCTCCCTCCCTGGGCTCAGCCCCACGGCCAGCGCCCCGAGCTCCCTCTCCCTGGGCTCAGCCCCGCGGCCAGCGCCCCGAGCTCCCTCTCCCTGGGCTCAGCCCCGCGGCCAGCGCCCCGAGCTCCCTCTCCCTGGGCTCAGCCCCGTGGCCAGCGCCCCGAGCTCCCTCCCTGGGCTCAGCCCCGCGGCCAGCGCCCCGAGCTCCCTCCCTGGGCTCAGCCCCGCGGCCAGCGCCCCGAGCTCCCTCCCTGGGCTCAGCCCCGCGGCCAGCGCCCCGAGCTCCCTCTCCCTGGGCTCAGCCCCGCGGCCAGCGCCCCGAGCTCCCTCCCTGGGCTCAGCCCCGCGGCCAGCGCCCCGAGCTCCTTCCCTGGGCTCAGCCCCGCGGCCAGCGCCCCGAGCTCCCTCTCCCTGGGTTCAGCCCCGCGGCCAGCGCCCCGAGCTCCCTCCCTGGGCTCAGCCCCGCGGCCAGCGCCCCGAGCTCCCTCTCCCTGGGCTCAGCCCCGCGGCCAGCGCCCCGAGCTCCCTCTCCCTGGGCTCAGCCCCACAGCCAGCGCCCCGAGCTCCCTCTCCCTGGGCTCAGCCCCGCGGCCAGCGCCCCGAGCTCCCTCTCCTTGGGCTCAGCCCCGCGGCCAGCGCCCCGAGCTCCCTCTCCCTGGGCTCAGCCCCGCGGCCAGCGCCCCGAGCTCCCTCCCTGGGCTCAGCCCCGCGGCCAGCGCCCCGAGCTCCCTCCCTGGGCTCAGCCCCGCGGCCAGCGCCCCGAGCTCCCTCCCTGGGCTCAGCCCCGCGGCCAGCGCCCCGAGCTCCCTCCCTGGGCTCAGCCCCGCGGCCAGCGCCCCGAGCTCCCTCTCCCTGGGCTCAGCCCCGCGGCCAGCGCCCCGAGCTCCCTCTCCTTGGGCTCAGCCCCGCGGCCAGCGCCCCGAGCTCCCTCTCCCTGGGCTCAGCCCCGCGGCCAGCGCCCCGAGCTCCCTCCCTGGGCTCAGCCCCGCGGCCAGCGCCCCGAGCTCCCTCCCTGGGCTCAGCCCCGCGGCCAGCGCCCCGAGCTCCCTCTCCCTGGGCTCAGCCCCGCGGCCAGCGCCCCGAGCTCCCTCCCTGGGCTCAGCCCCGCGGCCAGCGCCCCGAGCTCCCTCCCTGGGCTCAGCCCCGCGGCCAGCGCCCCGAGCTCCCTCTCCCTGGGCTCAGCCCCGCGGCCAGCGCCCCGAGCTCCCTCCCTGGGCTCAGCCCCGCGGCCAGCGCCCCGAGCTCCCTCCCTGGGCTCAGCCCCGCGGCCAGCGCCCCGAGCTCCCTCCCCTTGGGCTCAGCCCCGCGGCCAGCGCCCCGAGCTCCCTCTCCCTGGGCTCAGCCCCACGGCCAGTGCCCCGAGCTCCCTCTCCCCGGGCTCAGCCCCACGGCCAGCGCCCCGAGCTCCCTCCCTGGGCTCAGCCCCGCGGCCAGCGCCCCGAGCTCCCTCCCTGGGCTCAGCCCCGCGGCCAGCGCCCCGAGCTCCCTCTCCCTGGGCTCAGCGCCGCGGCCAGCGCCCCGAGCTCCCTCCCTGGGCTCAGCCCCGCGGCCAGCGCCCCGAGCTCCCTCTCCCTGGGCTCAGCCCCGCGGCCAGCGCCCCGAGATCCCTCTCCTTGGGCTCAGCCCCGCGGCCAGCGCCCCGAGCTCCCTCTCCCTGGGCTCAGCCCCGCGGCCAGCGCCCCGAGCTCCCTCTCCCTGGGCTCAGCCCCGCGGCCAGCGCCCCGAGCTCCCTCTCCCTGGGCTCAGCCCCGCGGCCAGCGCCCCGAGCTCCCTCTCCCTGGGCTCAGCCCCGCGGGCAGCGCCCCGAGCTCCCTCTCCCTGGGCTCAGCCCCGCGGCCAGCGCCCCGAGCTCCCTCCCTGGGCTCAGCCCCGCGGCCAGCGCCCCGAGCTCCCTCTCCCTGGGCTCAGCCCCGCGGCCAGCGCCCCGAGCTCCCTCTCCTTGGGCTCAGCCCCGCGGCCAGCGCCCCGAGCTCCCTCCCTGGGCTCAGCCCCGCGGCCAGCGCCCCGAGCTCCCTCTCCCTGGGCTCAGCCCCGCGGCCAGCGCCCCGAGCTCCCTCTCCTTGGGCTCAGCCCCGCGGCCAGCGCCCCGAGCTCCCTCTCCCTGGGCTCAGCCCCGCGGCCAGCGCCCCGAGCTCCCTCCCTGGGCTCAGCCCCGCGGCCAGCGCCCCGAGCTCCCTCCCTGGGCTCAGCCCCGCGGCCAGCGCCCCGAGCTCCCTCTCCCTGGGCTCAGCCCCGCGGCCAGCGCCCCGAGCTCCCTCCCTGGGCTCAGCCCCGCGGCCAGCGCCCCGAGCTCCCTCCCTGGGCTCAGCCCCGCGGCCAGCGCCCCGAGCTCCCTCTCCCTGGGCTCAGCCCCGCGGCCAGCGCCCCGAGCTCCCTCCCTGGGCTCAGCCCCGCGGCCAGCGCCCCGAGCTCCCTCCCTGGGCTCAGCCCCGCGGCCAGCGCCCCGAGCTCCCTCCCCTTGGGCTCAGCCCCGCGGCCAGCGCCCCGAGCTCCCTCTCCCTGGGCTCAGCCCCACGGCCAGTGCCCCGAGCTCCCTCTCCCCGGGCTCAGCCCCACGGCCAGCGCCCCGAGCTCCCTCCCTGGGCTCAGCCCCGCGGCCAGCGCCCCGAGCTCCCTCCCTGGGCTCAGCCCCGCGGCCAGCGCCCCGAGCTCCCTCTCCCTGGGCTCAGCGCCGCGGCCAGCGCCCCGAGCTCCCTCCCTGGGCTCAGCCCCGCGGCCAGCGCCCCGAGCTCCCTCTCCCTGGGCTCAGCCCCGCGGCCAGCGCCCCGAGATCCCTCTCCTTGGGCTCAGCCCCGCGGCCAGCGCCCCGAGCTCCCTCTCCCTGGGCTCAGCCCCGCGGCCAGCGCCCCGAGCTCCCTCTCCCTGGGCTCAGCCCCGCGGCCAGCGCCCCGAGCTCCCTCTCCCTGGGCTCAGCCCCGCGGCCAGCGCCCCGAGCTCCCTCTCCCTGGGCTCAGCCCCGCGGGCAGCGCCCCGAGCTCCCTCTCCCTGGGCTCAGCCCCGCGGCCAGCGCCCCGAGCTCCCTCCCTGGGCTCAGCCCCGCGGCCAGCGCCCCGAGCTCCCTCTCCCTGGGCTCAGCCCCGCGGCCAGCGCCCCGAGCTCCCTCTCCTTGGGCTCAGCCCCGCGGCCAGCGCCCCGAGCTCCCTCCCTGGGCTCAGCCCCACGGCCAGCGCCCCGAGCTCCCTCTCCTTGGGCTCAGCCCCGCGGCCAGCGCCCCGAGCTCCCTCTCCCCGGGCTCAGCCCCGCGGCCAGCGCCCCGAGCTCCCTCCCTGGGCTCAGCCCCACGGCCAGCGCCCCGAGCTCCCTCTCCTTGGGCTCAGCCCCGCGGCCAGCGCCCCGATCTCCCTCTCCCCGGGCTCAGCCCCGCGGCCAGCGCCCCGAGCTCCCTCTCCCTGGGCTCAGCCCCGCGGCCAGCGCCCCGAGCTCCCTCTCCCCGGGCTCAGCCCCGCGGCCAGCGCCCCGAGCTCCCTCTCCTTGGGCTCAGCCCCGCGGCCAGCGCCCCGAGCTCCCTCTCCCTGGGCTCAGCCCCGCGGCCAGCGCCCCGAGCTCCCTCTCCCTGGGCTCAGCCCCGCGGCCAGCGCCCCGAGCTCCCTCTCCCTGGGCTCAGCCCCGCGGGCAGCGCCCCGAGCTCCCTCTCCCTGGGCTCAGCCCCGCGGCCAGCGCCCCGAGCTCCCTCCCTGGGCTCAGCCCCGCGGCCAGCGCCCCGAGCTCCCTCTCCCTGGGCTCAGCCCCGCGGCCAGCGCCCCGAGCTCCCTCTCCTTGGGCTCAGCCCCGCGGCCAGCGCCCCGAGCTCCCTCCCTGGGCTCAGCCCCGCGGCCAGCGCCCCGAGCTCCCTCTCCCTGGGCTCAGCCCCGCGGCCAGCGCCCCGAGCTCCCTCTCCTTGGGCTCAGCCCCGCGGCCAGCGCCCCGAGCTCCCTCTCCCTGGGCTCAGCCCCGCGGCCAGCGCCCCGAGCTCCCTCCCTGGGCTCAGCCCCGCGGCCAGCGCCCCGAGCTCCCTCTCCCTGGGCTCAGCGCCGCGGCCAGCGCCCCGAGCTCCCTCCCTGGGCTCAGCCCCGCGGCCAGCGCCCCGAGCTCCCTCTCCCTGGGCTCAGCCCCGCGGCCAGCGCCCCGAGATCCCTCTCCTTGGGCTCAGCCCCGCGGCCAGCGCCCCGAGCTCCCTCTCCCTGGGCTCAGCCCCGCGGCCAGCGCCCCGAGCTCCCTCTCCCTGGGCTCAGCCCCGCGGCCAGCGCCCCGAGCTCCCTCTCCCTGGGCTCAGCCCCGCGGCCAGCGCCCCGAGCTCCCTCTCCCTGGGCTCAGCCCCGCGGGCAGCGCCCCGAGCTCCCTCTCCCTGGGCTCAGCCCCGCGGCCAGCGCCCCGAGCTCCCTCCCTGGGCTCAGCCCCGCGGCCAGCGCCCCGAGCTCCCTCTCCCTGGGCTCAGCCCCGCGGCCAGCGCCCCGAGCTCCCTCTCCTTGGGCTCAGCCCCGCGGCCAGCGCCCCGAGCTCCCTCCCTGGGCTCAGCCCCGCGGCCAGCGCCCCGAGCTCCCTCTCCCTGGGCTCAGCCCCGCGGCCAGCGCCCCGAGCTCCCTCTCCTTGGGCTCAGCCCCGCGGCCAGCGCCCCGAGCTCCCTCTCCCTGGGCTCAGCCCCGCGGCCAGCGCCCCGAGCTCCCTCCCTGGGCTCAGCCCCGCGGCCAGCGCCCCGAGCTCCCTCCCTGGGCTCAGCCCCGCGGCCAGCGCCCCGAGCTCCCTCTCCCTGGGCTCAGCCCCGCGGCCAGCGCCCCGAGCTCCCTCCCTGGGCTCAGCCCCGCGGCCAGCGCCCCGAGCTCCCTCCCTGGGCTCAGCCCCGCGGCCAGCGCCCCGAGCTCCCTCTCCCTGGGCTCAGCCCCGCGGCCAGCGCCCCGAGCTCCCTCCCTGGGCTCAGCCCCGCGGCCAGCGCCCCGAGCTCCCTCCCTGGGCTCAGCCCCGCGGCCAGCGCCCCGAGCTCCCTCCCCTTGGGCTCAGCCCCGCGGCCAGCGCCCCGAGCTCCCTCTCCCTGGGCTCAGCCCCACGGCCAGTGCCCCGAGCTCCCTCTCCCCGGGCTCAGCCCCACGGCCAGCGCCCCGAGCTCCCTCCCTGGGCTCAGCCCCGCGGCCAGCGCCCCGAGCTCCCTCCCTGGGCTCAGCCCCGCGGCCAGCGCCCCGAGCTCCCTCTCCCTGGGCTCAGCCCCGCGGCCAGCGCCCCGAGCTCCCTCCCTGGGCTCAGCCCCGCGGCCAGCGCCCCGAGCTCCCTCTCCCTGGGCTCAGCCCCGCGGCCAGCGCCCCGAGCTCCCTCTCCTTGGGCTCAGCCCCGCGGCCAGCGCCCCGAGCTCCCTCCCTGGGCTCAGCCCCACGGCCAGCGCCCCGAGCTCCCTCTCCTTGGGCTCAGCCCCGCGGCCAGCGCCCCGAGCTCCCTCTCCCCGGGCTCAGCCCCGCGGCCAGCGCCCCGAGCTCCCTCCCTGGGCTCAGCCCCACGGCCAGCGCCCCGAGCTCCCTCTCCTTGGGCTCAGCCCCGCGGCCAGCGCCCCGATCTCCCTCTCCCCGGGCTCAGCCCCGCGGCCAGCGCCCCGAGCTCCCTCTCCCTGGGCTCAGCCCCGCGGCCAGCGCCCCGAGCTCCCTCTCCCCGGGCTCAGCCCCGCGGCCAGCGCCCCGAGCTCCCTCTCCTTGGGCTCAGCCCCGCGGCCAGCGCCCCGAGCTCCCTCTCCCCGGGCTCAGCCCCGCGGCCAGCGCCCCGAGCTCCCTCTCCCCGGGCTCAGCCCCGCGGCCAGCGCCCCGAGCTCCCTCTCCCTGGGCTCAGCCCCGCGGCCAGCGCCCCGAGCTCCCTCTCCCTGGGCTCAGCCCCGCGGCCAGCGCCCCGAGCTCCCTCTCCTTGGGCTCAGCCCCGCGGCCAGCGCCCCGAGCTCCCTCCCTGGGCTCAGCCCCACGGCCAGCGCCCCGAGCTCCCTCTCCTTGGGCTCAGCCCCGCGGCCAGCGCCCCGAGCTCCCTCTCCCCGGGCTCAGCCCCGCGGCCAGCGCCCCGAGCTCCCTCCCTGGGCTCAGCCCCACGGCCAGCGCCCCGAGCTCCCTCTCCTTGGGCTCAGCCCCGCGGCCAGCGCCCCGAGCTCCCTCTCCCCGGGCTCAGCCCCGCGGCCAGCGCCCCGAGCTCCCTCTCCCTGGGCTCAGCCCCGCGGCCAGCGCCCCGAGCTCCCTCTCCCCGGGCTCAGCCCCGCGGCCAGCGCCCCGAGCTCCCTCTCCTTGGGCTCAGCCCCGCGGCCAGCGCCCCGAGCTCCCTCTCCCCGGGCTCAGCCCCGCGGCCAGCGCCCCGAGCTCCCTCTCCCCGGGCTCAGCCCCGCGGCCAGCGCCCCGAGCTCCCTCTCCCCGGGCTCAGCCCCGCGGCCAGCGCCCCGAGCTCCCTCTCCCCGGGCTCAGCCCCGCGGCCAGCGCCCCGAGCTCCCTCTCCCTGGGCTCAGCCCCGCGGCCAGCGCCCCGAGCTCCCTCTCCCTGGGCTCAGCCCTGCGGCCAGCGCCCCGAGCTCCCTCTCCTTGGGCTCAGCCCTGCGGCCAGCGCCCCGAGCTCCCTCCCTGGGCTCAGCCCCACGGCCAGCGCCCCGAGCTCCCTCTCCCTGGGCTCAGCCCCGCGGCCAGCGCCCCGAGCTCCCTCTCCCTGGGCTCAGCCCCGTGGCCAGCGCCCCGAGCTCCCTCTCCCTGGGCTCAGCCCCGCGGCCAGCGCCCCGAGCTCCCTCTCCCTGGGCTCAGCCCCGCGGCCAGCGCCCCGAGCTCCCTCTCCTTGGGCTCAGCCCCGCGGCCAGCGCCCCGAGCTCCCTCTCCCTGGGCTCAGCCCCGCGGCCAGCGCCCCGAGCTCCCTCTCCCTGGGCTCAGCCCCGCGGCCAGCGCCCCGAGCTCCCTCTCCCTGGGCTCAGCCCCGCGGCCAGCCCCCCGAGCTCCCTCTCCCTGGGCTCAGCCCCGCGGCCAGCCCCCCGAGCTCCCTCTCCCTGGGCTCAGCCCCGCGGCCAGCGCCCCGAGCTCCCTCTCCCTGGGCTCAGCCCCGCGGCCAGCGCCCCAAGCTCCCTCCCTGGGCTCAGCCCCGCGGCCAGCGCCCCAATCCCCCCCAGCAAGCACCCCAAGCCCGTCCTCATTGGGGTCAGCCCCACTGCCAGCACCCGGAGCCTCCCTCCCTGAGGTCACCCCTCAGCCAGTGCCCTGAGCCCCCCCCAGCGAGTGCCCCAAGCCCCTCCTCCCTGGGGTTACCCCACAGCCCAAACCCCAATATCCCATCAGGGTGGGACCATCCCTGGCCTTGGGGTCCCCACTCCAGGCCCTCCCTCTGGTGCCCCCAAGATGCAGCGTCCTCCTCCCCAGGGCCAGGTGCAGCAGGGGACGGGCAGGGCCCAGAAGTGGGGGGAGGGGTTCCACTCCCAGGCTCTGACCCTGGCTCCTGTCCGCAGACGCTGACTCCTACGAGAACATGGAGGGGGGGCTGGGCTGCCTGCTGCCCCCCCGGGAGGGGAGCGCCGGGCTGCGAGATGGTGAGTGGCGGGCTGGGGGCAGGCGCCAGCGGGGGACGGCCGGGGGCTCTGACCTGCTTTGCTCTCCTTGCAGTGGAAGCAGCCAGGCGGGTGCTGCCCCGGAGCCTGGCCCAGGACTAGGACTCGCCGCCCACGGACCTGGCAGCCAGGGGGCAGGGGCTGGCTGTACCTGCCTCCACGGATCCACTCCCTACTGCTGCTAGGCATGGTCCCGCGCCTGCCTGTGGGGCCCGTGGGCTCTGGGAGCTGCTCCATGGATGCTCCGGGCACTGTGCCTCGGTTCCGAGGGTCAGCCGCTGACACGATGCCCCCGGGTGCCTCGGCCTGCCATGCGTGGCAGCTCCACCAGATTCCTGTTATCGGACACGTGCACGTCAAGGCCCCCCCAGCACCAATACATACCCCCAGACGTGCTTCTGCAGCGCCTGTACATACCCCCAGATATAGTGGGAACAGGCACCCTTCCAGTGCTTGTATATACCCCTAAACATGCTCAGAACAGGCACCCCTCCAATGCCTGTACATACCCCCGGACCTGCTGGGCACAGGCACCCCTCCAGCACCTGTACACCCCCCC
Source organism: Pelodiscus sinensis (assembly GCF_052426305.1). Lineage (NCBI taxonomy): Eukaryota > Metazoa > Chordata > Testudines > Trionychidae > Pelodiscus > Pelodiscus sinensis. The sequence goes on along the minus strand of NC_143056.1, from coordinate 136,202,954 downwards.
CCAGACATGCTGGGAACACGCATCCCTGCAGGGCCTGTACATACCTCAGTCATACAGGGAACAGGCCCCCCTCCAGTGCCTGTACATAGCCCAGACATGCTGGGAACACGCATCCCTGCAGGGCCTGTACATACCTCAGTCATACAGGGAACAGGCCCCCCTCCAGTGCCTGTACATAGCCCAGACATGCTGGGAACACGCATCCCTGCAGGGCCTGTACATACCCCAGACATGCTGGGAACAGGCCCCCTGCAGCGCCTGTACATACCCCAGACATGCTGGGAACAGGCCCCCTGCAGCGCCTGTACATACCCCAGACATGCTGGGAACAGGCCCCCTGCAGCGCCTGTACATACCCCAGACATGCTGGGAACAGGCATCCCTGCAGCGCCTGTACATACCCCAGACATGTTGGGAACAGGCCCCCTGCAGCGCCTGTACATACCCCAGACATGCTGGGAACAGGCATCCCTGCAGCGCCTGTACATACTAAAGATGTTACAATGCGGTTCCCTCGCTACTCACATAGTAGATCTTTGTACTGACTGTACGACGAGTTGAGAGGTGCCTCTGCAGAGCTGCAGTGAGGGGTGTGACATGGGGGGGCTGTCTGCTCTGTAACCCGGCATTCCCCCGCGGCTGCACTGCGCTGCGATTCCCACTGACTCACCCCATGTGCACTGGCCCAGACACCTACTCCCAGCCTGAGCTGTTAACAAGCCTGTTCCCAGGGGAGAGACAAAGGGAGGGAGGCGGAGACGGACACCTGGCTGGGGGGCAGGCCTGGGAGCTGGGCAGTCTTGACAGGTGGGGGGGAGGCATGAAGGGAGCAGACTAGTCCAGGCCAGGGGGTCCAGGGGCCTGTGAACCCCTCCCCCAGAGGACTAGGCTCTGCCCTGGCTCCGGGGGCCACGTGGGGCCCGTGCTGCGCTGTCTCTGAGAAGCAATAACCCTACGGCCTGACAGTCACACCCGGCTGGGGCCGGGGTCCCCAACGCGCCGTCACAGGAAGCTCCAGAGGCCAGCTCGAGCCAGACTCAGCTGTCCTGGTCCCCGCGCTGCGGCTCAGCATGTTACAGGGAGCAAGAGCCTCTGGGCTCCGACTACGTTGAAATGCAGCAGCCAGCGGTCCCCTGGCCACGGTGGACAGGCTGCTTGGCAGCCTCCCCCCACCTATTATAGAGACAGCAGGGGGCAGGCAGGGCCCTGGAGAAACGGGGAGAGTCTGGATTTAAGCCACCCTTCCCCCCTGCAGCCCCACTCCTGCTCCCCTTGACTGCAGATGGGCCCCATGCTCCCTGCGGAGCGTCGGCTGCTGAAATGGCCGCGAGTCCCCAGGCTCGTTGCAGACACAGACGCCGCCGTGTGGGGACGTTTCCCACTGCACCGCTGCCTCCCTGCCCCCGCAGAGCTGTACCTGGGGGGGCACATAGGGGATAGCCCAGGCCAGCCTCTCGCCTGACCCGAGGGGAAAGCTGCAACCAGGGACAGTCAGAAACCACCTTGGGACCAGGAAGTAGCACAAAGAGGGTGGGGGAGGGGGCTGCCTGGGGGCTGTGACCAGTGCTGGGTGCGAGAGTTTAGTTTTTGGCTGGCTTGGGGAGAAGGGAGCTTGGCTGGGGGGGCCTGTCCTCAGGCTGGGCTGGGCCGGCTGCCCCTGGTTCCTGTAACAACAAGTCTGAGCTGCGCTGTGTCCCTGGGACCCAACAAACCTTCTCTTCTACCTGCCGCCTGAGTGTCCCCTCTGGCTGTGGGTGGGCGGCAGGGCCCGGGGGTTCCTCGATGCACCATCACAGTGGTGGCAGCGGTGGGATGGGCTGCACCCCATGGACGGACCACCCGGCAGTAAGTGACGAGGTGCAGTAGGAGGAAGGGGGTTTGCAAGAGCCAGGCGCTAGAGGCTGGGAGAAGCGGTTCCAGGAAGCGGAGAGGCAGGCGTAAGGTGACCAGAATTTGAAAATGTGTGAGGACACTGAGTTGACAAAAAAAACCAAACTTGTATATGTACATAAATAATCGTATAAATAAGTGATCACGATATTAGTTGTTTTGTAAGACAAACAGACTTAACAAAAACAATCAAAACATCAATATTTGTCGCTCTTTCATGATCTTTCAATTTCGCGTTCAGTCCATTCATTGTCTTTTATTATATTTTTAATTCTTCATATTTCGTCGAACAATAAATTGTCATTTATTGTGATGCTACATTTTTCTTTAACGAATAAAACTGTTTCAAGGATTTTATTCAATTGAATTTCTTCATTCAGCAGAATCCAATCAAACATGTTCACTGGTTCATCATGCTTAGTCCAATTTTCTAGCTATTCAAGAGCACTTTTATAAAAGCTCATCCCCTCCCTCGTAAATTCTGTCTTCATTCCCGGATTGCTCTCTTGCAATTTGTTTAAATTAGTAATTACAACCAATGGAAGGAAGTTGGACTCAAGACGTTATTGAAGTTGCTCTTTAATTGTTTACTATGCAATCCCACTTCTGTAGAAGTGATATGCTCTTTTGCAATACTTTTTATAACTGACTGGAACAAAGTTGCTTGATTGTGAACAAAATCCAGAGTTACTTCAGCAGATTCAGTCCTAAAAAAGGTTTTCAAGATTAGTGGACATTTTTCCTAACTTAGAAAATATGATTTTAAAGGCTCGAACAATTGCAGCCCTCGTTCAATGGCTGGCATTAAGGTGAACCATCTTGTTTTCGAATATCCCAACAGTTTTTTATATTCAACTGAGGCTTCTTCGCAAAAAGCCTTTAATGATGTAACTCTTACTGTGAATCGGTCAAAATGTAAATACATTTGGGGTATCACAACTTCAACATCGATGGACATTGAGCTTGATGCTGTATTGATGGCATTAGATACAATATGGGCATTGCAACCGATTCCAATAATCGTTTTCCAAAGTAAATGCATCATTTTCTTATGAACATTGTTATCGCCTTTGTGATTTACACCGCCAAAATTAGTATTTGTGTTATCTGGACACATCGCAATTATTTTTTTCTTTCAAATTATGATTATTCACTAATTTTTTTATATGATTGGATATTATTTCAGATCTCTCACCACCAATTGCTTCCAAATTCAAAACTTTGATTGAATACCATTTTCAAAATTGAAGTAACGAACTAACACCGGATACAACTTTATATCTTTGTGGTTTGACGCAGCTGAAAGAAGTGTAACAAATTTAGCTTCATCTAAATCTTTCTTCAAATTCTCTTGTGCGTACGTTTGAAAAACATTGCAAATAAGAGCCCCTCCTTCAGTTCTGGCACAATGGAATTTTTTACAGTACAGTCCATGCTCCAAAAACTTTGACTGTGCATCACAGTGTGGTAAACAGTCAGACCTTCGGCAGCTGCTAAATTCTTTTCGTCTTCTCCAAATGATGTACTTCCTAAGAAGTCTGTAACTTTCTGGGACATTGATGCCGATGTTAAAGAATTTTGATTTTTTTTTTATGAAACTTGCTTCATTATGCTGGATCGGCCACCTACTGCCACGCTGAATTCCACCGAACAGACAGTCCACTTCACTAATGAATCATCTCATGTTTCATCCACAATTCTGGTGAAAGGAAATTCCTTTTTTAAATTCTCATTGGGAATTTTCTTTTAACAGAGAATTTTAATCTGAGGGTTCCGATGGGGGTCCAAACCCCTTTCCCAATTTATTCCAGACGCCCTTCTTAAGCAACCAGCTTTATTCAGGAATGCATTCCAGGGCAAAAACCTCCAGGATACTCTCAGGAAAAGTTTTTGCAACTTCCCAAACAAAGGGCAATGTCTTTTGTACTATCCTACATGGTAATCACCCCTTTCCCACTGACCCCTTACAGCTGCATGTATACACAGGTCAAGCCCTTGCACCAAAACTCCTCCAATCATTACCTACCCCTGACATTCCCTTCTCAGGCCTTACAACAGGTTCAAAGCACTAAAACAGGTTTATACCAACCTGTTTATACCAACCAGGTTTAAAACAACCTGGACATTATAATCAAACCAGGCGACAAAGGGGGTGCTGTGGTCATTATGAATAAGGCCGACTATAACCAGGAGACAACCAGACAACTCTCGAATACCACATTTTACAAACCTCTCCCCTCGGATCCCACCTTGGAATACCAAAAGAAACTACACTGTCTCCTTAAAAGCCGCCCCACAGCTACTCGGGAACAAATCCACACAGAATCACCTTCTGACCCCCGACCAGGATTGTTCTATCTACTTCCCAAGATCCATAAACCTGGGCACCCCGGACGTCCCATCATCTCTGGTATTGGCACGCTCACTACTGGTCTATCCAGCTATGTAGACTCTCTTCTCAAAGCCTTCGCAACCAATACCCCCAGCTATCTCCGAGACACTACTGACTTCCTAAGGAAACTACAAAACATCGATAACCTCCCCAATAACACCATCCTCGCCACCATGGATGTAGAAGCTCTATATACCAACATCCCACATGAAGACGGATTACAAGCAATTAGAAACACTATCCCAGAGGACACTACTGCCAACCTGATAGCAGACCTATGTAACTTTGTTCTCACCCACAATTATTTCCAGTTTGAGAACAACTTATACCTCCAGATCAGCGGCACAGCCATGGGTACACGCATGGCCCCACAGTATGCTAACATCTTTATGGCTGACCTAGAACAACGTTTCCTCAACTCCCGTCCCCTTTCACCCCTTCTCTACCTACGGTACATTGATGACATCTTTATGATCTGGACGCATGGCCAAGAAACACTGGAGATATTCCACAGAGATTTCAACAACCTACACCCCACCATCAACCTCAGCCTGGACCATTCTACACGAGAGATCCACTTCCTGGACACCACAGTACAAATCAACAATGGAAAATTAGACACCACCCTCTACAGAAAACCCACCGACTCATACAGTTACCTACATGCTTCCAGCTCCCATCCAGAACACACCACACGATCCATCGTCTATAGCCAAGCCCTTCGATACAACCGCATCTGCTCTAATCCCACTGACAGAGACCAGAAGCTTCAGGATCTCTACCAAGCATTTATAAACTTCAACTACCCACCCGGAAAAATAAAAAGGCAAATTGAAAGAGCCAGACGAATACCTAGAAACCATCTACTTCAAGACAGACCCAAGAAAACCAACAATAGAACACCACTTGTCATCACCTACAGCCCCCAACTTAAACCTGTCCAACACATTATCAATAAACTACAGCCTATACTGGAACAGGATACCATACTCCAAGAGGCTCTGGGAGACAGACCCATAGTCTCGTATAGACAACCACCTAACCTCAAGATGATTCTTACCAACAACAACAGGACATACCACACTAATACCAACCCTGGTACCTTCCCTTGCAACAAACCCTGTTGCCAGCCTTGTCCACATATTCATTCTGCTGATACCATTATTGGACCCAACCAAGTGAGTTATAAGATCAAGAACACATATTCCTGCGCATCCAGAAATATAATCTATGCTATCGTGTGCCGAAAGTGTCCGTCTGCTATGTACATTGGACAAACATCTCAGACACTTCGCCAAAGGATTAATGCCCACAAAACAGATATCAGACAAGATCACAAAGAGAAAACAGTTTCTTGCCATTTTAACCAGAAAGGACACTCTCTCAATGACTTAACCACCTGCATTCTGCTACAAAGACCTTTTACATCTGCACTTGAAAGGGAATCCTCTGAACTGTCATTCATGTTAAAATTTGACACTCTCCGAGAAGGAATGAACAAACACTCAAACTATCTTACCCATTACCAAGATAGCTTCCCCAATTATCACCTCTAATACCATTAACTCACAAACATCCCACTCTCCCCACCTCTAATATCATCAATTCACAGACACTTACCTACCTTCCCCCCCCCCCCCCCGCATCCCCCTCTTGTTCTGAAATGTGATTTGTCCTTTTCATATTTGTTCATTTTTTTAAATTGTATCCTGTGGTATATATGGTTGTGACTACTTTCTTCCACAATTTGATCTGAGGAAGTGGGTCTGGCCCAGGAAAGCTCATCCTCTAATAAACCATCTTGTTAGTCTTTAAAGTGCTACGTTGTCCTGCATTTTGCTTCAGGTTTATACCAGTGATAGAAATGCAACCCTGTTAGTCTGGTGTAGCTGAAACAAAAAACAGGCCTATGTAGCACTTTAAAGACTAACAAGATGGTTTATTAGATGATGAGCTTTTGGGGGCCAAACCCAGTCCTGTATTTTGTTTCAGGTTTATACCAGTTTCACCGATCCCCTCCTGGTTGTATACCTGTGTCCAAGCACCTACCTCTTTACAAAGACCAAGCTTAACACCAAGGTCACACAGAGGTCATACTGACAACAAATTAATTTTATCCTTCATTTTAATTCGACATTTTTAGGGTTAATTGTGTCAACTAAAAAATCACATTGACAGTAAATTAAAATGGCTCAAAATAAACAATAACATTTCATAAATTCCCTCTAAGGGTACGTCTAAACTACATGCCTCCATCGACGGAGGCATGTAGATTTGTGTATTCGAAAAAGGGAATTGAAGCCGCGATTAAAATAATCGCGGCTTCATTTAAATTTTCATGGCTGCTGCGCTGAGCCGACAAACAGCTGATCAGCTATTTGTCCACTCAGCGCGCTAGTCTGGACACTCCCCTGCCGACATCAAAGCCCTTTGTCGGCAGCCCCGGTAAACCTCATCCCACGAGGAATAATGGGGCTGCCGACAAAGGGCTTTGATGTCGGCAGGGGAGCGTCCAGACTAGCGCGCTGAGTGGACAAACAGCTAATCAGCTCTTTGTCGGCTCAGCACGGCAGCCATGTAAATGTAAATGAAGCCGCGATTAAATGCTTTTAACGGAAAACTTTTCTGTTAAAAGTATTTCCGGAAAATCATGCCAGTGTAGACGTAGCCTGGCAGTATAACGATACTTTAAAAAACAGCGGGATATATTTTTTTGGCAAAGTAGGACAAGAAGGACCATTCTTTTCAAAGGAGGACATAATTATTGGGGAGGACAAGCCCCTCAAAGGAGGACGTCTGGTCACCTTAAGGCGGCTTAGCCCGAGTGTGGCCGCGGAGAAGCAGATTCCCCCCCAGGATGGCGCTCGAGGAGCCTGGCCCACTGAGGGGATCTTCCTGGGCGTCGCGGGCGCTGCAGCATCGGCCGGGAGTCTGCACCCCGGGGACCGGCGGGGCGATGGCTGACACCCGACTCCTCAAGGCAGACGCTGTGAGGGGCCTGCCCGTGGGGAGACTGAGCAAGGCCCAGCTGATCGCCCGGCTGGAAGAGAATGATCGTTCCGGGGCCCTGGATCCTGTCCCGGCGGGGAGCAGCCTGACCCCCCCCGGGAGCGTCTCAGGCCCTCAGACCGGAGGGGGCTGGAGCCTGCCAGACAGACGCGGTGCCCACCCGGCCATGCTCCGCCAGCAGCGGTTCGTCCAGGGCGGGGTCCATCCCGGCAGGGCTGCGGCGGCTGGAAAGCGAGCTGGGGCTAAAAATCGGAGGTACAGGACTGTGACGGGGCGAGGCAGCCGCGCTCTGAGCCCGCAGGGCCCAGCCAGGGTTACCTGGCTCCAGAGGCCTCTGCCCCGCAGCCCTACCCAGCATGCCCGGGCTGTAGTGCCGCTATAAAAGCCTGGGGAAGGACGCAGTCGGGGGCAGCTGGAGGAGAAGGACCCGCGAAGGGGGATCCTGCACAGCCGCCGCCAGAGACGCCAAGAGAGGCCGGTGGGGACGTGGGCGAGCTGGTGCATCCAGAGGCTGCCCGCTGAGGAGACGCCGGCCCGGAGGCCGCAGCGAGCTGGACGAGTACGTGGGAAGGAACCCCGGGGAACCAGGTAAGAAGTGGCCCAGGGCAGGAGCGGGAGCCATCTCTCCTGCCCCCAGACCCTCGGCGCGTTTCGACCGGATTGCCCTGCCGAGGGAGTGACCCGCCTCCCGGTCGCTCGCAGGGCCCTGGGCCGGGACCCAGTGGAGTAGGGTGGGCCCAGTCCCCTGCTACAACCCTGAACGGTGTTCCAGACTCGGGCCGGCAGGCCTAGGTCCAGGGAGGGCCAGGCGGGAGTAGCCTGCCACACTGATGTAGATATTGGGATAGAGAGTACGCTTATTAAGTTTGCAGATGATACCAAACTGGGTGGGGTTGCGACTTCTTTGGAGGATAGGGACATAATTCAAAATGACCTTAGCAAGTTAGAGAAATGGTCAGAGGTAAACAGGATGAGGTTTAATAAGGAGAAATGCAAAGTGCTCCACTTAGGAAGGAACAATCAGTTCCATACATACAAGATGGGAAGCGACTGTCTAGGAAGGAGCATGGCGGAAAGGGATCTAGGGGTCATAGTGGACCACAAGTTGAATATGAGTCAACAGTGTGATGCTGTTGCAAAAAAAGCAAATATGATTCTAGGTTGTATCAACAGGTGTGTTGTAAGCAAAACTCGTGAAGTCATTCTGCCGCTCTACTCTGCACTAGTTAGGCCTCAGTTGGAGTACTGTGTCCAGTTCTGGGCGCCACATTTCAAGAAAGATGTGGAGAAATTGGAAAGGGTCCAGAGAAGAGCGACAAGAATGATTAAAGGTCTAGAGAACATGACCTATGAAGCCAGGCTTCATGAACTGGGCTTGTTTAGTTTGGAAAAAAGAAGATGAAGGGGGGACATGATAGCGGTTTTCAAATATCTAAAAGGGTGTCACAAGGAGGAAGGAGAAAATTTGTTCCTCTTGGTTTCTGAGGACAGGACAAGGAGTAATGGGCTTAAAGTGCAGCAGGGGAGGTTTAGATTGGACATTAGGAAAAAATTCCTAACTGTCAGGGTGGTCAAATATTGGAATAAATTGCCAAGGGAGGTGGTGGAATCTCCCTCTCTGGAGATATTTAAGAACAGGTTAGATAGACATCTGTCAGGGATGGTGTAGACGGAGCTTGATCCTGCCTTGAGGGCGGGGGGCTGGACTCGATGACCTCTCGAGGTCCCTTCCAGTCCTATCATTCTATGATTCTATGATTCTATGATTGAGCTGTGGCTAGGGGCCCTGCTGTGTGTGGAGCTGGGGTCACCGCTAATGTTCCCACTAATCTTGTCATCCCTGTGCAGAATCAGTTTTCTTCTGTGCACTGTGGCTGTGCACCACCAGGGAAACACAAAGCTGGTTGTGGGGGTTGCCAATCAGCCGGGCGGCCCCCAACACTCTCCTGGCGGCCGTGTGGGCACCCAGCTCCCCGGGGCACTGACCAGCAGGGCTCTCGGCCCAGGCCAGCCCGGTTTCGCTTCCGTCTGGCTGCTGCAGGAGGCGCCTGCAGACCTGCTGGCTGGCAGGTGGGGGCCAGGCCCGGAGCACTGCAAGGCTGCCCGGGGGGCCGGTGCTAGGCTCCCGGTAAGGCCGGCTCTCAGCCCAGCTCCAGGGCAGGGGGTCACCAGGAGGCCCGCGCAGACGCCTGGTGTCCCAGGCGCTATGAGGATCTGCCCCAGCGCCAGGCAAGCGGCTCCCTCCCTGCAAGCCCTGGTGCCTTTGAGGGGGTGTCCGTCTCTGCTGGCAGACGTCTGTGCCCTGGGCAGGGGCTTCTCTCCGTGGGGCGGGCCAGTGGGACCAGGTGCCCCACAGCAGGGAGCTGGGGAGCAGGAAGGGACGGGGGTGCCCCAGCAATGGGGGGGGCGCAGCCTCTCCTGCTCGCTCCATCTCTCGCCATGGGGCTGGAGTGTAGAGCCCCACAGGCTGGGAGCCTGGCTCAGTGGGGGAGCCGTGGGGATCCTGTGTGGGGCAGGGCAGGCCCCACAGGCTGCTCTCTGAGCCTGGCCCATGCTACAGCTCTCCCTGCTGGAGCTGACCAGGTCTGAGCCCGACATCCGGGGGCTCCTTCCTGCCCTACGCGAGCCCAGCGCCCGCCCAGGACTTGCCCGCTGCCCGTCTGCCTCACCCTCTGCTGCCTGCAGCTGCCAGGGCCAGGTCCTGCAGAGGCTGCTTCAGGGCATCCTGAAGGGAGGGGGTGGGATGCAGCATCGCACAGGGCAGGGCACCAGGAAGGGAGCTGTGCCGGTGGCTGGCTCGCCCCGTGGGGCTGGCGACGGCCGGCGGGGGCGGGGGCAGCAGCAGCTGGGGGGCCTCCCGCTTCCTGCCAATGCCCTCGAGCTACTGCCTGCCCGTGCCCCCCCCGCGCAGAATTCCTGCCCCCGAGGGGCGATTCCCCTGCGCACGTGCTGCAGCATCCGCCTGGGCCGCCCTGCGGGGCCCTGTGCACACAGGCGCCTCCGCCCCCACAGCCAGACCGGCCACATGCTGCCCTGCCTGGGGAGTGGGGCCCCGAGGGGACACAGGTGTGGTGCAGTGGGGGGGGCTGCCTGCTCTGTGCCCGGGGTCCCTGCGCGCTGAGGGGCGATGCCCACGCTGTGCTGTGCTGGGCGCTGGGCGCGGGCTGTGACTGACCCCTACTGGCCCAGCGGGGGGGGCTGCCTGCTCTGTGCCCGGGGTCCCTGCGCGCTGAGGGGCGATGCCCACGCTGTGCTGTGCTGGGCGCTGGGCGCGGGCTGTGACTGACCCCTACTGGCCCAGCGGGGGGGGCTGCCTGCTCTGTGCCCGGGGTCCCTGCGCGCTGAGGGGCGATGCCCACGCTGTGCTGGGCGCTGGGCGCGGGCTGTGACTGACCCCTACTGGCCCAGCGGGGAGGCTGCCTGCTCTGTGCCCGGGGTCCCTGCGCGCTGAGGGGCGATGCCCACGCTGTGCTGTGCTGGGCGCTGGGCGCGGGCTGTGACTGACCCCTACTGGCCCAGCGGGGGGGGCTGCCTGCTCTGTGCTCGGGGTCCCTGTGCGCTGAGGGGCGATGCCCACGCTGTGCTGGGCGCTGGGCGCTGGGTGCGGGCTGTGACTGACCCCTACTGGCCCAGCGGGGGGGGCTGCCTGCTCTGTGCCCGGGGTCCCTGTGCGCTGAGGGGCGATGCCCACGCTGTGCTGGGCGCTGGGCGCTGGGTGCGGGCTGTGACTGACCCCTACTGGCCCAGCGGGGGGGGCTGCCTGCTCTGTGCCCGGGGTCCCTGTGCGCTGAGGGGCGATGCCCACGCTGTGCTGTGCTGGGCGCGGGCTGTGACTGACCCCTACTGGCCCAGCGGGGGGGGCTGCCTGCTCTGTGCCCGGGGTCCCTGCACGCTGAGGGGCGATGCCCACGCTGTGCTGGGCGCTGGGCGCGGGCTGTGACTGACCCCTACTGGCCCAGCGGGGGGGCTGCCTGCTCTGTGCCCGGGGTCCCTGCGCGCTGAGGGGCGATGCCCACGCTGTGCTGGGCGCTGGGCGCGGGCTGTGACTGACCCCTACTGGCCCAGCGGGGGGGGCTGCCTGCTCTGTGCCCGGGGTCCCTGCGCGCTGAGGGGCGATGCCCACGCTGTGCTGTGCTGGGCGCTGGGCGCGGGCTGTGACTGACCCCTACTGGCCCAGCGGGGGAGGCTGCCTGCTCTGTGCCCGGGGTCCCTGCGCGCTGAGGGGCGATGCCCACGCTGTGCTGTGCTGGGCGCTGGGTGCGGGCTGTGACTGACCCCTACTGGCCCAGCGGGGGGGGCTGCCTGCTCTGTGCCCGGGGTCCCTGCGCGCTGAGGGGTGATGCCCACGCTGTGCTGTGCTGGGCGCTGGGCGCGGGCTGTGACTGACCCCTACTGGCCCAGCGGGGAGGCTGCCTGCTCTGTGCCCGGGGTCCCTGCGCGCTGAGGGGCGATGCCCACGCTGTGCTGTGCTGGGCGCTGGGCGCGGGCTGTGACTGACCCCTACTGGCCCAGCGGGGGAGGCTGCCTGCTCTGTGCCCGGGGTCCCTGCGCGCTGAGGGGCGATGCCCACGCTGTGCTGTGCTGGGCGCTGGGCGCGGGCTGTGACTGACCCCTACTGGCCCAGCGGGGGGGGCTGCCTGCTCTGTGCCCGGGGTCCCTGCGCGCTGAGGGGCGATGCCCACACTGTGCTGGGCGCTGGGCGCTGGCTGTGACTGACCCCTACTGGCCCAGCGGGGGGGGCTGCCTGCTCTGTGCCCGGGGTCCCTGCGCGCTGAGGGGCGATGCCCACGCTGTGCTGTGCTGGGCGCTGGGCGCGGGCTGTGACTGACCCCTACTGGCCCAGCGGGGAGGCTGCCTGCTCTGTGCCCGGGGTCCCTGCGCGCTGAGGGGCGATGCCCACGCTGTGCTGTGCTGGGCGCTGGGCGCGGGCTGTGACTGACCCCTACTGGCCCAGCGGGGAGGCTGCCTGCTCTGTGCCCGGGGTCCCTGCGCGCTGAGGGGCGATGCCCACGCTGTGCTGTGCTGGGCGCTGGGCGCGGGCTGTGACTGACCCCTACTGGCCCAGCGGGGAGGCTGCCTGCTCTGTGCCCGGGGTCCCTGCGCGCTGAGGGGCGATGCCCACGCTGTGCTGTGCTGGGCGCTGGGCGCGGGCTGTGACTGACCCCTACTGGCCCAGCGGGGGAGGCTGCCTGCTCTGTGCCCGGGGTCCCTGCGCGCTGAGGGGCGATGCCCACGCTGTGCTGTGCTGGGCGCTGGGCGCGGGCTGTGACTGACCCCTACTGGCCCAGCGGGGGGGGCTGCCTGCTCTGTGCCCGGGGTCCCTGCGCGCTGAGGGGCGATGCCCACGCTGTGCTGGGCGCTGGGCGCGGGCTGTGACTGACCCCTACTGGCCCAGCGGGGGGGCTGCCTGCTCTGTGCCCGGGGTCCCTGCGCTGAGGGGCGATGCCCACGCTGTGCTGGGCGCTGGGCGCGGGCTGTGACTGACCCCTACTGGCCCAGCGGGGGGGGCTGCCTGCTCTGTGCCCGGGGTCCCTGCGCGCTGAGGGGCGATGCCCACGCTGTGCTGTGCTGGGCGCTGGGCGCGGGCTGTGACTGACCCCTACTGGCCCAGCGGGGGGGGCTGCCTGCTCTGTGCCCGGGGTCCCTGCGCGCTGAGGGGCGATGCCCACACTGTGCTGGGCGCTGGGCGCTGGCTGTGACTGACCCCTACTGGCCCAGCGGGGGGGGCTGCCTGCTCTGTGCCCGGGGTCCCTGCGCGCTGAGGGGCGATGCCCACACTGTGCTGGGCGCTGGGCGCTGGCTGTGACTGACCCCTACTGGCCCAGCGGGGGGGGCTGCCTGCTCTGTGCCCGGGGTCCCTGCGCGCTGAGGGGCGATGCCCACGCTGTGCTGTGCTGGGCGCTGGGCGCGGGCTGTGACTGACCCCTACTGGCCCAGCGGGGGGGGCTGCCTGCTCTGTGCCCGGGGTCCCTGCGCGCTGAGGGGCGATGCCCACGCTGTGCTGGGCGCTGGGCGCGGGCTGTGACTGACCCCTACTGGCCCAGCGGGGGGGGCTGCCTGCTCTGTGCCCGGGGTCCCTGCGCTGAGGGGCGATGCCCATGCTGTGCTGGGCGCTGGGCGCGGGCTGTGACTGACCCCTACTGGCCCAGCGGGGGGGGCTGCCTGCTCTGTGCCCGGGGTCCCTGCGCGCTGAGGGGCGATGCCCACGCTGTGCTGTGCTGGGCGCTGGGCGCGGGCTGTGACTGACCCCTACTGGCCCAGCGGGGAGGCTGCCTGCTCTGTGCCCGGGGTCCCTGCGCGCTGAGGGGCGATGCCCACGCTGTGCTGTGCTGGGCGCTGGGCGCGGGCTGTGACTGACCCCTACTGGCCCAGCGGGGGAGGCTGCCTGCTCTGTGCCCGGGGTCCCTGCGCGCTGAGGGGCGATGCCCACGCTGTGCTGTGCTGGGCGCTGGGCGCGGGCTGTGACTGACCCCTACTGGCCCAGCGGGGAGGCTGCCTGCTCTGTGCCCGGGGTCCCTGCGCGCTGAGGGGCGATGCCCACGCTGTGCTGTGCTGGGCGCTGGGCGCGGGCTGTGACTGACCCCTACTGGCCCAGCGGGGGAGGCTGCCTGCTCTGTGCCCGGGGTCCCTGCGCGCTGAGGGGCGATGCCCACGCTGTGCTGTGCTGGGCGCTGGGCGCGGGCTGTGACTGACCCCTACTGGCCCAGCGGGGGGGGCTGCCTGCTCTGTGCCCGGGGTCCCTGCGCGCTGAGGGGCGATGCCCACGCTGTGCTGGGCGCTGGGCGCGGGCTGTGACTGACCCCTACTGGCCCAGCGGGGGGGGCTGCCTGCTCTGTGCCCGGGGTCCCTGCGCTGAGGGGCGATGCCCACGCTGTGCTGGGCGCTGGGCGCGGGCTGTGACTGACCCCTACTGGCCCAGCGGGGGGGGCTGCCTGCTCTGTGCCCGGGGTCCCTGCGCGCTGAGGGGCGATGCCCACGCTGTGCTGGGCGCTGGGCGCGGGCTGTGACTGACCCCTACTGGCCCAGCGGGGGGGGCTGCCTGCTCTGTGCCCGGGGTCCCTGCGCGCTGAGGGGCGATGCCCACGCTGTGCTGGGCGCTGGGCGTGGGCTGTGACTGACCCCTACTGGCCCAGCGGGGGGGGCTGCCTGCTCTGTGCCCAGGGTCCCTGCGCTGAGGGGCGATGCCCACGCTGTGCTGTGCTGGGCGCTGGGCGCGGGCTGTGACTGACCCCTACTGGCCCAGCGGGGGGGGCTGCCTGCTCTGTGCCCGGGGTCCCTGCGCGCTGAGGGGCGATGCCCACGCTGTGCTGGGCGCTGGGCGCTGGGCGCGGGCTGTGACTGACCCCTACTGGCCCAGCGGGGGGGCTGCCTGCTCTGTGCCCGGGGTCCCTGCGCGCTGAGGGGCGATGCCCACGCTGTGCTGGGCGCTGGGCGCGGGCTGTGACTGACCCCTACTGGCCCAGCGGGGGGGCTGCCTGCTCTGTGCCCGGGGTCCCTGCGCGCTGAGGGGCGATGCCCACGCTGTGCTGGGCGCTGGGCGCTGGGCGCGGGCTGTGACTGACCCCTACTGGCCCAGCGGGGGGGGCTGCCTGCTCTGTGCCCGGGGTCCCTGCGCGCTGAGGGGCGATGCCCACGCTGTGCTGGGCGCTGGGTGCGGGCTGTGACTGACCCCTACTGGCCCAGCGGGGGGGGCTGCCTGCTCTGTGCCCGGGGTCCCTGCACGCTGAGGGGCGATGCCCACGCTGTGCTGTGCTGGGCGCTGGGCGCGGGCTGTGACTGACCCCTACTGGCCCAGCGGGGGGGCTGCCTGCTCTGTGCCCGGGGTCCCTGCGCGCTGAGGGGCGATGCCCACGCTGTGCTGGGCGCTGGGCGCGGGCTGTGACTGACCCCTACTGGCCCAGCGGGGGGGGCTGCCTGCTCTGTGCCCGGGGTCCCTGCGCGCTGAGGGGCGATGCCCACGCTGTGCTGGGCGCTGGGCGCTGGGCGCGGGCTGTGACTGACCCCTACTGGCCCAGCGGGGGGGGCTGCCTGCTCTGTGCCCGGGGTCCCTGCGCGCTGAGGGGCGATGCCCACGCTGTGCTGGGCGCTGGGCGCGGGCTGTGACTGACCCCTACTGGCCCAGCGGGGGAGGCTGCCTGCTCTGTGCCCGGGGTCCCTGCGCGCTGAGGGGCGATGCCCACGCTGTGCTGTGCTGGGCGCTGGGCGCGGGCTGTGACTGACCCCTACTGGCCCAGCGGGGGGCGCTGCCTGCTCTGTGCCCGGGGTCCCTGCGCGCTGAGGGGCGATGCCCACGCTGTGCTGGGCGCTGGGCGCTGGGCGCGGGCTGTGACTGACCCCTACTGGCCCAGCGGGGGGCTGCCTGCTCTGTGCCCGGGGTCCCTGCGCGCTGAGGGGCGATGCCCACGCTGTGCTGGGCGCTGGGCGCGGGCTGTGACTGACCCCTACTGGCCCAGCGGGGGGGCTGCCTGCTCTGTGCCCGGGGTCCCTGCACGCTGAGGGGCGATGCCCACGCTGTGCTGTGCTGGGCGCTGGGCGCGGGCTGTGACTGACCCCTACTGGCCCAGCGGGGGGGCTGCCTGCTCTGTGCCCGGGGTCCCTGCGCGCTGAGGGGCGATGCCCACGCTGTGCTGGGCGCTGGGCGCGGGCTGTGACTGACCCCTACTGGCCCAGCGGGGGGGGCTGCCTGCTCTGTGCCCGGGGTCCCTGCGCGCTGAGGGGCGATGCCCACGCTGTGCTGGGCGCTGGGCGCTGGGCGCGGGCTGTGACTGACCCCTACTGGCCCAGCGGGGGGGGCTGCCTGCTCTGTGCCCGGGGTCCCTGCGCGCTGAGGGGCGATGCCCACGCTGTGCTGGGCGCTGGGCGCTGGGTGCGGGCTGTGACTGACCCCTACTGGCCCAGCGGGGGGGCTGCCTGCTCTGTGCCCGGGGTCCCTGCGCGCTGAGGGGCGATGCCCACGCTGTGCTGGGCGCTGGGCGCTGGGCGCTGGGCGCGGGCTGTGACTGACCCCTACTGGCCCAGCGGGGGGGGCTGCCTGCTCTGTGCCCGGGGTCCCTGCGCGCTGAGGGGCGATGCCCACGCTGTGCTGGGCGCTGGGCGCGGGCTGTGACTGACCCCTACTGGCCCAGCGGGGGGGGCTGCCTGCTCTGTGCCGGGGTCCCTGCGCGCTGAGGGGCGATGCCCACGCTGTGCTGTGCTGGGCGCGGGCTGTGACTGACCCCTACTGGCCCAGCGGGGGGGGCTGCCTGCTCTGTGCCCGGGGTCCCTGCGCGCTGAGGGGCGATGCCCACGCTGTGCTGGGCGCTGGGCGTGGGCTGTGACTGACCCCTACTGGCCCAGCGGGGGGGGCTGCCTGCTCTGTGCCCGGGGTCCCTGCGCGCTGAGGGGCGATGCCCACGCTGTGCTGGGCGCTGGGCGCTGGGTGCGGGCTGTGACTGACCCCTACTGGCCCAGCGGGGGGGGCTGCCTGCTCTGTGCCCGGGGTCCCTGCGCGCTGAGGGGCGATGCCCATGCTGTGCTGTGCTGGGCGCTGGGCGCGGGCTGTGACTGACCCCTACTGGCCCAGCGGGGGGGGCTGCCTGCTCTGTGCCCGGGGTCCCTGCGCGCTGAGGGGCGATGCCCACGCTGTGCTGTGCTGGGCGCTGGGCGCGGGCTGTGACTGACCCCTACTGGCCCAGCGGGGGGGCTGCCTGCTCTGTGCCCGGGGTCCCTGCGCGCTGAGGGGCGATGCCCACGCTGTGCTGTGCTGGGCGCTGGGCGCGGGCTGTGACTGACCCCTACTGGCCCAGCGGGGGGGGCTGCCTGCTCTGTGCCCGGGGTCCCTGCGCGCTGAGGGGCGATGCCCACGCTGTGCTGTGCTGGGCGCTGGGCGCGGGCTGTGACTGACCCCTACTGGCCCAGCGGGGGGGGCTGCCTGCTCTGTGCCCGGGGTCCCTGCGCGCTGAGGGGCGATGCCCACGCTGTGCTGGGCGCTGGGCGCGGGCTGTGACTGACCCCTACTGGCCCAGCGGGGGGGCTGCCTGCTCTGTGCCCGGGGTCCCTGCGCGCTGAGGGGCGATGCCCACGCTGTGCTGTGCTGGGCGCTGGGCGCGGGCTGTGACTGACCCCTACTGGCCCAGCGGGGGGGGCTGCCTGCTCTGTGCCCGGGGTCCCTGCGCGCTGAGGGGCGATGCCCACGCTGTGCTGTGCTGGGCGCTGGGCGCGGGCTGTGACTGACCCCTACTGGCCCAGCGGGGGGGGCTGCCTGCTCTGTGCCCGGGGTCCCTGCGCGCTGAGGGGCGATGCCCACGCTGTGCTGTGCTGGGCGCTGGGCGCGGGCTGTGACTGACCCCTACTGGCCCAGCGGGGGGGGCTGCCTGCTCTGTGCCCGGGGTCCCTGCACGCTGAGGGGCGATGCCCACGCTGTGCTGTGCTGGGCGCTGGGCGCGGGCTGTGACTGACCCCTACTGGCCCAGCGGGGGGGCTGCCTGCTCTGTGCCCGGGGTCCCTGTGCGCTGAGGGGCGATGCCCACGCTGTGCTGGGCGCTGGGCGCGGGCTGTGACTGACCCCTACTGGCCCAGCGGGGGGGGGCTGCCTGCTCTGTGCCCGGGGTCCCTGCGCGCTGAGGGGCGATGCCCACGCTGTGCTGGGCGCTGGGCGCTGGGCGCGGGCTGTGACTGACCCCTACTGGCCCAGCGGGGGGGGCTGCCTGCTCTGTGCCCGGGGTCCCTGCGCGCTGAGGGGCGATGCCCACGCTGTGCTGTGCTGGGCGCTGGGTGCGGGCTGTGACTGACCCCTACTGGCCCAGCGGGGGGGGCTGCCTGCTCTGTGCCCGGGGTCCCTGCGCGCTGAGGGGCGATGCCCACGCTGTGCTGTGCTGGGCGCTGGGCGCGGGCTGTGACTGACCCCTACTGGCCCAGCGGGGGGGGGCTGCCTGCTCTGTGCCCGGGGTCCCTGCGCGCTGAGGGGCGATGCCCACGCTGTGCTGGGCGCTGGGCGCGGGCTGTGACTGACCCCTACTGGCCCAGCGGGGGGCTGCCTAAAGCACCTAGACAGACCCGCCAGTCAGAGGAGTGGGGGCAGGGAGTGTGCGGGGGAGGGGCGGTCTGGGGCTCGCAGCATGACGGGGACAGACTGAGGAGGGGGCTGGAATCCAGGGGCCCAGGGACCCATCCCAAGGGGGCTGAGGCATCCTGGCCCCGACTCCTGGAGCCTCCTCCCGTCTGTGCTGGGCTGTGTCCTGGAGGGGCAATTACCCCCGTTCTACGCCTGGGGGAGTCTGTTCTTGCTGCTACGGGGGGGGGGTGCAGTGTCGGGGGAACCCCGACGCGCCGTCACACTGGTGTCAGGAGTGGGATGCCCTGCACCCCGCGGATGGAGCGTCCCGCAGCGAGTGCCAAGGTGCAGTAGAGGGAAGGGGCTTAGAGCCAGGCGTGCTGGAGGCAGAGCGAAGCGGTTCCTGGGAATCGTGGGGGGCTGCAGCACTAGACGGGTGAGTCTGCACCGAGGGGACCAGCGGGCAGATGGCCTACGCCCGACTCCTGAGGGCAGAGCTGGTGAGTCTGCACCCAGGGCCCAGCGGGCAGATGGCCTGCGCCCGACTCCTGAGGGCAGAGCTGGTGAGTCTGCACCCAGGGCCCAGCGGGCAGATGGCCTGCGCCCGACTCCTGAGGGCAGAGCTGGTGAGTCTGCACCCAGGGGCCCAGCGGGGCGATGGCCCACGCCCGACTCCTGAGGGCAGAGCTGGTGAGTCTGCACCGAGGGGCCCAGCGGGCAGATGGCCTGCGCCCGACTCCTGAAGGAAGAGCTGGTGAGTCTGCACCGAGGGGCCCAGCGGGGCGATGGCCTGCGCCCGACTCCTGAGGGCAGAGCTGGTGAGTCTGCACCGAGGGGCCCAGCGGGGCGATGGCCTGCGCCCGACTCCTGAGGGCAGAGCTGGTGAGTCTGCACCGAGGGGCCCAGCGGGGCGATGGCCTGCGCCCGACTCCTGAGGGCAGAGCTGGTGAGTCTGCACCGAGGGGCCCAGCGGGGCGATGGCCTGCGCCCGACTCCTGAGGGCAGAGCTGGTGAGTCTGCACCGAGGGGACCAGCGGGGCGATGGCCTGCGCCCGACTCCTGAGGGCAGAGCTGGTGAGTCTGCACCCAGGGGCCCAGCGGGCAGATGGCCTGCGCCCGACTCCTGAAGGAAGAGCTGGTGAGTCTGCACCGAGGGGCCCAGCGGGGCGATGGCCTGCGCCCGACTCCTGAGGGCAGAGCTGGTGAGTCTGCACCGAGGGGCCCAGCGGGGCGATGGCCTGCGCCCGACTCCTGAGGGCAGAGCTAGTGAGTCTGCACCCAGGGGCCCAGCGGGCCGATGGCCTGCGCCCGACTTCTGAGGGCAGAGCTGGTGAGTCTGCACCGAGGGGCCCAGCGGGGCGATGGCCTGCGCCCGACTCCTGAGGGCAGAGCTGGTGAGTCTGCACCCAGGGGCCCAGCGGGCAGATGGCCTGCGCCCGACTCCTGAGGGCAGAGCTGGTGAGTCTGCACCCAGGGCCCAGCGGGGCGATGGCCTGCGCCCGACTCCTGAAGGAAGAGCTAGTGAGTCTGCACCCAGGGGCCCAGCGGGGCGATGGCCTGCGCCCGACTCCTGAGGGCAGAGCTGGTGAGTCTGCACCGAGGGGCCCAGCGGGGCGATGGCCTGCGCCCGACTCCTGAGGGCAGAGCTGGTGAGTCTGCACCCAGGGCCCAGCGGGCAGATGGCCTGCGCCCGACTCCTGAAGGAAGAGCTGGTGAGTCTGCACCCAGGGCCCAGCGGGCAGATGGCCTGCGCCCGACTCCTGAAGGAAGAGCTGGTGAGTCTGCACCCAGGGGCCCAGCGGGGCGATGGCCTGTGCCCGACTCCTGAGGGCAGAGCTGGTGAGTCTGCACCCAGGGGCCCAGCGGGGCGATGGCCTGCGCCCGACTCCTGAGGGCAGAGCTGGTGAGTCTGCACCGAGGGGCCCAGCGGGGCGATGGCCTGCGCCCGACTCCTGAGGGCAGAGCTGGTGAGTCTGCACCCAGGGCCCAGCGGGGCGATGGCCTGCGCCCGACTCCTGAGGGCAGAGCTGGTGAGTCTGCACCCAGGGGCCCAGCGGGGCGATGGCCTGCGCCCGACTCCTGAAGGAAGAGCTGGTGAGTCTGCACCCAGGGCCCAGCGGGCCGATGGCCTGCGCCCGACTCCTGAAGGAAGAGCTGGTGAGTCTGCACCGAGGGGCCCAGCGGGGCGATGGCCTGCGCCCGACTCCTGAGGGCAGAGCTGGTGAGTCTGCACCCAGGGCCCAGCGGGCCGATGGCCTGCGCCCGACTCCTGAGGGCAGAGCTGGTGAGTCTGCACCGAGGGGCCCAGCGGGGCGATGGCCTGCGCCCGACTCCTGAGGGCAGAGCTGGTGAGTCTGCACCCAGGGGCCCAGCGGGCCGATGGCCTGCGCCCGACTCCTGAGGGCAGAGCTGGTGAGTCTGCACCGAGGGGCCCAGCGGGCAGATGGCCTGCGCCCGACTCCTGAGGGCAGAGCTGGTGAGTCTGCACCCAGGGGCCCAGGGGGGCGATGGCCTGCGCCCGACTCCTGAAGGCAGAGCTGGTGAGTCTGCACCCAGGGGCCCAGCGGGGCGATGGCCTGCGCCCGACTCCTGAAGGAAGAGCTGGTGAGTCTGCACCGAGGGGCCCAGCGGGCAGATGGCCTGCGTCCGACTCCTGAAGGAAGAGCTGGTGAGTCTGCACCCAGCGGCCCAGCGGGCAGATGGCCTGCGCCCGACTCCTGAGGGCAGAGCTGGTGAGTCTGCACCCAGGGGCCCAGCGGGGCGATGGCCTGCGCCCGACTCCTGAAGGCAGAGCTGGAGAGTCTGCACCCAGGGGCCCAGCGGGGCGATGGCCTGCGCCCGACTCCTGAGGGCAGAGCTGGTGAGTCTGCACCGAGGGGCCCAGCGGGGCGATGGCCTGAGCCCGACTCCTGAGGGCAGAGCTGGTGAGTCTGCACCCAGGGGCCCAGCGGGCAGATGGCCTGTGCCCGACTCCTGAAGGAAGAGCTGGTGAGTCTGCACCCAGGGGCCCAGCGGGGCGATGGCCTGCGCCCGACTCCTGAGGGCAGAGCTGGTGAGTCTGCACCCAGGGGCCCAGCGGGGCGATGGCCTGCGCCCGACTCCTGAGGGCAGAGCTGGTGAGTCTGCACCCAGGGGCCCAGCGGGGCGATGGCCTGAGCCCGACTCCTGAGGGCAGAGCTGGTGAGTCTGCACCGAGGGGCCCAGCGGGGCGATGGCCTGCGCCCGACTCCTGAGGGCAGAGCTGGTGAGTCTGCACCCAGGGGCCCAGCGGGCAGATGGCCTGCGCCCGACTCCTGAGGGCAGAGCTGGTGAGTCTGCACCCAGGGGCCCAGCGGGCAGATGGCCTGCGTCCGACTCCTGAAGGAAGAGCTGGTGAGTCTGCACCCAGGGGCCCAGCGGGGCGATGGCCTGCGCCCGACTCCTGAAGGAAGAGCTGGTGAGTCTGCACCCAGGGGCCCAGCGGGCAGATGGCCTGCGCCCGACTCCTGAGGGCAGAGCTGGTGAGTCTGCACCCAGGGCCCAGCGGGGCGATGGCCTGCGCCCGACTCCTGAGGGCAGAGCTGGTGAGTCTGCACCCAGGGGCCCAGCGGGCAGATGGCCTGCGCCCGACTCCTGAAGGAAGAGCTAGTGAGTCTGCACCCAGGGGCCCAGCGGGGCGATGGCCTGCGCCCGACTCCTGAAGGCAGAGCTGGTGAGTCTGCACCCAGGGGCCCAGCGGGGCGATGGCCTGCGCCCGACTCCTGAAGGCAGAGCTGGTGAGTCTGCACCGAGGGGCCCAGCGGGGCGATGGCCTGCGCCCGACTCCTGAAGGCAGAGCTGGTGAGTCTGCACCCAGGGGCCCAGCGGGGCGATGGCCTGCGCCCGACTCCTGAGGGCAGAGCTGGTGAGTCTGCACCCAGGGGCCCAGCGGGGCGATGGCCTGCGCCCGACTCCTGAAGGCAGAGCTAGTGAGTCTGCACCCAGGGGCCCAGCGGGGCGATGGCCTGCGCCCGACTCCTGAAGGCAGAGCTGGTGAGTCTGCACCCAGGGGCCCAGCGGGGCGATGGCCTGCGCCCGACTCCTGAGGGCAGAGCTGGTGAGTCTGCACCCAGGGGCCCAGCGGGGCGATGGCCTGCGCCCGACTCCTGAGGGCAGAGCTGGTGAGTCTGCACCCAGGGGCCCAGCGGGGCGATGGCCTGCGCCCGACTCCTGAGGGCAGAGCTGGTGAGTCTGCACCCAGGGGCCCAGCGGGGCGATGGCCTGCGCCCGACTCCTGAAGGCAGAGCTGGTGAGTCTGCACCCAGGGGCCCAGCGGGCAGATGGCCTGCGCCCGACTCCTGAAGGCAGAGCTGGTGAGTCTGCACCCAGGGGCCCAGCGGGGCGATGGCCTGCGCCCGACTCCTGAGGGCAGAGCTGGTGAGTCTGCACCCAGGTGCCCAGCGGGGCGATGGCCTGCGCCCGACTCCTGAGGGCAGAGCTGGTGAGTCTGCACCCAGGGCCCAGCGGGGCGATGGCCTGCGCCCGACTCCTGAGGGCAGAGCTGGTGAGTCTGCACCCAGGGGCCCAGCGGGGCGATGGCCTGCGCCCGACTCCTGAAGGAAGAGCTGGTGAGTCTGCACCCAGGGGCCCAGCGGGGCGATGGCCTGCGCCCGACTCCTGAGGGCAGAGCTGGTGAGTCTGCACCGAGGGGCCCAGCGGGCAGATGGCCTGCGCCCGACTCCTGAGGGCAGAGCTGGTGAGTCTGCACCGAGGGGCCCAGCGGGGCGATGGCCTGCGCCCGACTCCCGAGGGCAGAGCTGGTGAGTCTGCACCCAGGGGCCCAGCGGGGCGATGGCCTGCGCCCGACTCCTGAGGGCAGAGCTGGTGAGTCTGCACCGAGGGGCCCAGCGGGGCGATGGCCTGCGCCCGACTCCTGAGGGCAGAGCTGGTGAATCTGCACCCAGGGGCCCAGCGGGCAGATGGCCTGCGCCCGACTCCTGAGGGCAGAGCTGGTGAGTCTGCACCCAGGGGCCCAGCGGGGCGATGGCCTGCGCCCGACTCCTGAGGGCAGAGCTGGTGAGTCTGCACCGAGGGGCCCAGCGGGGCGATGGCCTGCGCCCGACTCCTGAGGGCAGAGCTGGTGAGTCTGCACCGAGGGGCCCAGCGGGGCGATGGCCTGCGCCCGACTCCTGAAGGAAGAGCTAGTGAGTCTGCACCCAGGGCCCAGCGGGGCGATGGCCTGCGCCCGACTCCTGAAGGAAGAGCTAGTGAGTCTGCACCCAGGGCCCAGCGGGGCGATGGCCTGCGCCCGACTCCTGAAGGCAGAGCTGGTGAGTCTGCACCCAGGGGCCCAGCGGGGCGATGGCCTGTGCCCGACTCCTGAGGGCAGAGCTGGTGAGTCTGCACCCAGGGGCCCAGCGGGGCGATGGCCTGCGCCCGACTCCTGAGGGCAGAGCTGGTGAGTCTGCACCCAGGGGCCCAGCGGGGCGATGGCCTGCGCCCGACTCCTGAGGGCAGAGCTGGTGAGTCTGCACCCAGGGCCCAGCGGGCAGATGGCCTGCGCCCGACTCCTGAGGGCAGAGCTGGTGAGTCTGCACCGAGGGGCCCAGCGGGGCGATGGCCTGCGCCCGACTCCTGAGGGCAGAGCTGGTGAGTCTGCACCCAGGGCCCAGCGGGGCGATGGCCTGCGCCCGACTCCTGAGGGCAGAGCTGGTGAGTCTGCACCCAGGGCCCAGCGGGCAGATGGCCTGCGCCCGACTCCTGAGGGCAGAGCTGGTGAGTCTGCACCCAGGGGCCCAGCGGGGCGATGGCCTGCGCCCGACTCCTGAAGGAAGAGCTGGTGAGTCTGCACCCAGGGCCCAGCGGGCCGATGGCCTGCGCCCGACTCCTGAGGGCAGAGCTGGTGAGTCTGCACCGAGGGGCCCAGCGGGGCGATGGCCTGCGCCCGACTCCTGAGGGCAGAGCTGGTGAGTCTGCACCCAGGGCCCAGCGGGCAGATGGCCTGCGCCCGACTCCTGAGGGCAGAGCTGGTGAGTCTGCACCCAGGGGCCCAGCGGGGCGATGGCCTGCGCCCGACTCCTGAAGGAAGAGCTGGTGAGTCTGCACCCAGGGCCCAGCGGGCCGATGGCCTGCGCCCGACTCCTGAGGGCAGAGCTGGTGAGTCTGCACCGAGGGGCCCAGCGGGGCGATGGCCTGCGCCCGACTCCTGAGGGCAGAGCTGGTGAGTCTGCACCCAGGGGCCCAGCGGGGCGATGGCCTGCGCCCGACTCCTGAGGGCAGAGCTGGTGAGTCTGCACCGAGGGGCCCAGCGGGGCGATGGCCTGCGCCCGACTCCTGAGGGCAGAGCTGGTGAGTCTGCACCCAGGGCCCAGCGGGCAGATGGCCTGCGCCCGACTCCTGAGGGCAGAGCTGGTGAGTCTGCACCCAGGGGCCCAGCGGGGCGATGGCCTGCGCCCGACTCCTGAAGGAAGAGCTGGTGAGTCTGCACCCAGGGCCCAGCGGGCCGATGGCCTGCGCCCGACTCCCGAGGGCAGAGCTGGTGAGTCTGCACCGAGGGGCCCAGCGGGGCGATGGCCTGCGCCCGACTCCTGAGGGCAGAGCTGGTGAGTCTGCACCGAGGGGCCCAGCGGGGCGATGGCCTGCGCCCGACTCCTGAGGGCAGAGCTGGTGAGTCTGCACCGAGGGGCCCAGCGGGGCGATGGCCTGCGCCCGACTCCTGAGGGCAGAGCTGGTGAGTCTGCACCGAGGGGCCCAGCGGGGCGATGGCCTGCGCCCGACTCCTGAGGGCAGAGCTGGTGAGTCTGCACCCAGGGGCCCAGCGGGCAGATGGCCTGCGCCCGACTCCTGAAGGAAGAGCTGGTGAGTCTGCACCCAGGGGCCCAGCGGGCCGATGGCCTGCGCCCGACTCCTGAGGGCAGAGCTGGTGAGTCTGCACCGAGGGGCCCAGCGGGGCGATGGCCTGCGCCCGACTCCTGAGGGCAGAGCTGGTGAGTCTGCACCCAGGGGCCCAGCGGGCCGATGGCCTGCGCCCGACTCCTGAGGGCAGAGCTGGTGAGTCTGCACCCAGGGGCCCAGCGGGGCGATGGCCTGCGCCCGACTCCTGAGGGCAGAGCTGGTGAGTCTGCACCGAGGGGCCCAGCGGGGCGATGGCCTGCGCCCGACTCCTGAGGGCAGAGCTGGTGAGTCTGCACCCAGGGCCCAGCGGGCCGATGGCCTGCGCCCGACTCCTGAGGGCAGAGCTGGTGAGTCTGCACCGAGGGGCCCAGCGGGGCGATGGCCTGCGCCCGACTCCTGAGGGCAGAGCTGGTGAGTCTGCACCCAGGGGCCCAGCGGGCAGATGGCCTGCGCCCGACTCCTGAGGGCAGAGCTGGTGAGTCTGCACCCAGGGCCCAGCGGGCAGATGGCCTGCGCCCGACTCCTGAGGGCAGAGCTGGTGAGTCTGCACCCAGGGGCCCAGCGGGGCGATGGCCTGCGCCCGACTCCTGAAGGCAGAGCTGGTGAGTCTGCACCCAGGGGCCCAGCGGGGCGATGGCCTGCGCCCGACTCCTGAAGGAAGAGCTGGTGAGTCTGCACCCAGCGGCCCAGCGGGCAGATGGCCTGCGCCCGACTCCTGAGGGCAGAGCTGGTGAGTCTGCACCCAGGGGCCCAGCGGGGCGATGGCCTGCGCCCGACTCCTGAAGGCAGAGCTGGTGAGTCTGCACCCAGGGGCCCAGCGGGGCGATGGCCTGCGCCCGACTCCTGAGGGCAGAGCTGGTGAGTCTGCACCGAGGGGCCCAGCGGGGCGATGGCCTTAGCCCGACTCCTGAGGGCAGAGCTGGTGAGTCTGCACCGAGGGGCCCAGCGGGGCGATGGCCTGCGCCCGACTCCTGAGGGCAGAGCTGGTGAGTCTGCACCCAGGGGCCCAGCGGGCAGATGGCCTGCGCCCGACTCCTGAGGGCAGAGCTGGTGAGTCTGCACCCAGGGGCCCAGCGGGCAGATGGCCTGCGCCCGACTCCTGAGGGCAGAGCTGGTGAGTCTGCACCCAGGGGCCCAGCGGGGCGATGGCCTGCGCCCGACTCCTGAAGGAAGAGCTGGTGAGTCTGCACCCAGGGGCCCAGCGGGCAGATGGCCTGCGCCCAACTCCTGAAGGAAGAGCTGGTGAGTCTGCACCCAGGGGCCCAGCGGGCAGATGGCCTGCGCCCGACTCCTGAGGGCAGAGCTGGTGAGTCTGCACCCAGGGCCCAGCGGGGCGATGGCCTGCGCCCGACTCCTGAGGGCAGAGCTGGTGAGTCTGCACCCAGGGGCCCAGCGGGCAGATGGCCTGCGCCCGACTCCTGAAGGAAAAGCTAGTGAGTCTGCACCCAGGGGCCCAGCGGGGCGATGGCCTGCGCCCGACTCCTGAAGGCAGAGCTGGTGAGTCTGCACCCAGGGGCCCAGCGGGGCGATGGCCTGCGCCCGACTCCTGAAGGAAGAGCTAGTGAGTCTGCACCCAGGGGCCCAGCGGGGCGATGGCCTGCGCCCGACTCCTGAAGGCAGAGCTGGTGAGTCTGCACCGAGGGGCCCAGCGGGCAGATGGCCTGCGCCCGACTCCTGAGGGCAGAGCTGGTGAGTCTGCACCCAGGGGCCCAGCGGGGCGATGGCCTGCGCCCGACTCCTGAGGGCAGAGCTGGTGAGTCTGCACCCAGGGGCCCAGCGGGGCGATGGCCTGCGCCCGACTCCTGAGGGCAGAGCTGGTGAGTCTGCACCCAGGGGCCCAGCGGGGCGATGGCCTGCGCCCGACTCCTGAAGGCAGAGCTGGTGAGTCTGCACCCAGGGGCCCAGCGGGCAGATGGCCTGCGCCCGACTCCTGAAGGCAGAGCTGGTGAGTCTGCACCCAGGGGCCCAGCGGGGCGATGGCCTGCGCCCGACTCCTGAGGGCAGAGCTGGTGAGTCTGCACCCAGGGGCCCAGCGGGGCGATGGCCTGCGCCCGACTCCTGAGGGCAGAGCTGGTGAGTCTGCACCCAGGGGCCCAGCGGGGCGATGGCCTGCGCCCGACTCCTGAGGGCAGAGCTGGTGAGTCTGCACCCAGGGCCCAGCGGGGCGATGGCCTGCGCCCGACTCCTGAAGGAAGAGCTGGTGAGTCTGCACCCAGGGGCCCAGCGGGGCGATGGCCTGCGCCCGACTCCTGAGGGCAGAGCTGGTGAGTCTGCACCGAGGGGCCCAGCGGGGCGATGGCCTGCGCCCGACTCCTGAGGGCAGAGCTGGTGAGTCTGCACCCAGGGGCCCAGCGGGGCGATGGCCTGCGCCCGACTCCTGAGGGCAGAGCTGGTGAGTCTGCACCCAGGGGCCCAGCGGGGCGATGGCCTGCGCCCGACTCCTGAGGGCAGAGCTGGTGAGTCTGCACCCAGGGGCCCAGCGGGGCGATGGCCTGCGCCCGACTCCTGAGGGCAGAGCTGGTGAGTCTGCACCCAGGGGCCCAGCGGGGCGATGGCATGCGCCCGACTCCTGAAGGCAGAGCTGGTGAGTCTGCACCCAGGGGCCCAGCGGGCAGATGGCCTGCGCCCGACTCCTGAGGGCAGAGCTGGTGAGTCTGCACCCAGGGCCCAGCGGGGCGATGGCCTGCGCCCGACTCCTGAAGGAAGAGCTGGTGAGTCTGCACCCAGGGGCCCAGCGGGGCGATGGCCTGCGCCCGACTCCTGAGGGCAGAGCTGGTGAGTCTGCACCGAGGGGCCCAGCGGGGCGATGGCCTGCGCCCGACTCCTGAGGGCAGAGCTGGTGAGTCTGCACCGAGGGGCCCAGCGGGGCGATGGCCTGCGCCCGACTCCTGAAGGAAGAGCTGGTGAGTCTGCACCCAGGGGCCCAGCGGGCAGATGGCCTGCGCCCGACTCCTGAAGGCAGAGCTGGTGAGTCTGCACCCAGGGGCCCAGCGGGCAGATGGCCTGCGCCCGACTCCTGAAGGCAGAGCTGGTGAGTCTGCACCGAGGGGCCCAGCGGGGCGATGGCCTGCGCCTGACTCCTGAGGGCAGAGCTGGTGAGTCTGCACCCAGGGCCCAGCGGGGCGATGGCCTGCGCCCGACTCCTGAGAGCAGAGCTGGTGAGTCTGCACCCAGGGCCCAGCGGGCAGATGGCCTGCGCCCGACTCCTGAGGGCAGAGCTGGTGAGTCTGCACCGAGGGGCCCAGCGGGGCGATGGCCTGCGCCCGACTCCTGAAGGAAGAGCTGGTGAGTCTGCACCCAGGGGCCCAGCGGGCAGATGGCCTGCGCCCGACTCCTGAGGGCAGAGCTGGTGAGTCTGCACCCAGGGGCCCAGCGGGCCGATGGCCTACGCCCGACTCCTGAGGGCAGAGCTGGTGAGTCTGCACCCAGGGGCCCAGCGGGGCGATGGCCTGCGCCCGACTCCTGAAGGAAGAGCTGGTGAGTCTGCACCCAGGGGCCCAGCGGGCCGATGGCCTGCGCCCGACTCTTGAAGGCAGAGCTGGTGAGTCTGCACCCAGGGGCCCAGCGGGCCGATGGCCTGCGCCCGACTCCTGAAGGAAGAGCTGGTGAGTCTGCACCCAGGGGCCCAGCGGGGCGATGGCCTGCGCCCGACTCCTGAGGGCAGAGCTGGTGAGTCTGCACCGAGGGGCCCAGCGGGGCGATGGCCTGCGCCCGACTCCTGAGGGCAGAGCTGGTGAGTCTGCACCCAGGGGCCCAGCGGGGCGATGGCCTGCGCCCGACTCCTGAAGGAAGAGCTGGTGAGTCTGCACCCAGGGGCCCAGCGGGCAGATGGCCTGCGCCCGACTCCTGAGGGCAGAGCTGGTGAGTCTGCACCCAGGGGCCCAGCGGGCAGATGGCCTGCGCCCGACTCCTGAGGGCAGAGCTGGTGAGTCTGCACCGAGGGGCCCAGCGGGCAGATGGCCTGCGCCCGACTCCTGAAGGAAGAGCTGGTGAGTCTGCACCCAGGGGCCCAGCGGGGCGATGGCCTGCGCCCGACTCCTGAAGGCAGAGCTGGTGAGTCTGCACCCAGGGGCCCAGCGGGGCGATGGCCTGCGCCCGACTCCTGAGGGCAGAGCTGGTGAGTCTGCACCCAGGGGCCCAGCGGGCAGATGGCCTGCGCCCGACTCCTGAAGGAAGAGCTGGTGAGTCTGCACCCAGGGGCCCAGCGGGCAGATGGCCCGCGCCCGACTCCTGAGGGCAGAGCTGGTGAGTCTGCACCCAGGGGCCCAGCGGGGCGATGGCCTGCGCCCGACTCCTGAAGGAAGAGCTGGTGAGTCTGCACCCAGGGGCCCAGCGGGCTGATGGCCTGCGCCCGACTCCTGAAGGCAGAGCTGGTGAGTCTGCACCCAGGGGCCCAGCGGGGCGATGGCCTGCGCCCGACTCCTGAGGGCAGAGCTGGTGAGTCTGCACCGAGGGGCCCAGCGGGGCGATGGCCTGCGCCCGACTCCTGAAGGAAGAGCTGGTGAGTCTGCACCCAGGGGCCCAGCGGGCAGATGGCCTGCGCCCGACTCCTGAAGGAAGAGCTGGTGAGTCTGCACCCAGGGGCCCAGCGGGGCGATGGCCTGCGCCCGACTCCTGAGGGCAGAGCTGGTGAGTCTGCACCCAGGGGCCCAGCGGGCAGATGGCCTGCGCCCGACTCCTGAGGGCAGAGCTGGTGAGTCTGCACCGAGGGGCCCAGCGGGGCGATGGCCTGCGCCCGACTCCTGAAGGAAGAGCTGGTGAGTCTGCACCCAGGGGCCCAGCGGGGCGATGGCCTGCGCCCGACTCCTGAGGGAAGAGCTGGTGAGTCTGCACCCAGGGGCCCAGCGGGGCGATGGCCTGCGCCCGACTCCTGAAGGAAGAGCTGGTGAGTCTGCACCCAGGGGCCCAGCGGGGCGATGGCCTGCGCCCGACTCCTGAAGGAAGAGCTAGTGAGTCTGCACCCAGGGCCCAGCGGGGCGATGGCCTGCACCCGACTCCTGAGGGCAGAGCTGGTGAGTCTGCACCCAGGGGCCCAGCGGGGCGATGGCCTGTGCCCGACTCCTGAGGGCAGAGCTGGTGAGTCTGCACCCAGGGGCCCAGCGGGGCGATGGCCTGCGCCCGACTCCTGAAGGAAGAGCTGGTGAGTCTGCACCCAGGGCCCAGCGGGGCGATGGCCTGCACCCGACTCCTGAGGGCAGAGCTGGTGAGTCTGCACCCAGGGGCCCAGCGGGGCGATGGCCTGTGCCCGACTCCTGAGGGCAGAGCTGGTGAGTCTGCACCCAGGGGCCCAGCGGGGCGATGGCCTGCGCCCGACTCCTGAGGGCAGAGCTGGTGAGTCTGCACCGAGGGGCCCAGCGGGGCGATGGCCTGTGCCCGACTCCTGAGGGCAGAGCTGGTGAGTCTGCACCCAGGGGCCCAGCGGGCAGATGGCCTGCGCCCGACTCCTGAGGGCAGAGCTGGTGAGTCTGCACCCAGGGGCCCAGCGGGGCGATGGCCTGCGCCCGACTCCTGAAGGCAGAGCTGGTGAGTCTGCACCCAGGGCCCAGCGGGGCGATGGCCTGCGCCCGACTCCTGAGGGCAGAGCTGGTGAGTCTGCACCCAGGGGCCCAGCGGGGCGATGGCCTGCGCCCGACTCCTGAGGGCAGAGCTGGTGAGTCTGCACCCAGGGGCCCAGCGGGCAGATGGCCTGCGCCCGACTCCTGAGGGCAGAGCTGGTGAGTCTGCACCCAGGGCCCAGCGGGCAGATGGCCTGCGCCCGACTCCTGAGGGCAGAGCTGGTGAGTCTGCACCCAGGGGCCCAGCGGGCAGATGGCCTGCGCCCGACTCCTGAGGGCAGAGCTGGTGGGTCTGCACCCAGGGGCCCAGCGGGGCGATGGCCTGCGCCCGACTCCTGAGGGCAGAGCTGGTGAGTCTGCACCGAGGGGCCCAGCGGGCAGATGGCCTGTGCCCGACTCCTGAAGGAAGAGCTGGTGAGTCTGCACCCAGGGGCCCAGCGGGCAGATGGCCTGCGCCCGACTCCTGAGGGCAGAGCTGGTGAGTCTGCACCCAGGGGCCCAGCGGGGCGATGGCCTGTGCCCGACTCCTGAGGGCAGAGCTGGTGAGTCTGCACCCAGGGGCCCAGCGGGGCGATGGCCTGCGCCCGACTCCTGAGGGCAGAGCTGGTGAGTCTGCACCCAGGGGCCCAGCGGGGCGATGGCCTGCGCCCGACTCCTGAGGGCAGAGCTGGTGAGTCTGCACCCAGGGGCCCAGCGGGGCGATGGCCTGCGCCCGACTCCTGAGGGCAGAGCTGGTGAGTCTGCACCGAGGGGCCCAGCGGGGCGATGGCCTGTGCCCGACTCCTGAGGGCAGAGCTGGTGAGTCTGCACCCAGGGGCCCAGCGGGCAGATGGCCTGCGCCCGACTCCTGAGGGCAGAGCTGGTGAGTCTGCACCCAGGGGCCCAGCGGGGCGATGGCCTGCGCCCGACTCCTGAAGGCAGAGCTGGTGAGTCTGCACCCAGGGCCCAGCGGGGCGATGGCCTGCGCCCGACTCCTGAGGGCAGAGCTGGTGAGTCTGCACCCAGGGGCCCAGCGGGGCGATGGCCTGCGCCCGACTCCTGAGGGCAGAGCTGGTGAGTCTGCACCGAGGGGCCCAGCGGGCAGATGGCCTGCGCCCGACTCCTGAGGGCAGAGCTGGTGAGTCTGCACCCAGGGGCCCAGCGGGCAGATGGCCTGCGCCCGACTCCTGAGGGCAGAGCTGGTGAGTCTGCACCCAGGGCCCAGCGGGCAGATGGCCTGCGCCCGACTCCTGAGGGCAGAGCTGGTGAGTCTGCACCCAGGGGCCCAGCGGGCAGATGGCCTGCGCCCGACTCCTGAGGGCAGAGCTGGTGGGTCTGCACCCAGGGGCCCAGCGGGGCGATGGCCTGCGCCCGACTCCTGAGGGCAGAGCTGGTGAGTCTGCACCCAGGGGCCCAGCGGGGCGATGGCCTGTGCCCGACTCCTGAGGGCAGAGCTGGTGAGTCTGCACCCAGGGGCCCAGCGGGGCGATGGCCTGCGCCCGACTCCTGAGGGCAGAGCTGGTGGGGCTGTGCAGAGGGAGGGGCCTGCCTGTGGGGAAAGCAGCCACGGCCCAGCTGATTGCCCGGCTGGAAGAGAATGACCCGTCCAGGGGCCTGGATCCTGTCCCAGCGGGGAGCAGCCAGGCCCCCCGGGATGAAGGGCAGGAGCCCGCCAGAGAGACGTAGTGCCCACCAGGCCAAGCCCTGCCAGCCATGGTTCGAGCGTCGGCAGAGCCGCGGCAGCTGGAGATGGAGCTGTGGCTAAAGGAACTAGAGGACCATAGGGAGGAGCGCCAGGACCGAGAGGCAGCGACAGCGTGAGGGGCCATGGCAGAGCGGGGCAGCTGAGAGGCTCCGGTGCGGGGGCCTGGGGGGGCCAGATGCTTGGAGAAGCTCGTGTTGGCCCAGTGTAAAGACGTGGGGGACATGGACGGCTCCTCAGCGCCTTTGAGCGGGCCTGTGAGCTGCACCGTCCCCCAGCTGAGCAGCTGCAGCAGCTCCCCCCGTGCTGGGTCAGGAGGCCACAGGGGGGCTCGCCAGCCGGGTGATTACGAACGGGTCAAGGAGGCCCTGCTGCACGAGTTCGGGCTGACCCCTGAGACGTTCTTCTTCGAGTGGTCCCCGTGGGTGTCCCGGCCCGGCGCCGCTGGTCGGAGATTTCCAGAGCCGTAGCCGGGCCGGACCGCGCATGCCTGAGAACAGCGCGCGGCGTTCGCGCCTTTGCAACGGTCCCCCCCCCGTCAGTTCCTCTCAACCGCCTGTGGTTGCTGGCGGAGCGCCATTTATCTCCTCAGAGAAAAGCCGTGCTGAAAAAAAAAAAAGAGAAAAGCTTGTTCTCCACAGTTGGTATTCTGGTGTAGTTAGCGGTTCAATTGTTAGTTACTTGTATATAGTTAAGTGGTTAACACCGTGCCCGGCTCACCCGGGTTTAAACGCTGTGCGCGATGTAAGGAAGCCACGCCGGCATCTGACGGGCACGCGACCTGGATCAGATGCCTACGAGAGTCGCATGTACCACAGAAATGCGCCCCTTGCGCGAAACTGACACCTAGAGCACCAGGGAGAGACATGCGATTGAAACGCCTGCTGTGCCATAAGGCTCTACAGCCTTCTAATGACCAGGTGTCAGAAACCCCGCAGGGCAGAGGAGATCGCGATCCCCGCGGCGATGGGGTCAAAGAGAAAGAGAGCGTCTCCGTCCAGGCACTTCATTGTCCCGGACCAGCCAGGGACACAAGCTGGGTACGTCTGGAGGGACAGGGCACACTGGGCACTGCTAATGATGCTGGAGCAGCTCTATGGAGCGTGTCCGCCCAGCCTGAGGCTGTGGCTCCAGGACCGGAGGCCAGAGGACCCAGGAGGCCGGGAGGCTGGCGGCCGAGTTCACGGAGAGCCGGTCCAGGTGTGAACGGGAGTCCCGGAGAGAGGGAACCGCGCAGAGACCGGATCTCGGCTGAGCGATGAGAGAGTCACCTCCGAGGCGAGCCCAAGAGACAAGGACCAGCCAGGGCCCGCAGGACCTAACCTGCCATCGCTGCGGGCAAAGAAGCCACAAGAGGGCTCAGTGCACCAGGCACCAGGCCAGGGCCCACGACCTGGGCCATTCCAGGGTTAACTGGCTGGGGCGGGAGGAAGGGCAGGCTGCCCCAGAGGCAGGGGCTGGCAGGCAAACCTCAGATCAGAGAGAGGGGAAGGATGCTCAGTGCACCTCCCCTGGGAGGTCTGACCCTCGGGAGGCAGATTTCTCCCTGTACCGGGTGGGGCCGGGCGGGCCCTGCAGAGCGAGAGTCTCGTACCCCTGGAGGTGGGTGGCAGGGTGGTGACGGGTTTCTGGGACACGGGCGGAGGTGACGCTGGCCCGGCCCGAGGTCGTAGCCCCAGACCACATGGTGCCCAGCACCCAGCTGACCCTGAGGGGCATGGACGGGACCCCTTTAAGGTGCCCGTAGCCGTGTCCTGTAGACACCTCCCATCTGTGCTGGGCTGTGTCCTGGAGAAACAATAACCCCTGTTCTACTGGCGGGCGGAGTCTGCTCTGGCAGCTACGGGGGTGCAGGGTCGGGGGACCGGCGCACCGGCACAGCAGGGTTCCCTTGAGCAGGCTGCTGCTGGCTGCCAGCGAGTGGGTCTCAGTGTGACGGCGCGTTGGGGGTTCCCCGTCTCCTGCACCCCGAAATGGCCCAAACAGACTGCACCAGCCAGTGCACTTGAGGGTGGTTTATTGCTCCTCCAGCACAGCGCAGCACAGATGTCATCTGGTTACAGGAACTGGGGGCTAAGAGGTCTCAATGCCCCCCTTGAGATAGGGGAGTCCCAGCCCCCTCCCCAGCTCCTTCTTCTCTGCCTTCCAGCCTGCAACTGACTAACCCTCTTCCAGCCCTGCCCCCCAGCCAGGGCAGCATCCACCTTCCTTTGTTCCTCTCCATGGGGGGTGTCTGGCCACTGGTTCAACAAGTTTGGCATTACCTTGGCCTAGTGAGGCTTTCCCTGCTGGGTCTTGCTCCAGACAGCAGGGGTCACCACAGCCCAGCAATTACCCCCACTACGTCACAGTTCTCCCCCCTCCGAGAGCGAACTGAGCAGGGTCACTCCGCTCATGACCTAGGGAAGTTCGGGTCCTCTGCGTGGGAACCCGCCCTGGGGACATGGGTGCTCCCCTTGACTCAGGCCGGCCGTGGCGAGGCCCCACATGAGCTGGCTTCCCTCTGTCCACTCGCCGCCCCGCTCCAGGGCGACTGGCGCAGGCCTGTCCTCGGGGGTCACACCCACCCTTCCACTGGCCTTGATCCCTGGCCAGGGTCTCTCGGGCCGGGGCCATGAGCCCAGTGAGCCTTCTCTGGACAGCCAGGGCGGCTTCCACCCCCGATGCTCCATCCAGGGGGGTCTTCCCCTCCCATAACTCTCTCAGCAAACCCAGAGGATCCTCTATCTGGGGTAGAGACCCCCAAGCCGCTTTCCTCCTGTCTTGGGCCTTCCCGCCCCTCTGGCAGGAGTCACAGGACCGGCAGTACCGCTGCACGGCTGTAAAGATTCCCGGCCAATAGAAGTGCTGGAGCAGCCTCAGCCGGGTGCTCCGGATCCCCCGGTGGCCCCCAACGGGGACATCGTGGGCCAAATACAGCAGCTTGAGGCGATACTTTCGGAGGACGACCAGCTGCCGCTGGACCCCCCATGCCCTCGCCTTCCTGGGGGGAGCCACTCACGGAACAGGAGCCCACGCTCCCGCAGGAATCTCTCCTGGCCACCTCTCCCCCGGGGCTGAGCTGCACGGAGGCCAGCCTGGTCCCTCAGCCTCTGCAAGGAGGGGTCTGCCTGCACCTCAGCCTGGAATTCAGCTGCTGAGGCAGGGATCGGGACCTGTTCCCCACCTTTACCTAGGTCCGGAGTCCCAGCCTGGCTGGACCCCGTGTCCACTGGGATGGGACCCTGAGGACGCTGCCAGGAGTCCTTCCCTGGACCCACGTTGTCAGCCCCCCACTGGCTCTGGGTGGTGACTAGAGCCCGCTGGGATTCATGGGGCCATTCCTCTAGGTCATTCCCCATCAGCACCTCGGTGGGTAAGTGCGGGTGCACCCCCACTTCCTTGAGACCGTCCTTTGCCCCCCATTTCAGGTGCACCCTGGCTACAGGCACCTTAAACGGGGACCCGTCTATGCCCTTCAGGGTCAGCTGCGTATGGGGTAGTATCCGCTCTGGGGCCACTATGTCGGATCGGGCCAGAGTCACCTCCGCCCCCGTGTCCCAGAAGCCCATCACCTTCCTACCATCCACCTCCAGAGGTATGAGGCACTCGCTCCGCAGGGGCCGTCCTGCCCCCACCCGGTACACGGAGAAATCCGCCTCCCGAGGGTCAGACCTCCCAGGGGAGGTGCATTGAGCATCCTTCCCCTCTCTCTGAGCTGAGGTTTGCCTGCCAGCCCTTGCCTCTGGGCCAGCCTGCCCTTCCTCCCGCCCCAGCCAGTTAACCCTGGAAAGTCCCCGGTCCTGGGACCTGGTGCACTGAGCCCTCTTGTGGCCTTTTTGCCCACAGCGATGGCAAGTTAGGCTTTGGGCTGTCTCTGTCCAGGCCCTGGCTGGTTCTCTGGGGCGCAGACGACCTGTTCCTTGGTCTCGCCCCATAGTTGACTCCCTCCGTCGCTCAGCCGAGATCCGGTCTCTGTGCGGTTCCCTTTCTCTCCGGGACTCCCGTTCACCCCCAGACCGGCTCTCCGTGAACTCGTCCGCCAGCCTCCCAGCCTCCTGGGGGTTCTCTGGTCTCCGGTCCTTGAGCCACAGCCTCAGTTTGGGTGGGCACGCTTCATAGAACTGCTCCATCACGACCAGCCTGAGCAGCTCCTCTGCGGTCTGGGCTCCGACTCCAGACACCCACTTGCGGCAGTATTGCGCCAGGCGGGAGGCCAGGTCCACATAGGTCTCCCGTGGCCCTTTCTGTACCCCCCGGAACTTCTTCCTGTACATCTCGGGGGTCAGCCCGAACTTGTGCAGCAGGGCCTCCTTGACTCGGTTGTAATCCCCTGGCTGTAGGTCCTCCAGCTGACTGAGCACTCCGGCCGCCTCCTGGTTCAGTGCGGGGATGAGCTCCTGCAGCCAGTCAGCTGGGGGGACCCGTTGCAGTCCACAGGCCCTCTCAAAGTAGCTGAGGAACCCGTCTATGTCACCCACGTCCTTCAACTGGGCCACCACGAGCCTCTCCAAGCGTCTGGCAGTCCTGGGCCCTTGGGGCCCATCGGCACTTGGCGCAGCCGGTGCCCCGCCGGTTCTCCGCTCTGCCATGGCCAGCTCATGCTGCCGCTGCCTCTCTCGATCTTGGCGTTCCTTCTCTCGATCTTGGCGCTCCCTCTCTCGGTCCTCTACTTCCAATTCCCTGATCCGCAGCTGGATCTCCAGCCGCCGCAGCTCCGCTGGGCTGGCCCCTGCCCTAGAGGGGCTACGGCTTGCAGGCCTCCCGGGAGACGCTGTCTCATCTCTCCGTTGGGTTCCAGCGCTCCTCCCCCTCTCTGAGCCTGACACACTCTCAGGGGGGGTCTGGCTGCTTCCCCTGGGGACAAGATCCTGGCCCCGTGGCTGGTCATTCTCTTCCACCTGGGCAATCAGCTGGGCCTTGGTTGCTTTCCGCACAGGCAAGCCCCTCTCTCTGCACAGCTCCACCAGCTCTGCCTTCAAGAGTCGGGCGTAGGCCATCTGCCCGCTGGGCCCCTCGGTGCAGACTCACCAGTCTAGTGCTGCAGCGCCCCACGATTCCCAGGAACCGCTTCGCTCTGTCTCCAGCACGCCTGGCTCCAGGGTGTGACGTAGTGGGGGTACCTGGCTGGTTTCTATGCTGCTGGCTCTGGGGGAACCCCCACTGGCTGCCGTGGGTACCACGACCCAGCAAAACAGGATGAGTCACTATGCAAACCAGTGGCCAGACACCCCCCATGGAGAGGAACAAAGGAAGGTGGAATGCTGCCTTGGCTGGGGGGCAGGGCTGGAAGTTGGGGAGTTGGTTGCTGGCTGTCGGAGGGCATGGAGGAGAGCCTAGGGGAAGGGGCTGGAGTTTAGGGGCCCAGTCTCCCCCATCTCAAGGGGGCCTGAGGCATCCTAGCCCAGTTCCTGTAACCAGATTACATCTGTGCTGCGCTGTGCTGGAGGAGCAATAAACCACCCTCAATTCCACTGGCTGGTACAGTCTGTTTGTGCCATTTCGGGGTGCAGGAGACGGGGAACCCCCAACGCGCCGTCACACTGGTGTCAGGAGCGGGATGCACTGCACCCCGTGGATGGAGCTTCCAGCGGCAAGCGACAAGGCGCAGTAGAAGCAAGAGCCCTGGAGCCAGGCGTGCTGGAGACAGAGCGAAGCGGTTCCTGGGAATCGTGGGGCGCTGCAGCACTAGACTGGTGAGTCTGCACCGAGGGGCCCAGCGGGCAGATGGCCTACGCCCGACTATTGAAGGCAGAGCTGGTGGGGCTGTGCAGAGAGAGGGGCTTGCCTGTGCAGAAAGCAACCAAGGCCCAGCTGATTGCTCAGCTAGAAGAGAACGACCAGCCACAGGGCCAGGATCTTGTCCCCAGGGGAAGCAGCCAGACCCCCCCTGAGAGTGTGTCAGGCTCAGAGAGGGGGAGGAGCGCTGGAATCCACAGGAGAGATGAGACAGCTTCCCCCAGGAGGCCTGCAAGCTGCAGCCCATCTAGGGCAGGGGCCAGCCAAGCGGAGCTGCGGCGGCTGGAGATCCAGCTGCGGATCAGGGAATTGGAAGTAGAGGACCGAGAAAGGGAGCGCCAAGATCGAGAGAGGCAGCGACAGCATGAGCTGGCCATGGCAGAGCGGAGAACCGGCGGGGCACCGGCTGCGCCAAGTGCGGATGAGCCCCAAGGTCCCAGGACTGCCAGACGCTTGGAGAGGCTCGTGGTGGCCCAATTGAAGGACATGGGTGACATAGACGGGTTCCTCAGTGCCTTTGAGAGGGCCTGTGGACTGCAACGGGTCCCCCCGGCTGACTGGCTGCAGGAGCTCGTCCCCGCACTGAACCAGGAGGCGGCCGGAGTGCTCAGTCAGCTGGAGGACCTACAGCCCGGGGATTACAACCGAGTCAAGGAGGCCCTGCTGCACAAGTTCGGGCTGACCCCCGAGATGTACAGGAAGAAGTTCCGGGGGGTACAGAAAGGGCCACGGGAGACCTATGTGGACCTGGCCTCCCGCCTGGCGCAATACTGCCGCAAGTGGGTGTCTGGAGTCGGAGCCCAGACCGCAGAGGAGCTGCTCAAGCTGGTCATGATGGAGCAGTTCTATGAAGCGTGCCCACCCAAACTGAGGCTGTGGCTCAAGGACCGGAGACCAGAGAACCCCCAGGAGGCCGGGAGACTGGCGGATGAGTTCACGGAGAGCCGGTCCGGGTGTGAACGGGAGTCCCGGAGAGAAAGGGAATCGCGCAGAGACCGGATCTCGGCTGAGCGACGGAGGGAGTCAACTACGGGGCGAGACCAAGGAACAGGTCGTCTGCGCCCCAGAGAACCAGCCAGGGCCTGGACAGAGACAGCCCAAAGCCTAACTTGCCATCGCTGTGGGCAAAAAGGCCACAAGAGGGCTCAGTGCACCAGGTCCCAGGACCGGGGACTTTCCAGGGTTAACTGGCTGGGGCGGGAGGAAGGGCAGGCTGCCCCAGAGGCAGGGGCTGGCAGGCAAACCTCAGCTCAGAGAGAGGGGAAGGATGCTCAGTGCACCTCCCCTGGGAGGTCTGATTCTCAGGAGGCGGATTTCTCCGTGTACCGGGTGGGGGCAGGACGGCCCCTGCGGAGCGAGTGCCTCATACCCCTGGAGGTGGATGGTAGGAAGGTGACGGGCTTCTGGGACACGGGGGCGGAGGTGACTCTGGCCCGATCCGACATAGTGGCCCCGGAGCGGATACTACCCCACGCGCAGCTGACCCTGAAGGGCATAGATGGGTCCCCGTTTAAGGTGCCTGTAGCCCGGGTGCATCTGAAATGGGGGGCGAAGGAAGGCCTCAAGGAAGTGGGGGTGCACCCGCACTTGCCCACCGAGGTGCTGATGGGGAATGACCTAGAGGAGTGGCCCCATGAATCCCAGCGGGCTCTAGTCACTACCTGGAGCCAGAGCCAGCGGGGGGCTGACAACGTGGGTCCAGGGAAGGACTCCTGGCAGCATCCTCAGGGTCCCATCCCAGTGGACACGGGGTCCAGCCAGGCTGGGACTCCGGACCTAGGCAGAGGTGGGGGACAGGTCCCGATCCCTGCCTCAGCAGCTGAATTCCAGGCTGAGGTGCAGGCAGACCCCTCCTTGCAGAGGCTGAGGGACCAGGCTGGCCTCCATGCAGCTCAGCCCCGGGGGAGAGGTGGCCAGGAGAGATTCCTGCGTGAGCGTGGGCTCCTGTTCCGTGAGTGGCTCCCCCCAGGAAGGCGAGGGCATGGAGGGTAGAGCGGCAGCTGGTCGTCCCCCGAAAGTATCGCCTCAAGCTGCTGTATTTGGCCCACGATGTCCCCGTTGGGGGCCACCGGGGGATCCGGAGCACCCGGCTGAAGCTGCTCCAGCACTTCTATTGGCCGGGAATCTTTACAGCCGTGCAGCGGTACTGCCGGTCCTGTGACTCCTGCCAGAGGGGCGGGAAGGCCCAAGACAGGAGGAAAGCGGCTTGGGGGTCTCTACCCCAGATAGAGGATCCTCTGGGCTTGCTGAGAGAGTTATG
The DNA here is from genome assembly GCF_052426305.1 of Pelodiscus sinensis. Taxonomy (NCBI): domain Eukaryota; kingdom Metazoa; phylum Chordata; order Testudines; family Trionychidae; genus Pelodiscus; species Pelodiscus sinensis. The sequence goes on along the minus strand of NC_143056.1, from coordinate 136,162,565 downwards.
GGAGGGGAAGTCCTCCCTGGATGGAGCATCGGGGGTGGAAGCCGCCCTGGCTGTCCAGAGAAGGCTCACTGGGCTCATGGCCCCGGCCCGAGAGACCCTGGCCAGAGATCAAGGCCAGTGGAAGGGTGGGTGTGACCCCCGAGGACAGGCCTGCGCCAGTCGCCCTGGAGCGGGGCGGCGAGTGGACAGAGGGAAGCCAATTCATGTGGGGCCTCGCCACGGCCGGCCCGAGTCAAGGGGAGCACCCATGTCCCCGGGGCGGGTTCCCACGCAGAGGACCCGAACTTCCCTAGGTCACGAGCGGAGTGACCCTGCTCAGTTCGCTCTCGGAGGGGGGAGAACTGTGACGTAGTGGGGGTACCTGGCTGGTTTCTATGCTGCTGGCTCTGGGGGAACCCCCACTGGCTGCCGTGGGTACCACGACCCAGCAAAACAGGATGAGTCACTATGCAAACCAGTGGCCAGACACCCCCCATGGAGAGGAACAAAGGAAGGTGGAATGCTGCCTTGGCTGGGGGGCAGGGCTGGAAGTTGGGGAGTTGGTTGCTGGCTGTCGGAGGGCATGGAGGAGAGCCTAGGGGAAGGGGCTGGAGTTTAGGGGCCCAGTCTCCCCCATCTCAAGGGGGCCTGAGGCATCCTAGCCCAGTTCCTGTAACCAGATTACATCTGTGCTGCGCTGTGCTGGAGGAGCAATAAACCACCCTCAATTCCACTGGCTGGTGCAGTCTGTTTGTGCCATTTCGGGGTGCAGGAGACGGGGAACCCCCAACGCGCCGTCACACAGGGCTCTTGCTTCTACGGCGCCTTGTCGCTCGCTGCTGGAAGCTCCATCCACGGGGTGCAGTGCATCCCGCTCCTGACACCAGTGTGACGGCGCGTTGGGGGTTCCCCGTCTCCTGCACCCTGAAATGGCACAAACAGACTGCACCAGCCAGTGGACTTGAGGGTGGTTTATTGCTCCTCCAGCACAGCGCAGCACAGATGTAATCTGGTTACAGGAACTGGGGGCTAAGAGGTCTCAATGCCCCCCTTGAGATGGGGGAATCCCAGCCCCCTCCCCAGTTCCTTCTCCCCTTGCCTTCCAGCCAGCAACTCACTAACCCTCTTCCAGCCCTGCCCCCCAGCCAGGGCAGCATCCACCTTCCTTTGTTCCTCTCCATGGGGGGTGTCTGGCCACTGGTTCAACAAGTTTGGCACTACCTTGGCCCAGTGAGGTTTTCCCTGCTGGGTCTTGCTCCAGACAGCAGGGGTCACCACAGCCCAGCAAGTACCCCCACTACGTCACATGGGGGTAGCGCTGCGAGGGGCAGGCTTGGGGAGCGGGGGGCGCAGGGGAGGGGCAGGCTGGGGGGGGCACAGGCTGGAGGGCGGGGGGCGCAGGGGAGGGGCACGCTGGGGGGCGGGGGTAGCGCTGCGAGGGGCAGGCTGGGGGGCGGGGGGCGCAGGGGAGGGGCACGCTGGGGGGCGGGGGTAGCGCTGCGAGGGGCAGGCTGGGGGGCGGGGGGCGCAGGGGAGGGGCACGCTGGGGGGCGGGGGTAGCGCTGCGAGGGGCAGGCTGGGAGCCGGGGGCGCACGGGAGGGGCAGGCTGGGGGGGCGCAGGCTGGGGGGCGGGGGGCGCAAGGGAGGGGCAGGCTGGGGGGCGGGGGTAGCGCTGCGAGGGGCAGGCTGGGGGGCGGGGGGCGCAGGGGAGGGGCACGCTGGGGGGCGGGGGTAGCGCTGCGAGGGGCAGGCTGGGGGAGCCGGGGGTGCACGGGAGGGGCAGGCTGGGGGAGCGGGGGGCACAGGGGAGGGGCAGGCTGGGGGGGCGCAGGCTGGGGGGCGGGGGGCGCAAGGGAGGGGCAGGCTGGGGGGCGGGGGTAGCGCTGCGAGGGGCAGGCTGGGGGGCGGGGGGCGCAGGGGAGGGGCAGGCTGGGGGGCGGGGGTAGCGCTGCGAGGGGCAGGCTGGGGGGCGGGGGGGCGCAGGGGAGGGGCAGGCTGGGGGGCGGGGGTAGCGCTGCGAGGGGCAGGCTGGGGGAGCGGGGGGCGCAGGGGAGGGGCAGGCTGGGGGGGCGCAGGCTGGGGGGCGGGGGGCGCAAGGGAGGGGCAGGCTGGGGGGCGGGGGTAGCGCTGCGAGGGGAAGGCTGGGGGGCGGGGGGCGCAGGGGAGGGGCAGGCTGGGGGGCGGGGGTAGCGCTGCGAGGGGCGGGCTGGGGGGGGGGCGCAGGGGAGGGGCGGGCTGGGGAGCGGGGGGCACAGGGGAGGGGCAGGCTGGGCGCCCCTTTTGCAGGAAAGCCGGTTGCCCTGAAGCCCCCCCGGCGCGGATCAAGCCCCCCCGCCGGACTCGGAGCCTGGTCGCCCCGGGCTGCGCGGGGGACAAGCCCGCCGGGGCCCGTGTGCGCGCCGGGAAGCGAAAGCGAAGGTAGAAGCAGAAGCAGAAGCGGAAGCGCAGCCCGCGGGTCCGAGCCGCGATGCTCCCGGGCAGGGCGATGGGGCCGCGGGCGGGGTTCTTCGCTCTGCTCCTGGGGGGCGCCTGTGAGTATCGGCCCGGCCCCCGGCCCCCGGCCCCCGGTGCGCCCCGTCGGGCCGCCTCCTGCCCGCCCCTTCCAGCTGCGCCCGAGCGTCCCGGGCCGGCCCCCTGCGGCCCCCCGGGTGCGGCCCGCCCCCCAGCCCCCCTCCGGCCCCCCGGGTGCGGCCCGCCCCCCAGGCCCCCTCCGGCCCCCTGCGGCCCCCCGGGTGCGGCCCGCCCCCCAGCCCCCCTCCGGCCCCCCGGGTGCGGCCCGCCCCCCAGCCCCCCTCCGGCCCCCTGCGGCCCCGGCCCCCCGGGTGCGGCCCGCCCCCCAGCCCCCCTCCGGCCCCCTGCGGCCCCCCGGGTGCGGCCCGCCCCCCAGACCCCCTGCAGCCCCCCGGGTGAGGCCCGCCCCCAGACCTCCCTGCGGCCCCCCGGGTGCGGCCCGCCCCCCAGCCCTCCTCCGGCCCCCTGCGGCCCCCCGGGTGCGGCCCGCCCCCCAGGCCTCCTCCGGCCCCCTGCGGCCCCCCGGGTGCGGCCCGCCCCCCAGCCCCCCTCCGGCCCCCTGCGGCCCCCCGGGTGCGGCCCGCCCCCCAGCCCCCCTCCGGCCCCCTGCGGCCCCCCGGGTGCGGCCCGCCCCCCAGCCCCCCTCCGGCCCCCCGGGTGCGGCCCGCCCCCCAGTCCCCCCCTCCGGCCCCCTGCGGCCCCCCGGGTGCGGCCCGCCCCCCAGCCCCCCTCCGGCCCCCTGCGGCCCCCCGGGTGCGGCCCGCCCCCCAGCCCCCCTCCGGCCCCCTGCGGCCCCCCGGGTGCGGCCCGCCCCCCAGCCCCCCTCCGGCCCCCCGGGTGCGGCCCGCCCCCCAGACCTCCCTGCGGCCCCCCGGGTGCGGCCCGCCCCCCAGCCCCCCTCCGGCCCCCTGCGGCCCCCCGGGTGCGGCCCGCCCCCCAGCCCCCCTCCGGCCCCCCGGGTGCGGCCCGCCCCCCACCCGGCCCCCTGCGGCCCCCCGGGTGCGGCCCGCCCCCCAGCCCCCCTCCGGCCCCCTGCGGCCCCCCGGGTGCGGCCCGCCCCCCAGCCCCCCCTCCCGCCCCCTGCGGCCCCCCGGGTGCGGCCCGCCCCCCAGCCCCCTCCGGCCCCCCGGGTGCGGCCCGCCCCCCAGGCCGCCCCCCGGCCCCCTGCGGCCCCCCGGGTGCGGCCCGCCCCCCAGCCCCCCTCCGGCCCCCTGCGGCCCCCCGGGTGCGGCCCGCCCCCCAGACCTCCCTGCGGCCCCCCGGGTGCGGCCCGCCCCCCAGCCCTCCCTCCGGCCCCCCGGGTGCGGCCCGCCCCCCAGCCCTCCCCCGGCCCCCCGGGCTGCGGCCCCCCCCGCCCCCCAGCGCCCCCCTCCGGCCCCCTGCGGCCCCCCGGGTGCGGCCCGCCCCCCAGCCCCCCTCCGGCCCCCTGCCCCCCCCGCCCCTCCCCCAGCGCCCCCAGGAGTGCTCCCCAGAGACCCCGGCCCCCCCCGGGCCCTCCCTCCTGCCCCCCTGCGGCCCCCCCCGGGCCCTCCCCCGCGCCCGCCCCCCGGGCCCCCCCCCCTCCGGCCCCCCGGGTGCGGCCCGCCCCCCAGCCCTCCCCCAGCCCCCCCTCCGGCCCCCTGCGGCCCCCCGGGTGCGGCCCGCCCCCCAGACCTCCCTGCGGCCCCCCGGGTGCGGCCCGCCCCCCAGACCCGCCTCCCCCAGCCCCTGCGGCCCCCCGGGTGCGGCCCGCCCCCCCCCCCCCCTCCCCCGGCGCCCCCAGGAGTGCTCCCCAGAGACCCCGGCCCCCCCTGGGCCCTCCCCCGGCGCCCCCAGGAGTGCTCCCCAGAGACCCCGGCCCCCCCGGGCCCTCCCCCGGCGCCCCCAGGAGTGCTCCCCAGAGACCCCGGCCCCCCCCGGGCCCTCCCCCGGCGCCCCCAGGAGTGCTCCCCAGAGACCCCGGCCCCCCCCGGGGCCCTCCCCCAGCGCCCCCAGGAGTGCTCCCCAGAGACCCCGGCCCCCCCCGGGCCCTCCCCCAGCGCCCCCAGGAGTGCTCCCCAGAGACCCCGGCCCCCCCGGGCCCTCCCCCAGCGCCCCCAGGAGTGCTCCCCAGAGACCCCGGCCCCCCCCGGGCCCTCCCCCGGCGCCCCCAGGAGTGCTCCCCAGAGACCCCGGCCCCCCCCGGGCCCTCCCCCGGCACCCCCAGGAGTGCTCCCCAGAGACCCCGGCCCCCCCGGGCCCTCCCCCAGCGCCCCCAGGAGTGCTCCCCAGAGACCCCGGCCCCCCCTGGGCCCTCCCCCAGAGCCCCCAGGAGTGCTCCCCAGAGACCCCGGCCCCCCCCGGGCCCTCCCCCGGCACCCCCAGGAGTGCTCCCCAGAGACCCCGGCCTGGGCCCTCCCCCAGCACCCCCAGGAGTGCTCCCCAGAGACCCCGGCCCCCCCTGGGCCCTTCCCCGGCGCCCCCAGGAGTGCTCCCCAGAGACCCCGGCCCCCCCTGGGCCCTCCCCCGGCGCCCCCAGGAGTGCGCCCCAGAGACCCCGGCCCCCCCCGGGCCCTCCCCCGGCGCCCCCAGGAGTGCTCCCCAGAGACCCCGGCCCCCCCGGGCCCTCCCCCAGCGCCCCCAGGAGTGCTCCCCAGAGACCCCGGCCCCCCCGGGCCCTCCCCCGGCGCCCCCAGGAGTGCTCCCCAGAGACCCCGGCCCCCCCCGGGCCCTCCCCCAGCGCCCCCAGGAGTGCTCGCCAGAGACCCCGGCCCCCCCTGGGCCCTCCCCCGGCGCCCCCAGGAGTGCTCCCCAGAGACCCCGGCCCCCCCCGGGCCCTCCCCCGGCGCTCCCAGGAGTGCTCCCCAGAGACCCCGGCCCCCCCTGGGCCCTCCCCCAGCGCCCCCAGGAGTGCTCCCCAGAGACCCCGGCCCCCCCCGGGCCCTCCCCCGGCGCCCCCAGGAGTGCTCCCCAGAGACCCCGGCCCCCCTGGGCCCTCCCCCGGCGCCCCCAGGAGTGCTCCCCAGAGACCCCGGCCCCCCCTGGGCCCTCCCCCAGCGCCCCCAGGAGTGCTCCCCAGAGACCCCGGCCCCCCCGGCCCTCCCCCCCCCCCCTCCCCCGGGCCCTCCCCCAGCGCCCCCAGGAGTGCTCCCCAGAGACCCCGGCCCCCCCGGGCCCTCCCCCGGCACCCCCAGGAGTGCTCCCCAGAGACCCCGGCCCCCCCTGGGCCCTCCCCCAGCGCCCCCAGGAGTGCTCCCCAGAGACCCCAGCCTGGGCCCTCCCCCAGCACCCCCAGGAGTGCTCCCCAGAGACCCCGGCCCCCCTGGGCCCTCCCCCAGCGCCCCCAGGAGTGCTCCCCAGAGACCCCGTCCCCCCTGGGCCCTCCCCCGGCGCCCCCAGGAGTGCTCCCCAGAGACCCCGGCCCCCCCCGGGCCCTCCCCCAGCGCCCCCAGGAGTGCTCCCCAGAGACCCCGGCCCCCCCGGGCCCTCCCCCAGCGCCCCCAGGAGTGCTCCCCAGAGACCCCGGCCCCCCCTGGGGCCTTCCCCAGCGCCCCCAGGAGTGCTCCCCAGAGACCCCGGCCCCCCCGGGCCCTCCCCCGGCGCCCCCAGGAGTGCTCCCCAGAGACCCCGGCCCCCCCGGGCCCTCCCCCGGCGCCCCCAGGAGTGCTCCCCAGAGACCCCGGCCCCCCCCGGCCCTCCCCCGGCGCCCCCAGGAGTGCTCCCCAGAGACCCCGGCCCCCCCGGGCCCTCCCCCGGCGCCCCCAGGAGTGCTCCCCAGAGACCCCAGCCTGGGCCCTCCCCCAGCACCCCCAGGAGTGCTCCCCAGAGACCCCGTCCCCCCTGGGCCCTCCCCCGGCGCCCCCAGGAGTGCTCCCCAGAGACCCCAGTCTGGGCCCTCCCCCAGCGCCCCCAGGAGTGCTCCCCAGAGACCCCGGCCCCCCCCGGGCCCCCCCCCCCTCCCCCGGCGCCCCCAGGAGTGCTCCCCAGAGACCCCGGCCCCCCCGGGCCCTCCCCCGGCGCCCCCAGGAGTGCTCCCCAGAGACCCCAGCCTGGGCCCTCCCCCAGCACCCCCAGGAGTGCTCCCCAGAGACCCCGCCCCCCCTGGGCCCTCCCCCGGCGCCCCCAGGAGTGCTCCCCAGAGACCCCAGTCTGGGCCCTCCCCCAGCGCCCCCAGGAGTGCTCCCCAGAGACCCCAGCCTGGGCCCTCCCCCAGCACCCCCAGGAGTGCTCCCCAGAGACCCCGTCCCCCCTGGGCCCTCCCCCGGCGCCCCCAGGAGTGCTCCCCAGAGACCCCAGTCTGGGCCCTCCCCCGGCGCCCCCAGGAGTGCTCCCCAGAGACCCCAGCCTGGGCCCTCCCCCAGCGCCCCCAGGAGTGCTCGCCAGAGACCCCGGCCCCCCTGGGCCCTCACAGTCGTGGGGCAGCCCCTGGAGCCGTCTGGCTGCTCCCTGCTGGGCGGGGGGGCGTTCAAGCCGGGCTTTGCAGGGCCACCCGGAGGGAAACGCGCCCCTGGATCCCAGTGGGGCCGGCGAGCCAGGCACGTCCCCTCCCGTCGCCCAGGAGCGCAGCAGGTGGCCCCGCACGCGCTCTGGCCCGGGGCGTTTACTGGCACAGCAGCTGCTCAGCGCCCGCGCTCAGGGTCTCGGGCCTCACCGGCTCCCTCCTCGCAGGCGCCCAGCTGCAGGTGACGGTGGAGCCCAGGGTGGCGGCTCGGCTCGGCTCCCAGGCTCTCCTGTCCTGCATGTTCTCCGTGGGCGGTGGGCCCGTCAGCACGGACTTCCTGGCCGTCTCCTGGTATTTCCAGGGCAAGGAGCTGGCCTCCTTCGACCAGTCCCTCTCCACGGCCCGGGAGGGGGCCTCCATGGACGAGGCGCAGCTGGTGAAGGGGAACGCCTCCCTGGCACTGCGCAACGTCACCGTGCAGGACCAGGGAACCTACCAGTGTGTGGTCATCCACACCCCGGAGCGGGCAGCGCAGAGCCTGGAGCTGGCTGTACTGGGTGAGCGCTGGCAGGGGACCCGGCCGTGGGGCCGGGCAGGGGGCTGGGTGAGCGCTGGTGGGGGACCCGGCCGTGGGGCCGGGCAGGGCGCTGGGTGAGCGCTGGTGGGGGACCCGGCCGTGGGGCCGGGCAGGGCGCTGGGTGAGCGCTGGCGGGGGACCCGGCCGTGGGGCCGGGCAGGGCGCTGGGTGAGCGCTGGCGGGGGACCCGGCCGTGGGGCCGGGCAGGGCGCTGGGTGAGCGCTGGCGAGGGACCCGGCCGTGGGGCCAGGCAGGGGGCTGGGTGAGCGCTGGTGGGGGACCCGGCCGTGGGGCCAGGCAGGGCGCTGGGTGAGCGCTGGCGAGGGACCCGGCCGTGGGGCCGGGCAGGGCGCTGGGTGAGCGCTGGCGGGGGACCCGGCCGGGGGGCCGGGTAGAGGGCTGGGTGAGCGCTGGCGGGGGACCCGGCTGTGGGGCCAGGCAGGGGGCTGGGTGAGCGCTGGCGGGGGACCCGGCTGTGGGGCCAGGCAGGGGGCTGGGTGAGCGCTGGCGGGGGACCCGGCCGTGGGGCCAGGCAGGGGGCTGGGTGAGCGCTGGCGGGGGACCCGGCTGTGGGGCCAGGCAGGGGGCTGGGTGAGCGCTGGTGGGGGACCCGGCCGTGGGGCCGGGCAGGGCGCTGGGTGAGCGCTGGCGAGGGACCCGGCCGTGGGGCCGGGCAGGGCGCTGGGTGAGCGCTGGCGGGGGACCCGGCCGGGGGGCCGGGTAGAGGGCTGGGTGAGCGCTGGCGGGGGACCCGGCTGTGGGGCCAGGCAGGGGGCTGGGTGAGCGCTGGCGAGGGACCCGGCCGTGGGGCCGGGCAGGGGGCTGGGTGAGCGCTGGCGGGGGACCCGGCCGGGGGGCCGGGTAGAGGGCTGGGTGAGCGCTGGCGGGGGACCCGGCTGTGGGGCCGGGCAGGGCGCTGGGTGAGCGCTGGTGGGGGACCCGGCCGTGGGGCCGGGTAGAGGGCTGGGTGAGCGCTGGCGGGGGACCCGGCCGTGGGGCCGGGCAGGGGGCTGGGTGAGCGCTGGTGGGGGACCCGGCCGTGGGGCCGGGCAGGGCGCTGGGTGAGCGCTGGCGGGGGACCCGGCCGTGGGGCCGGGTAGAGGGCTGGGTGAGCGCTGGCGGGGGACCCGGCCGTGGGGCCAGGCAGGGGGCTGGGTGAGCGCTGGCGGGGGACCCGGCTGTGGGGCCAGGCAGGGGGCTGGGTGAGCGCTGGCGAGGGACCCGGCTGTGGGGCCGGGCAGGGCGCTGGGTGAGCGCTGGTGAGGGACCCGGCCGTGGGGCCGGGCAGGGCGCTGGGTGAGCGCTGGCGGGGGACCCGGCCGTGGGGCCGGGTAGAGGGCTGGGTGAGCGCTGGCGGGGGACCCGGCTGTGGGGCCGGGCAGGGGGCTGGGTGAGCGCTGGTGGGGGACCCGGCCGTGGGGCCGGGCAGGGCGCTGGGTGAGCGCTGGCGGGGGACCCGGCCGGGGGGCCGGGTAGAGGGCTGGGTGAGCGCTGGCGGGGGACCCGGCCGTGGGGCCAGGCAGGGGGCTGGGTGAGCGCTGGCGGGGGACCCGGCTGTGGGGCCGGGCAGGGCGCTGGGTGAGCGCTGGCGGGTGATGGGCTGCCCCATGGGGGAGGCATGTCTGACTGGCTGCCCTGGGGTGGGGGGGGACTGCTCTGGGGGGGGAATGCGGGTGACGGGCTGCCCCATGGGGGGGGCAGGTCTGACTGGCTGCCCTGGGGTGGGGGGGGACTGCTCTGGGGGGGGAATGCGGGTGACGGGCTGCCCCATGGGGGGGGCAGGTCTGACTGGCTGCCCTGGGGCTGCTCCGTAGCTCTGCCCCGGCCTCTCTGTGTGATCCAAGGCCAGTCACAGATCCCGGGCTCCGGTGCACGGAGCTCTCCTCGCCCCGTGGTGCCGCGTGGGGGGGACACCCTGCCCTACTGGCCTGGCGGGGTGCCCCAGGGCGCTGCTGCCCGTCTCTGAGCTGCTCTGTAACGCCTCGCCCCTCCCCTCTGCAGCCTCCCCCGTGGTGCAGGTCCGCGCCCCCACATTTGTGCAAGGCAAGGCCCAGGTGCTGACGTGCGACGTGAGGGGCTTTTACCCAGAAGCCATTGCTGTTCACTGGCTCGTGGATGGCGTGCGGACAGGGGACCCCCAGGTGGGCCTCAATGGCACCTTCAGCCTGGAGTCGTTCTACCGGTTCGAGCCGACGGCGGGGTCAGAGGGCACCGAGATCAGCTGCGAAGTGCAGCACGAAACGCTGAGCCGGCCCCTTGTGCACAGCGTGTGGGTGCAGCTGGAAAGTGAGTGAGGGGCAGGAGAGCCGCGTGGGATGTGGGCGCCTGCCAGCTGCCAGAGAGGCCGGGGGCTCCTGTTCCAGAGCCGACTCCCCTCCCCTGGAGGGCTTCACGTGTCTGGGGGGGCTCGCTGGCTCGGGGTGATGCTGGCCCATCCCCACTAGGGGGCGCTGTCTCTGGCTCGGCCCCAGGGCTGGGACTGGCTCTCTTGGGGCGATGCTGGCACATCCCCACTAGGGGGCGCTGTCTCTGGCTCGGCCCCAGGGCCGGGACTGGCTCTCTTGGGGCGATGCTGGCACATCCCCATTAGGGGGCGCTGTCTCTGGCTCGGCCCCAGGGCCGGGGCCAGCTCTCTCGGGGCGATGGGGGCCGTCCCCACTAGGGGGCGCTGTCTCTGGCTCGGCCCAGGGCCGGGGCTGTCTCTCTCGGGGCGATGGGGGCCGTCCCCACTAGGGGGCGCTCTCTCTGGCCCCGGGTTCAAGCCGCGCTCCCTGTCCCGGCAGGAGAGAGGACCCAGGTGAGCACTGATGTGCTGGTGGTCGTGCTGCTGTCAGCGCTGGCGGTGGGCGGAGTCGTGGGCGGCGTGGTCTGGGCACTCAGAGGTAAGGCTCGGCTCGTGTGGGCCCGTGGCCCCTCACCCTCCCGCCCACCCTGCCTCCGTGCCCGCGTGATGTGGCCCAGCTGCCTGGAGCCCCGCGCGCAGAGGGGGCAGAGCTGCTGGCCCTCGCCCCGGCCGGGCTGGCTGCCAGGACTCCGGTTTGCGCCCTCTGGCCGGCCGAAACATCCAGACGATACCGGACACGTGCCACGTGCCGTGTGCAATGTCGGTATTTTGGGAATTCCCGGCGGGGGAGCGACTGGGGGGCGGAGCGCGATTGGCTGTGGGAGCCCTGGGACTCCCAGCCCTCCGCCCGGCTTCTGCACGGGACCAGAGGCTCCCAGCCCCGCCCTCGCCCCCACCCGGCTTCTGCTGGCAAGTAAAGGGAGCACCTGCCGGGGGCACGGCCAGCAGGACTCCGGCTGCAGCCAGTGGCTGCACACTCCCCCCTCCCGCCAGGTCTGCTTCCTGCCCCCCTTCCTCTGTCCCCCCCCATCCTCCCCTCCAGCCCCATGGCCCCCAATTCCCCCCCAGCTCTGCTTCCCGCCCCCTCTTCCTGCCGGCCAGCCTGGCGGCCCCTGGACACCCCCCCACCAAGCCTGCTTCCTGCCCCCCTTCCTCTGTCCCCCCCATCCTCCCCTCCAGCCCCATGGCCCCCAATCCCCCCCAGCTCTGCTTCCCGCCCCCTCTTCCTGCCGGCCAGCCTGGCGGCCCCGGACACCCCCCCACCAACCCTGCTTCCTGCCCCCCATCCTCTGTCCCCCCCATCCTCCCCTCCAGCCCCATGGCCCCCAATCCCCCCCCAGCTCTGCTTCCCACCCCCTCTTCCTGCCGGCCAGCCTGGCGGCCCCGGACACCCCCACCAAGCCTGCTTCCTGCCCCCCATCCTCTGTCCCCCCCATCCTCCCCTCCAGCCCCATGGCCCCCAATCCCCCCCAGCTCTGCTTCCCGCCCCCTCTTCCTGCCGGCCAGCCTGGCGGCCCCTGGACACCCCCCCACCAACCCTGCTTCCTGCCCCCCATCCTCTGTCCCCCCATCCTCCCCTCCAGCCCCACGGCCCCCGATTCCCCCCCAGCTCTGCTTCCCGCCCCCTCTTCCTCTGTCCCCCCCATCCTCCCCTCCAGACCCACGGCCCCGATTCCCCCGCCGGACAAGCGTGTCTGGTTTTGTAGCGGGGTCTACCTGGCAGCCCTATGGTCGGGGGGTTGTCCTTCCCAAGCCGGGCCGGGGCAGGCAGGCGGGGTGCCTGCTGGCTGGCGTGGCCCTTGGAACGTTTGCCCTGCACGGGGCTGCCGACGGGCGCCCGGCGCCTGTGAGGGAGGGACACAGGGCAGGGGCGCTTGGGATCGCCCCATTCAGGGGCTGAAACTTGGGGGGGCATGGGGGCCGAGTGTCCCCCAAGTGCTCCCCCGAGTCACCTCTGGGGCCTGCGACTGGGCTTCCCAAATAGCTGCAAACACCAGGGAGCAGCACCTCCGCCCGCTCTGCCTGGCCACTGGGGACGCCCCTGCCCTCGTGCTGGGCTTCGGGCCCCGTGTCCTGCTCCAGGCCCTGCCTTTCCCTGGCTCTCCCCTTGCGTCTGTCTGTGTGTGTCTGTCTGTCTCTGTCTGTGTGTCTGTGTGTCTGTGTCTGTCTGTCTGTCTGTGTCTCTGTGTGTCTGACTGTGTCTCTGTGTGTCTCTGTGTGTGTCTGTCTGTCTGTCTCTGTCTGTGTCTGTCTGTGTGTGTCTGTCTGTCTCTGTCTGTGTGTCTGTGTGTGTCTGTCTGTCTGTCTCTGTGTGTCTCTGTGTCTCTGTGTGTCTGTGTCTGTCTGTCTGTCTCTGTGTGTCTGACTGTGTCTCTGTGTGTCTCTGTCTGTCTGTCTGTCTGTCTCTGTGTGTCTGTGTGTGTCTGTGTGTGTCTGTCTGTGTGTGTGTCTGTGTCTCTGTGTCTCTGTCTGTCTGTCTGTCTCTGTGTGTCTGACTGTGTCTCTGTGTGTCTCTGTCTGTCTGTGTCTCTGTGTGAGTCTGTGTCTGTCTGTGTGTGTCTGACTGTGTCTCTGTGTGTCTGTGTCTGTCTCTGTGTGTCTCTGTGTGAGTCTGTGTGTCTCTGTGTCTCTGTCTCTGTGTGTCTGTATGTGTCTGACTGTGTCTCTGTGTGTCTGTCTGTGTGTGTCTGTGTCTGTCTGTGTCTGTGTCTGTCTGTCTCCGTGTGTGTCTGTGTCTCTGTGTGTCTGACTGTGTCTCTGTGGGTATGTCTACACTACCCCGCTAGTTCGAACTAGCGGGGTAATGTATGCATACCGCACTTGCTAATGAAGCCCGGGATTTGAATTTCCCGGGCTTCATTAGCATAAGCGGGGAGCCGCCATTTTTAAATCCCCGCTGCTTCGAACCCCGTGTAGCGCGGCTACACGGGGCTCGAACTAGGGTGCCTATTCCGAACTACCGGTACATCTCGTTTCACGAGGAGTAACGGTAGTTCGGAATAGGACCCTAGTCCGAACTACCTAGTTCGAGCCCCGTGTAGCCGCACTGCATGGGGTTCGAAGCAGCGGGGATTTAAAAATGGCGGCTCCCCGCTTATGCTAATGAAGCCCGGGAAATTCAAATCCCGGGCTTCATTAGCAAGTGCGGTATGCATACATTACCCCCCTACTTCGAACTAGCGGGGTAGTGTAGACATACCCCCTTAGAGCCCCGACCAGGGTTGTTCTATTACCCAAGATCCACAAACCTGGAAATCCCGGACGCCCCATCATCTCAGGCATTGGCACTCCCACTGCAGGACTGTCTGGCTATGTGGACTCTCTGCTCAGACCCTACGCCACCTGCACTCCCAGTTACCTTCGTGACACTACGGATTTCCTGAGAAAACTACAATGCATAGGTGATCTTCCAGAAAACACCACCCCAGCCACCGTGGATGTAGAGGCTCTCTACACAAACATCCCACATGCAGATGGAGTACAAGCTGTCAGGAACAGTATTCCTGATGATGCCACAGCACAACTGGTGGCTGAACTCTGTGAATTTATCCTCACACACAACTATTTCAGATTTGGTGACAACATATACCTCCAGACCAGTGGCACTGCTATGGGCACCCGCATGGCCCCACAATACGCCAACATTTTTATGGCTGACCTGGAACAACGGTGTGACGGCGCGTTGGGGGTTCCCCGTCTCCTGCACCCCGAAATGGCACAAACAGACTGCACCAGCCAGTGGAATTGAGGGTGGTTTATTGCTCCTCCAGCTCAGCGCAGCACCGATGTAGTCTGGTCACAGGAACTGGGCTAGGATGCCTCAGGCCCCCTTGGGATGGGGGAGACTGGGCCCCTAAACTCCAGCCCCTTCTCCTAGGCTCTCCTCCATGCCCTCCGACAGCCAGCAACCAACTCCCTCACTTCCAGCCCTGCCCCCCAGCCAAGGCAGCATTCCACCTTCCTTTGTTCCTCTCCATGGGGGGTGTCTGGCCACTGGTTTGCATAGTGACTCATCCTGTTTTGCTGGGTCGTGGTACCCACGGCAGCCAGTGGGGGATCCCCCAGAGCCAGCAGCATAGAAACCAGCCAGGTACCCCCACTACGTCACAGTTCTCCCCCCTCCGAGAGCGAACTGAGCAGGGTCACTCCGCTCGTGACCTAGGGAAGTTCGGGTCCTCTGCGTGGGAACCCGCCCCGGGGACATGGGTGCTCCCCTTGACTCAGGCCGGCCGTGGCGAGGCCCCACATGAGCTGGCTTCCCTCTGTCCACTCGCCGCCCCGCTCCAGGGCGACTGGCGCAGGCCTGTCCTCGGGGGTCACACCCACCCTTCCACTGGCCTTGATCTCTGGCCAGGGTCTCTCGGGCCGGGGCCATGAGCCCAGCGAGCCTTCTCTGGACAGCCAGGGCGGCTTCCACCCCCGATGCTCCATCCAGGGAGGACTTCCCCTCCCATAACTCTCTCAGCAAGCCCAGAGGGTCTATCTGGGGTAGAGACCCCCAAGCCGCTTTCCTCCTGTCTTGGGCCTTCCCGCCCCTCTGGCAGGAGTCACAGGACCGGCAGTACCGCTGCACGGCTGTAAAGATTCCCGGCCAATAGAAGTGCTGGAGCAGCCTCAGCCGGGTGCTCCGGATCCCCCGGTGGCCCCCAACGGGGGAATCGTGGGCCAAATACAGCAGCTTGAGGCGATACTTTCGGGGGACGACCAGCTGCCGCTCTACCCTCCATGCCCTCGCCTTCCTGGGGGGGAGCCACTCACGGAACAGGAGCCCACGCTCCCGCAGGAATCTCTCCTGGCCACCTCTCCCCCGGGGCCGAGCTGCACGGAGGCCAGCCTGGTCCCTCAGCCTCTGCAAGGAGGGGTCTGCCTGCACCTCAGCCTGGAATTCAGCTGCTGAGGCAGGGATCGGGACCTGTCCCCCACCTCTGCCTAGGTCCGGAGTCCCAGCCTGGCTGGACCCCGTGTCCACTGGGATGGGACCCTGAGGACGCTGCCAGGAGTCCTTCCCTGGACCCACGTTGTCAGCCCCCCGCTGGCTCTGGCTCCGGGTAGTGACTAGAGCCCGCTGGGATTCATGGGGCCACTCCTCTAGGTCATTCCCCATCAGCACCTCGGTGGGCAAGTGCGGGTGCACCCCCACTTCCTTGAGGCCGTCCTTCGCCCCCCATTTCAGATGCACCCGGGCTACAGGCACCTTAAACGGGGACCCATCTATGCCCTTCAGGGTCAGCTGCGCGTGGGGTAGTATCCGCTCCGGGGCCACTATGTCGGATCGGGCCAGAGTCACCTCCGCCCCCGTGTCCCAGAAGCCCGTCACCTTCCTACCATCCACCTCCAGGGGTATGAGGCACTCGCTCCGCAGGGGCCGTCCTGCCCCCACCCGGTACACGGAGAAATCCGCCTCCTGAGAATCAGACCTCCCAGGGGAGGTGCACTGAGCATCCTTCCCCTCTCTCTGAGCTGAGGTTTGCCTGCCAGCCCCTGCCTCTGGGGCAGCCTGCCCTTCCTCCCGCCCCAGCCAGTTAACCCTGGAAAGTCCCCGGTCCTGGGACCTGGTGCACTGAGCCCTCTTGTGGCCTTTTTGCCCACAGCGATGGCAAGTTAGGCTTTGGGCTGTCTCTGTCCAGGCCCTGGCTGGTTCTCTGGGGCGCAGACGACCTGTTCCTTGGTCTCGCCCCGTAGTTGACTCCCTCCGTCGCTCAGCCGAGATCCGGTCTCTGCGCGGTTCCCTCTCTCTCCGGGACTCCCGTTCACACCCGGACCGGCTCTCCGTGAACTCATCCGCCAGTCTCCCGTGGCCCTTTCTGTACCCCCCGGAACTTCTTCCTGTACATCTCGGGGGTCAGCCCGAACTTGTGCAGCAGGGCCTCCTTGACTCGGTTGTAATCCCCTGGCTGTAGGTCCTCCAGCTGACTGAGCACTCCGGCCTTCTCCTGGTTCAGTGCGGGGATGAGCTCCTGCAGCCAGTCAGCTGGGGGAACCCGTTGCAGTCCACAGGCCCTCTCAAAGGAGCTGAGGAACCCGTCTATGTCGCCCATGTCCTTCAATTGGGCCACCACGAGCCTCTCCAAGCGTCTGGCAGTCCTGGGACCCTGGGGCCCATCCGCACTTGGCGCAGCCGGTGCCCCGCCGGTTCTCCGCTCTGCCATGGCCAGCTCATGCTGCCGCTGCCTCTCTCGGTCCTGGCGGTCCTTCTCTCGGTCCTCTACTTCCAATTCCCTGATCCGCAGCTGGATCTCCAGCCGCCGCAGCTCCGCTGGGCTGGCCCCTGCCCTAGATGGGCTACGGCTTGCAGGCCTCCCGGGAGACGCTGTCTCATCTCTCCGGTGGGTTCCAGCGCTCCTCCCCCTCTCTGAGCCTGACACACTCTCAGGGGGGGTCTGGCTGCTTCCCCTGGGGACAAGATCCTGGCCCTGTGGCTGGTCATTATCTTCCAGCTGGGCAATCAGCTGGGCCTTGGTTGCTTTCTGCACAGGCAAGCCCCTCTCTCTGCACAGCCCCACCAGCTCTGCCTTCAAGAGTCGGGCGTAGGCCATCTGCCCGCTGGGCCCCTTGGTGCAGACTCACCAGTCTAGTGCTGCAGCGCCCCACGATTCCCAGGAACCGCTTCGCTCTGTCTCCAGCACGCCTGGCTCCAGGGCTCTTGCTTCTACTGCGCCTTGTCGCTTGCCGCTGGAAGCTCCATCCACGGGGTGCAGTGCATCCCACCCCTGACACCAGTGTGACGGCGCGTTGGGGGTTCCCCGTCTCCTGCACCCCGAAATGGCACAAACAGACTGCACCAGCCAGTGGAATTGAGGGTGGTTTATTGCTCCTCCAGCTCAGCGCAGCACCGATGTAGTCTGGTCACAGGAACTGGGCTAGGATGCCTCAGGCCCCCTTGGGATGGGGGAGACTGGGCCCCTAAACTCCAGCCCCTTCTCCTAGGCTCCCCTCCATGCCCTCCGACAGCCAGCAACCAACTCCCTCACTTCCAGCCCTGCCCCCCAGCCAAGGCAGCATTCCACCTTCCTTTGTTCCTCTCCATGGGGGGTGTCTGGCCACTGGTTTGCATAGTGACTCATCCTGTTTTGCTGGGTCGTGGTACCCACGGCAGCCAGTGGGGGATCCCCCAGAGCCAGCAGCATAGAAACCAGCCAGGTACCCCCACTACGTCACAAACGGTTCCTCAGCTCTCGTCCACTTACACCCCTTCTCTACCTACGCTACATCGATGATATCTTCATCATCTGGACCCAGGGGAAGGAGACTCTGGAAGAATTTCACCATGATTTCAACAGCTTTCACCCCACCATCAACCTCAGCATGGATCAATCTACACGGGAGGTCCATTTCCTGGACACCACGATACAAATAAGTGACGGTCACATCAATACCATCCTATATCGAAAGCCTACCGACCGCCATGCTTACCTGCATGCCTCCAACTTCCATCCCGGACACACCACACGATCCATTGTTTACAGCCAAGCACTGAGGTACAACCGCATATGCTCCAACCCCTCAGACAGAGACCAACACCTACAAGACCTTCAACAAGCATTCTGTAAACTGCGATACCCACACGAGGAAGTGAGGAGACAGATTGACAGAGCCAGACGTGTACCCAGAAGCCTCCTGCTACGGGACAAGCCCAAGAAAGAAACCAACAGAACACCACTGGCCATCACCTACAGTCCCCAGCTAAAACCTCTCCAACGCATCCTTAGCGATCTACAACCCATCCTGGACAATGATCCCTCGCTTTCACAGGCCTTGGGAGGTAGGCCGGTCCTTGCCCACAGACAACCCGCCAACCTGAAGCATATTCTCACCAGCAACTACACACCGCACCATAATAACTCGAACTCAGGAACCAATCCTTGCAACAAACCTCGGTGCCAACTCTGCCCACATATATACACCAGCAACACCATCACAGGACCTAACCAGATCAGCCATACTGTCACTGGTACATTCTCCTGCACATCCACCAATGTAATATATGCCATGATGTGCCAACAATGCCCCACTGCTATATACATCGGCCAAACAGGACAGTCCCTACGTAAAAGAATCAATGGACACAAATCTGATATTAGGAATGGCAACATACAAAAACCTGTAGGGGAACATTCAATCTTCCTGGACACACAATTGCAGATCTAAAAGTAGCCATCCTGCAGCAAAAAAACTTCAGGAGCAGACTTCAAAGAGAAACTGCTGAGCTCCAGTTCATCTTCAAGTTTGACACAATCAACTCTGGATTAAACAAAGACTGTGAATGGCTCGCTAACTACAAAAGCAGCTTCTGCTCTCTTGGAATTCACACCTCCAGATCAGCTGCTAGAAGTGGGCCTCATCCTCCTTGATTGGATCCACCTCCTCATCTCCAGCCTGACTCTGGCCTGCATATTTATACCTGCCTCTGGAAATTTCCACTACATGCATGTGACGAAGTGGGTCTTTGCCCCACGAAAGCTTATGCTCCAACACTTCAGTTAGTCTCTTGGGGTATGTCTACACTACCCCACTAGTTCGAACTAGGAGGGTAATGTAGGCATACTGCACTTGCAAATGAAGCCCGGGATTTGAATTTCCCGGGCTTCATTTGAATAAGCGGGGAGACGCCATTTTTAAAACCCCGCTGGTTCGAACCCCGTGCAGCGCGGCTACACGGGGCTCGAACTAGGTAGTTCGGACTAGGCTTCCTATTCCGAACTACCGGTACATCTCGTTCCACGTTCGAACTAGGAGGGTAGTGTAGACATACCCTAAGGTGCCACAGGACTCCTTGCCGCTTTTGCAGATTCAGACTAACACGGCTACCCCTCTGATACTGTCTCTGTCTGTGTCTCTCTGTGTCTGTCTGTGTGTCTCTGTGTCTGTGTGTCTGTGTGTCTGTGTCTCCGTGTCTGTGTCTCCGTGTGTGTCTGTCTGTGTGTCTCTGTGTCTGTCTGTGTGTCTCTGTGTGTCCATGTGTGTCTGTCTCTGTGTGTTTGTGTGTCTGTCTGTCTCTGTGTGTCTGTCTCTGTGTGTTTGTGTCTGTCTGTCTCTGTGTGTCTGTCTGTCTCTGTGTGTCTGTGTGTCTCTGTGTGTCTCTCTGTCTCTGTGTGTTTGTGTGTCTGTCTGTCTCTGTGTGTGTCTGTGTTTGTCTGTGTGTCTCTGTGTCTCTGTGTGTCTGTGTGTTTGTGTCTGTCTGTCTCTGTTTGTCTCTGTGTATGTCTGTGTCTGTCTGGGTATGTCTACACTACCCCGCTAGTTCAAACTAGCGGGGTAATGTATGCATACCGCACTTGCTAATGAAGCCCGGGATTTGAATTTCCCGGGCTTCATTAGCATAAGCGGGGAGCCGCCATTTTTAAATCCCCGCTGCTTCGAACCCCGTGTAGCGCGGCTACACGGGGCTCGAACTAGGTAGTTCGGACTAGGGTCCTATTCCGAACTACCGTTACTCCTCGTGAAACGAGATGTACCGGTAGTTCGGAATAGGCACCCTAGTCCGAACTACCTAGTTCGAGCCCCGTGTAGCCGCGCTGCACGGGGTTCGAAGCAGCGGGGATTTAAAAATGGCGGCTCCCCGCTTATGCTAATGAAGCCCGGGAAATTCAAATCCGAGGCTTCATTAGCAAGTGCGGTATGCATACATTACCCTCCTAGTTCGAACTAGGAGGGTAGTGTAGACATACCCTCTGTCTGTCTCTGTGTCTGTGTGTCTCTGTGTGTCTGTCTCTGTGTCTGTCTGTGTCTCCGTGTGTGTCTGTCTGTCTGTCTGTCTCTGTGTGTTTGTGTGTCTGTCTGTCTCGGCATGTCTGCACTACAGAGTTTTGTTTTTCTGACAAAACTGGAGGAACGTGCACACCGCAGTTGTGTTCTGCAAGAAATGGAAAGAGCAGAGCGGTTTTCCGGCGTTGGTAACCCTCATGCTACGAGGAAGAAGGGATTTTCTGAAAGAGCTTTCTCCAGAAGGCATGCGGGCGGGGGGGGGGAGCTCATTCTCTGGAAGGTGGATGGGGGGGAGCTCGTTCTCTGGAAGGCGGACGGGGGGGGGGGGGGAGCTCGTTCTCCGGAAGGCGGACGGGAGGGGGGGGAGCTCGTTCTCCGGAAGGCGTGCGGGAGGGGGGGGGGAGCTCGTTCTCCGGAAGGCGGGCGGGAGGGGGGGGAGCTCGTTCTCCGGAAGGCGTGCGGGAGGGGGGGGGAGCTCGTTCTCCGGAAGGCAGGCGGGAAGGGGGGGAGCTCATTCTCCGGAAGGCGGGCGGGAGGAGGGAGAGCTCGTTCTCCGGAAGGCGTGCGGATGGGGGAGGGGAGCTCGTTCTCCGAAAGGCGGGCGGGAGGGGGGGGAGCTCGTTCTCCGAAAGGCGGGCGGGAGGGGGGGAGCTCGTTCTCCGGAAGGTGGGCGGGGGGGGGGGCTTGTTCTCCGGAAGGCGGGCGGGAGGGGGGGGAGCTCGTTCTCTGAAAGGCGGGCGGGAGGGGGGGGAGCTCGTTCTCCGGAAGGCGGGCGGGGGGGGGGAGCTCGTTCTCCGAAAGGCGTGCGGGGGGGGGGGAGCTCGTACTCCGGAAGGCAGGCGGGAGGGGGGGAGCTCGTTCTCCGAAAGGCATGCGGGGGGGGAGGGAGCTCGTTCTCTGAAAGGCGTGCGGGGGGGGGAGCTCGTTCTCCGGAAGGCGTGCGGGGGGGGAGCTCGTTCTCCGAAAGGTGTGCGGGGGGGGGGGGAGCTCGTTCCGAAGAAGAGGAAAGAGGAAAAGCCCAGGTGCCCTGGAGGCCCCTCCGCCCGCAGCAATCACAGCTCACAAGCGAGAGCCTCCATGCAGAGTGGACGCTCCCTTTGGAAAAGGCCGATCGCTTTTCGGATGTGCTGGCCGTGTGGAGGCTCTGTCGGAAGACGTTTTTTCAGAAGATCTCTTCTGAAAGAAGCCTGCGGTCTAGGTGTAGCCTGTGTGTATCTGTGTGTGTGTGTCTGTGTGTGTGTGTGTGTGTCTGCCTGTGTGTATCTGTGTGTGTGTGTGTGTGTGTGTGTGTCTGCCTGTGTGTATCTGTGTCTGTGTATCTGTGTGTCTGCCTGTGTGTATCTGTGTGTGTGTGTGTCTGCCTGTGTGTATCTGTGTGTCTGTGTGTCTGCCTGTGTGTGTCTGCCTGTGTGTATCTGTGTGTCTGTGTGTCTGCCTGTGTGTGTCTGCCTGTGTGTATCTGTGTGTCTGTGTGTCTGCCTGTGTGTATCTGTGTGTCTGTGTGTCTGCCTGTGTGTGTCTGCCTGTGTGTATCTGTGTGTCTGTGTGTCTGCCTGTGTGTGTCTGCCTGTGTGTATCTGTGTGTCTGTGTGTCTGCCTGTGTGTATCTGTGTGTCTCTCTGTCTCTGTGTGTCTGTGTGTCTGTCTGTCTCTGTGTGTGTCTGTGTCTGTCTGTCTCTGTGTCTCTGTCTGTCTGTGTGTTTGTGTCTGTCTGTCTCTGTTTGTCTCTGTGTATGTCTGTGTCTGTCTGTCTCTGTGTCTGTGTGTCTCTGTGTGTCTGTCTCTGTGTCTGTCTGTGTCTCCGTGTGTGTCTGTGTCTCCGTGTGTGTCTGTCTGTCTGTCTGTCTCTGTGTGTTTGTGTGTCTGTCTGTCTCGGCATGTCTGCACTACAGAGTTTTGTTTTTCTGACAAAACTGGAGGAACGTGCACACCGCAGTTGTGTTCTGCAAGAAATGGAAAGAGCAGAGCGGTTTTCCGGCGTTGGTAACCCTCATGCTACGAGGAAGAAGGGATTTTCTGAAAGAGCTTTCTCCAGAAGGCATGCGGGCGGGGGGGGGGGGGAGCTCGTTCTCTGGAAGGCGGATGGGGGGGAGCTCGTTCTCTGGAAGGCGTGCGGATGGGGGGAGCTCGTACTCTGGAAGGTGGATGGGGGGGAGCTCGTTCTCCGGAAGGCGTGCGGGGGGGGAGCTCGTTCTCCAGAAGGCGGGCGGGAGGGGGGAGCTCGTTCTCCGGAAGGCGTGCGGGGGGGGGGAGCTCGTTCTCCAGAAGGCGGGCGGGGGGGGGGAGCTCGTTCTCCGGAAGGCGTGCGGGGGGGGGAGCTCGTTCTCCGGAAGTCGTGCAGGAGGGGGGGAGCTCGTTCTCCGGAAGGCGGGCGGGAGGGGGGGGAGCTCATTCTCCGGAAGGCGGGCGGGAGGAGGGAGAGCTCGTTCTCCGGAAGGCGGGCGGGGGGGGGAGCTCGTTCTCCGGAAGGCGGGCGGGAGGGGAGGGAGCTCGTTCTCCGAAAGGCGGGCGGGGGGGGGGAGCTCATTCTCCGGAAGGCGGGTGGATGGGGGAGGGGAGCTCGTTCTCCGAAAGGCGGGCGGGAGGGGGGGGAGCTCGTTCTCTGAAAGGCGGGTGGGAGGGGGGGGAGCTCGTTCTCCGAAAGGCGGGCGGGGGGGGGGGGAGCTCGTTCTCTGAAAGGCGTGCGGGGGGGGGAGCTCGTTCTCCGGAAGGTGTGCGGGGGGGGGGGGGGGGGGGGGGGGGGGAGCTCGTTCTCCGAAAGGTGTGCGGGGGGGGAGGGAGCTCGTTCTCTGAAAGGCGTGCGGGGGGGGGAGCTCGTTCTCCGGAAGGTGTGCGGGGGGGGGAGCTCGTTCTCCGAAAGGTGTGCGGGGGGGGGGGAGCTCGTTCTCCGGAAGGCGGGCGGGGGGGGGAGCTCGTTCTCTGAAAGGCGGGCGGGAGGGGGGGGGGGAGCTCGTTCTCCGAAAGGCGTGCGGGGGGGGAGGGAGCTCGTTCTCTGAAAGGCGTGCGGGGGGGGGGGGAGCTCGTTCTCTGAAAGGCGGGCGGGAGGGGGGGGAGCTCGTTCTCCGAAAGGCGTGCGGGGGGGGAGGGAGCTCGTTCTCTGAAAGGCGTGCGGGGGGGGAGGGAGCTCGTTCTCTGAAAGGCGTGCGGGGGGGGAGGGAGCTCGTTCTCTGAAAGGCGTGCGGGGGGGGAGGGAGCTCGTTCTCTGAAAGGCGGGCGGGAGGGGGGGGAGCTCGTTCTCCGGAAGGCGGGCGGGGGGGGGAGCTCGTTCTCTGAAAGGCGGGCGGGAGGGGGGGGAGCTCGTTCTCCGAAAGGCGTGCGGGGGGGGGAGGGAGCTCGTTCTCTGAAAGGCGTGCGGGGGGGGGGAGCTCGTTCTCCGAAAGGCGGGCGGGAGGGGGGGAGCTCGTTCTCTGAAAGGCGTGCGGGGGGGGGGGAAGCTCGTTCTCCGAAAGGCGTGCGGGGGGGGAGGGAGCTCGTTCTCCGGAAGGTGTGCGGGGGGGGGGAGCTCGTTCCGAAGAAGAGGAAAGAGGAAAAGCCCAGGTGCCCTGGAGGCCCCTCCGCCCGCAGCAATCACAGCTCACAAGCGAGAGCCTCCATTCAGAGTGGACGCTCCCTTTGGAAAAGGCCGATCGCTTGTCGGATGTGCTGGCCGTGTGGAGGCTCTGTCGGAAGACGTTTTTTCAGAAGATCTCTTCCGAAAGAAGCCTGCGGTCTAGGTGTAGCCTGTGTGTATCTGTGTGTGTGTGTCTGTGTGTGTGTGTGTGTGTCTGCCTGTGTGTATCTGTGTGTGTGTGTGTGTGTCTGCCTGTGTGTATCTGTGTCTGTGTATCTGTGTGTCTGCCTGTGTGTATCTGTGTGTCTGCCTGTGTGTATCTGTGTGTGTGTGTGTCTGTGTGTCTGCCTGTGTGTATCTGTGTGGGTATGTCTACACTAGAAAGTTAGTTCGAACTAACGGACGTTAGTTCGAACTAACTTTCCTATGCGCTACACTAGCGCTCCGCTAGTTCGAATTTGAATCGAACTAGCGGAGCGCTTAGTTCGAACTAGGTAAACCTCATTTTACGAGGACTAACGCCTAGTTCGAACTAGCTAGTTCGAACTAAGGGCTGTGTAGCCCTTTAGTTCGAACTAGTGGGAGGCTAGCCCTCCCCAGGTTTCCCTGGTGGCCACTCTGGCCAACACCAGGGAAACTCTATGCCCCCCTCCCGGCCCCGGACCCCTTAAAGGGGCACGGGCTGGCTACGGTGCCCGTGCCAGGTGCAAGCCTGCCAGCACCCAGCTAGCAGACCCTGCACCTGGCACGGCACAGAGCCACCCACCCGATGCCCCCCAGCCCACCCCCTCTTGCCGGGACCAGGCTGGCGGCTCCCGGGAGCTTGCCCTGGACCGCAAGAGGCGGGCACCTTCCTGGGCTAGTGCGGACATCGTGGACCTTGTCCACGATCTCCGCACTAGGCACAGGAAAGTGGCCGTCTAGGGCAGGAGAGCTGCCAGCCTGGCCACCCAGGACCAGGTGTGCATGAAAATCAAGGGGGTCCACTGAGACCCCCGACACTGAGCCCTGAGCTTACAATGGCCGTCCTGGGTCAGACCAAAGGTCCATCTAGCCCAGTAGCCTGTCTGCCCACAGCGGCCAACCCTAGGGACCCTGGAGGGGATGGACCGAAGACAATGACCAAGCCATTTGTCTCGTGCCATCCCTCTCCAGCCTTCCACAAACTTTGGGCAGGGACACCACTCCTACCCCCTGGCTAAGACCACTCCATGGACCCAACCTCCATGACTTGATCTCACTTCCCTTTAAACTCTGTTCTAGTTGTAGCCTTCACAGCCTCCTGCAGCAAGGAGTTCCACAGGTTAACTATTTGCTTTGTCAAGAACAACTTTCTCTTACTAGTTTCAAGCCTGCTACCCATTCCTTTCCTTTGGTGTCCTCTAGTCCTTCTTTATGGGATCTCAGGAAGAACTTTTCTGAATGCACCCTCTCCACCCAACCCCTGCTTTTACAGACTTCTATCCTGTCCCCCCTCCGTCTCCTCTTTTCTAAGCTGAACAGTCCCAGTCTCTGTAGCCTCTCTTCATCTGGGACCTGTTCCCAACCCCTGATCATGTTAGTTGCCCTCCCCTCTCCCAGCCTTTCTCTTCCCCTCTCCCACCTCCTTTTCCCAGTCTCCCCCAGTTTTTTTCAATAAAGACAGAGTCAATGTTGGAAGAAACGTTATCTTTATTTTGTACATCAAGAAGAAGGGGGGCTAGGGAAGGGCAAGTGGAAGGAGGTGAGGGAGGAATGGGGTACGAGCCCCCGATGGGGAGGACTGGGCTGGCTCTGCGGGCTTCTGGGGGTGGAAGCTCTCCTGCAGCCCCCCAATTACTCCCTCTCCCCAGATGGCAGCCTGCGGCAAGTGCAGCCGGGCTGATGGCCGAGTGGTGTGATGTGCCCAGTGTGGGCACTCAGGGCACTCCAAGCCAGAACTTCTTTGCAAGCGGGGCACCCCTTAGAACTGTGTGTCCGGGGTGGGGGTCGGGACCCTTTAAGCGCAGCCCTCGGCTAGCCTGAGACAGTATCTCCATGCTCTAAGTCCTCCTTTTATGCCCTGCCGGCACTGCTTCCGGCCATCCTTAAGCCCTGTTCAGAGTCCACTCAATGTGGACTTACTAGTTCGAATTAGCAAAACGCTAGTTCGAACTAGTTTTTAGTTCTAGATGCGTTAGTTCGAACTAGCTTAGTTCGAATTAACTAATTCGAACTAAGTTAGTTCGAACTAGCGCTGTAGTGTAGACGTACCCTGTGTGTGTGTGTGTGTGTGCGTCCCCCCTTCCCTGCCCTGGTGGGCTCTGTGGGGTGGGGTGGCCGGGCAGCGTGGCTCTGAGCCCCGGGGGGACGGTAAATCGCAGCGCTGCCCTGCTGTCCCTGCAGAGTCGCTGCGGCCGTTCCTAGCCAGCGAGGTCATGGGGCCGAAGGTCTGGGTGGCAGGGGAGAGCGTGGCCCTCGCCTGCGTGGCGTCCAAGAGCCGGGCAGGCATGTGGGCCCGCTGGAGCAGGTGCCAAAATGGTGACGAAACGGTTGTCTGCGGGGACAAGCCAGCCGGGTGCCGCGGGGAGGCGCAGCCGCTGATGGCCCCCCGGGCGCTGTACACAGTCCAGGAGGTGCCGCTGCCCTGGGGCGGCCTCGCCACCATGCTCACGTTCCAGGCCAGGATCCCGGAGGACGAGGGAGCCGGGTACCGGTGCAGCTTCATCAGCAAGGACGGGAGGATGCTGGGCAGCCGGGAGTTCACAGGCTTCACCCTGCACCGTGAGTCTGGCTGCAGCCGGTGGTGGCGAGGGGCAGCAGGTCTCCTGGGTTTCCTCCCAGCTCCTCAGCGGTTCGCAGTTTGGCTTTGGTGGGTCACTTCTCCCGCTGGCCGCGGGCCCTGGGGCGGGGGCTCGGCAGGGCGGGGCAGGGGGAACCCTGCAAACGCCGCTCCCAGCTGGGAAGGGAGAGCTGCCGCAGGGGAGCCAGGAAGGAGCATTGACGGGCCCCGTGGTGGTGTGACGGGCGGGCGGAAGGGCTGGTGCTCAGCCCCCCATTGCTGTCTTTGCAGCCCCTCGCACCCGATGCTGAAGACTCGCGACGCAGCCCCTGCGGCCTGGCCTGCAGGGATCCGGGCAGAGCAGCCCCCAGGGCCCTGAGCCCAGTGCTTCCTGCTGGCCGCGGCTCGGGGCTCCCTGCAAGGTCGGCGGCGCTGTGTTCCGAGAGTGCACCGGAGCCCAGCCCGCGAGCCCCACACGTCCGTGGATGCTGCGCCCGTGCTGGGGGGCCCAGCCAGGACCGGTCCCCAGCTGCCCTGAGCAGGCTTTCCTCCGTCTGCAGCCAGGGCTCTGCCTGGGAGCTGCCTCCTGTGCCATGGCCGAGCGGGCGCCAGGCTGAGGCGCTTGAGCCCCTGCGCTGGGCTCCGCCGGAGGGTGTCAGTACAGAGGCTGGGGGCGGGTCCGTCCAGCCCGGGCCAGGCGGCACCCAGGGCTCTGTGTGGAATCATTCCACGAGGAGTAACGGTAGTTCGGAATAGGAACCTAGTCCGAACTACCTAGTCCGTGCCGTGTGTAGCCGCGCGGCACGGGGTTCAAACTAGCCGGGATTTAAAAATGGCGGCGCCCGGCTTATGCAAATGAAGCCCGGGAAATTCAAATCCCGGGCTTCATTTGCAAGTGCGGTATGCCTACATTACCCTCCTAGTTCGAACTAGCGGGGTAGTGTAGACATACCCATAGAATCATAGGACTGAAAGGGACCTCGAGAGGTCATCGAGTCCAGCCCCCCGCCCTCAAGGCAGGACCAAGCTCCGTCTACACCATCCCTGACAGATGTCTATCTAACCTGTTCTTAAATATCTCCAGAGAGGGAGATTCCACCACCTCCCTTGGCAATTTATTCCAATATTTGACCACCCTGACAGTTAGGAATTTTTTCCTAATGTCCAATCTAAACCTCCCCTGCTGCACTTTAAGCCCATTACTCCTTGTCCTGTCCTCAGAAACCAAGAGGAGCAAATTTTCTCCTTCCTCCTTGTGACACCCTTTTAGATATTTGAAAACCGCTATCATGTCCCCCCTTAATCTTCTTTTTTCCAAACTAAACAAGCCCAGTTCATGAAGCCTGGCTTCATAGGTCGTGTTCTCTAGACCTTTAATCATTCTTGTCTCATGCACGACGGTGCAATGTCAAACAAGCTCAGTAATTACTGAAAGACACAGCTTAGTTGGTGATGCAGGCAAGGGGTACAGCTGAACTTGTAATGCTCCCAGGGAGCAAGGCCTCCTAGTAACATTATCTAGTCCTGAGCGGCACAAAGCGAGACATAGAAGCTACAGAACGTATACGCAAGTCATTATACACGCCAGTGTTCTATCTCATCGGGAGGAAGTGGGGTTCAAAGCGGGGGCTGCACGCAGGGGAGCGCTCAGTGTCCGGAAGTTACTGACTCAATGTGACAAAGGGGGGAGTTTGGAGTTTCAGAGAACAGCCCAGAACTGGAGCCCAGCGACTGGTGCCTGGTGCCCAGCCCCGCGCAGAGGACACGGCCGGTTCTGGTCAGACACCAGACAGGGGGCTGCAGAGGGGACCCCAGCGACCGGCCCAGCTGGCCCCAGGAGGGGGGAACATTGGACGGAGGAGAAGAGGGGCCCAGGCGCCCCTGTTACCTGGGGAGAGACAATGGACGGGGGGCTGTTGCGGGGGTACTGGAGGCTCTGCTGGGAGACGGGGGCTGTTTTGGGGGGACAGAGCGGAGCAGGCAGGACTCCGCTGGCTGCAGGGGAGGCTGACGTGGGGGCTGAGGGATCCGTTACTGTTCAAAGGTCAATAGCCCCTCCTGTTGGGTGCTGGCTGGGGTCGCTCTGGGCTGGAGAACAGGGCTGCACTAGTCCCTCTGGGAGGGGAGGCCCTAGGGGTCTAGAAGGAGGGGTCCCCCCGAGGGGCCTCATGGCGAAGGCAGGGGGCTGGAGGCCCTGAGAGGTGCTGTCCCAGAGGCGGAGGGGTGGACCCCCCATGGGAGAGGGCCCCCCCAAGATAGGGTCACCGCACTGGAGTGGACTCCCCGAGAAGGGGCCATCTCGCTGCCGCTGGGCTGGAGGGGGCTTCCCAAGAAGGGGCTGCCGCACTGGAGGGGGGGGTTCTACCCAGGAGCCGAAGGGCCAAGTGTGTGCACGAGCCGTGACACCCATACCTAGTCTTATAGCCAATACTAACTAATACCAAAACAGACACTTTTCTACACATGGCCCTTGGGGTGATGGAACCTTGGGGTCGGGAAGGTTCCGTGGCCCTTGGGGTGATGGAACATTGGGGTCGGGAAGGTTCCGTGGCCCTTGGGGTGATGGAACCTTGGGGCCGGGAAGGTTCCATGGCCCTTGGGGTGATGGAACCTTGGGGCCGGGAAGGTTCCGTGGCCCTTGGGGTGATGGAACCTTGGGGCCGGGAAGGTTCCGTGGCCCTTGGGGTGATGGAACCTTGGGGCCGGGAAGGTTCCGTGGCTCTTGGGGTGATGGAACCTTGGGGCCGGGAAGGTTCCGTGGCCCTTGGGGTGATAGAACCTTGGGGCCGGGAAGGTTCCGTGGCCCTTGGGGTGATGGAACCTTGGGGCCGGGAAGGTTCCGTGGCCCTTGGGGTGATAGAATGTTGGGCGGTTCCAAGACCCTTGGGGATCTTTGTAGTGTTTGGCATGACTAATGTGTGTGTGCCTCAGTTTCCCTGTGTGCTGTATGTATTATAGGTGAGTGTCATGTTATTGGATTGTGAGGGGAGCAGCTGGGTCACTGTTGCACCCATGGGGGGGGTGTTCGCCCCAAAAGTGATACAAAGGGGGCCATGTGATGGGTCAAACAAAAGCTTACTTTCTTCTGATTCTGTATCTGCTCTTCATATATCTGTATAATGTCTGTGTGTGGAGTTAGGAATCTGTAATCTGTATGGAGACTGGAAGTCTCTCTGAATGTGCTTGAGAATTGGGCAAAGCTTGGCCTATGGACATGCTAATTAACGAGGCCCTGTGGGACAATGGCACTCAATAGGCCAAGGACACACCTAAAGAATGAGGGCTGAGACCTAAGAGCTACCAGCAGGGAACACAGAGATTGGCCGCTGGCCAGGTGACCTGCTGCAGCCAAGAAGAGGCCAGGAAGGAGGGATAAAGAGGCCATCTGATCGACTCCATCTTGGTTCTCAGCTCAGCACTTCATCCCAGAGGCAGCAGTGCAGGGATCGAAGAGCCCGGAAGACCTGTGAACCCATCCTGATGCTAGGATGTGCAACAAGAACTTTTAAACCAGCAGCTGTAACATCTCTGCTAGAGCCTGCACTGAGGACTGGGAGATTCGATGCATGTAACGTACGATCCTTTAACAACCTCACTCTCAGGCTTTTCTTTCTTGTAGCAATAAACCTTTAGTTGTTAGATGCTACAGGATTGGCCCAGCGTGATTTGTGGGTAAGGTCCAGAGGGTAAATTGACCAGGGATCTGTGGCTGGTTTCTTGGAACCGGACAGAACTTGTTTGGGGTAGGTGGGATTGGGTGCTAGGACCCCCCACCTGTGTATGAGGCCCGGGGCCATCGAGGGCACGGATATTGCTGGGGTGTCGGAGGGGGTTTGCTCGGGAGGCTTCAGGCAGGCTGCTGAAGCGCTCTGTGGGACTGGTTTGTGGCCTGTTTGGAGAGGTCTCCAGTCTGGGGGCTGTAAGGAGCCCTGGATTTGAGCAATTCGCCCTGAGCAGACGCCCTCGGCTGTGCCCAGATCCAGCCCAGTGAGGGAGAGGGTTTGTTGAGGGTCTGTTGTTGCAGAGCACCAGGTGTGCCCTTGTCTAACAGCTGGGACCTGGACAACAGCCTGGAGATATGGGGGACCCTAGGGTATGTCTACACTAGAAAGTTAGTTCGAACTAACGGACGTTAGTTCGAACTAACTTTCCTATGCGCTACACTAGCGCTCCGCTAGTTCGAATTTGAATCGAACTAGCGGAGCGCTTAGTTCGAACTAGGAAAACCTCATTTTACGAGGACTAACGCCTAGTTCGAACTAGCTAGTTCGAACTAAGGGCTGTGTAGCCCTTTAGTTCGAACTAGTGGGAGGCTAGCCCTCCCCAGGTTTCCCTGGTGGCCACTCTGGCCAACACCAGGGAAACTCTATGCCCCCCTCCCGGCCCCGGACCCCTTAAAGGGGCACGGGCTGGCCTCGGTGCCCGTGCCAGGTGCAAGCCTGCCAGCACCCAGCTAGCAGACCCTGCACCTGGCACGGCACAGAGCCACCCACCCGATGCCTCCCAGCCCACCCCCTCTTGCCGGGACCAGGCTGGCGGCTCCCGGGAGCTTGCCCTGGACCGCAAGAGGCGGGCACCTTCCTGGGCTAGTGCGGACATCGTGGACCTCGTCCACGATCTCCGCACTAGGCACAGGAAAGTGGCCGGCTAGGGCAGGAGAGCTGCCAGCCTGGCCACCCAGGAGCAGGTGTGCATGAAAATCAAGGGGGTCCACTGAGACCCCCGACACTGAGCCCTGAGCTTACAATGGCCGTACTGGGTCAGACCAAAGGTCCATCTAGCCCAGTAGCCTGTCTGCCGACAGCGGCCAACCCTAGGGACCCTGGAGGGGATGGACCGAAGACAATGACCAAGCCATTTGTCTCGTGCCATCCCTCTCCAGCCTTCCACAAACTTTGGGCAGGGACACCACTCCTACCCTCTGGCTAATAGGACTCCATGGACCCAACCTCCATCACTTGATCTCACTTCCCTTTAAACTCTGTTCTAGTTGTAGCCTTCACAGCCTCCTGCAGCAAGGAGTTCCACAGGTTAACTATTTGCTTTGGGAAGAAGAACAACTTTCTCTTACTAGTTTCAAGCCTGCTACCCATTCCTTTCCTTTGGTGTCCTCTAGTCCTTCTTTATGGGAACTCATGAAGAACTTTTCTGAATGCACCCTCTCCACCCAACCCCTGCTTTTAGAGACCTCTATCCTGTCCCCCCTCCGTCTCCTCTTTTCTAAGCTGAACAGTCCCAGTCTCTGTAGCCTCTCTTCATCTGGGACCTGTTCCCAACCCCTGATCATGTTAGTTGCCCTCCCCTCTCCCAGCCTTTCTCTTCCCCTCTCCCACCTCCTTTTCCCAGTCTCCCCCAGTTTTTTTCAATAAAGACAGAGTCAATGTTGGAAGAAACGTTATCTTTATTTTGTACATCAATAAGAAGGGGGGCTAGGGAAGGGCAAGTGGAAGAAGGTGAGGGAGGAATGGGGCACGAGCCCCCGATGGGGAGGACTGGGCTGGCTCTGCGGGCTTCTGGGGGTGGAAGCTCTCCTGCAGCCCCCCAATTACTCCCTCTCCCCAGATGGCAGCCTGCGGCAAGTGCAGCCGGGCTGATGGCCGAGTGGTGTGATGTGCCCAGTGTGGGCACTCAGGGCACTCCAAGCCAGAACTTCTTTGCAAGCGGGGCACCCCTTAGAACTGTGTGTCCGGGGTGGGGGTCGGGACCCTTTAAGCGCAGCCCTCGGCTAGCCTGAGACAGTATCTCCACGCTCTAAGTCCTCCTCTGATGCCCTGCCGGCACTGCTTCCGGCCATCATTAAGCCCTGTTCAGAGTCCACTCAATGTGGACTTACTAGTTCGAACTAGCAAAACGCTAGTTCGAACTAGTTTTTAGTTCTAGATGCGTTAGTTCGAACTAGCTTAGTTCGAATTAACTAATTCGAACTAAGTTAGTTCGAACTAGCGCTGTAGTGTAGACGTACCCCTAGTGACCAGGGACCTGGAGACCAAGCGCTTCCATTCAGAAGGAGGCCAATGGGCTGTGAAAAGAGCCCTCCCCCTTCCCCCCCCCCCCCCCCCGCTGGTGCCCTGCCCAGTAGGTCCAGCCAGGGGGGAAAAAGGAGGGGGTGGGGAGGGGAGGAGGGGGGCTCAGGCGACCCTGGTTACTGGACAGAAGACACTGGGCGGGGAGGGGCTGCGGATCTGGGCAGGGGGCAGAGCAGGCAGAGCCCCCCGGCTGCAGGGCAGACTCACTCTGCGGGGCTGGGGGCCAGGCCCACAGGCCGGGAGACCTGGGCTGGGTTCCCAGCCCCATAGCCCCTCCTGTGGGTGCTGCGGGGGGTCACTGTGGGCTGGGGAACAGGCCCACAGGCCGGGAGACCTGGGCTGGGTTCCCAGCCCCATAGCCCCTCCTGTGGGTGCTGCGGGGGGTCGCTGTGGGCTGGGGGCCAGGCCCACAGGCCGGGAGACCTGGGCGGGGTTCCCAGCCCCATAGCCCCTCCTGTGGGTGCTGCGGGGGGTCGCTCTGGGCTGGGGAACAGGCCCACAGGCCGAGAGACCTGGGCTGGGTTCCCAGCCCCATAGCCCCTCCTGTGGGTGCTGCGGGGGGTCGCTCTGGGCTGGGGGCCAGGCCCACAGGCCGGGAGACCTGGGCTGGGTTCCCAGCCCCATAGCCCCTCCTGTGGGTGCTGCGGGGGGTCGCTGTGGGCTGGGGAACAGGCTGCACTAGTCCCCGTGGGTACGTCTACACGACAGCACTAATTGGAACTAACTTAATTTGAATTAGTTAATTCGAACTAAGCTAATTCGATCTAGTGCATCTAGACCTAAAAACTAATTCAAATGAGCGTTTTGCTAATTCGAACTAACATGTCCACATCGAGTGGACCCTGAACCGAGGTTAAGGCTGGCCGGAACAGGTGCCAGCAGGGCATCAGGTTAGGACTTAGAGCGTGGAGCTGCTGTCTCAGGCTAGCCGAGGGCTGTGGTTAAAGGGACCCGACCCCCACCCCGGACACACAGTTCTAAGGGGTGCCCCGCTTGCAAAGCAGTCCTGTCCTGGAGTGCCCTGAGTGCCCACACTGGGCACATCACAGCACTCGGCCATCAGCCCGGCTGAACTTGCCGCAGGCTGCCATCTGGGGGGGTCAATCGGGGCTGTCAGGATCCAGGAGACCCTGCAAAAGAGCTTCCACCCCGAGGAGCCCGCAGAGCCACCCCAGTCCTCCCCATCGGGGGCTCGTACCCAATTCCTCCCTCACCTCCTTCCACTTACCCCTCCCTACCCCCCTTCCTGATGTACAAAATAAAGGACACGTGTGTTCAAAAATAGAAACTCTCTTTAGTGAACAAAACTGGGAGGGGGGAGGGATTAACTTCTGGGGAGACTGGGAAAAGGAGGGGAAGAGAGAGGGTGGGAGAGGGGAGGGGGAAACCTGGGAGGTGAGAGCTGGAAGGGGGAAGCCAGGGGAAGAAGGAGGAGAGGAAGTATAAAACTATGGTATTCCATATCTTCAGTACTGTGTACAGACGTGGTCTCCTCACCTCAAAAAAGATATTTTGGCCTTGGAAAGGGTTCAGAAAAGGGCAACTACAATGATTAGGGGTTTGGAGCAGGTCCCATATGAGGAGAGGCTAAAGAGACTGGGACTTTTCAGCTTAGAAAAGAGGAGACTGAGGGGGGACAGGATAGAGGTCTATAAAATCATGAGTGGTGTGGAGAGGGTGAATAAAGAAAAGTTCTTTGTTAGTTCCCATAATAGAAGGACTAGAGGACACCAAATGAAATGAATGGGTAGCAGGCTTCAAACTAATAAAAGAAAGTTCTTCTTCACACAGCACATAGTCAACCTGTGGAACTCCTTGCCACAGGAGGCTGTGAAGGCTAGAACTATAACAGAGTTTAAAGAGAAGTTAGATAAATTCATGGAGGTTGGGTCCATGGAGTGCTATTAGCCAGGGGGTAGGAACGGTGTCCCTGGCCTCTGTTTGTGGAAGGTTGGAGATGGATGGCACCAGACAAATTTCTTGGTCATTGTCTTCAGTCCACTCTCTCTGGGGCACCTGGTGCTGGCCGCTGTCGGCAGACAGGTACTGGGCTAGATGGACCTTTGGTCTGACCCAGTACGGCCGTTCTTATGTTCTTATGTTCTAAGCTCAGGGCTCAGGGTCGGGGGTCTCACTGGACCACCTTGATTTTCATGCAGACCTGCTCCTGGGTTCTCATGTGGCCTTTGGTGGCCAGGCTGGCAGCTATACTCCTAGACGGCCATTTTCCTGTGCCTAGTGCGGAGGTCGTGGAGGTCGTGCGGAGGCCTCCCCCCAAACCTGGATGAGGTCCACGATCTCCGCACTAGACCAGGCGGGTGCCCACCTCTTGCGGCCCCAGGCAGGCTCCTGGGAGCCGCCAGCCTGGTCCCGGGAAGAGGGGGAGGGCTGGGTGGCAGCAGGTGGCTGGCTTGTGCCGTGCCAGGTGCAGGGTCTGCTGGCTGGGTGCTGGCAGGCTTGCACCTGGCACGGGCACCGTAGCCAGACCGAGCCCCTTTAAGGGGTCCGGGGCAGGGAGGGGGCAGACGAGTTTCCCTGGTTTGGCCAGAGTGGCCACCAGGGCAAGCTGGGAGGGACTAGCCTCCCACTAGTTCGAATTAAGCGGCTACACAGCCCTTAACTGGAACTAGGCGTTAGTCCTCGAGGAGCGAGGTTCCCTAGTTGGAATGAAGCGCTCCGCTAGTGCGATTTGATTGGACCTAGCGGTTTGCCTGTGTAGCGCCTATGACAGTGACTTGGAAGCGGCAGCTGAGAGCTCCAATTCACCTGGTCGTGCAGACTCCCCTGGAGGGGAGGCCCCGGGGCAGAGTGAATGGGTGAGGCAGAGACAGGAGTTCTGGGGGCTCGGAGCCGCTGCCCTCCAGTCACTGGGCGCGGAGGCTGGGGTAAAGCAGGGTCAGTAGTTCCCATTGGATTCTTTCACAGCTCTTGGGTGATGCCATCTGGACCGGGTGACTTGTTACTGGTCAGTTTATCACTTTGTTCAAGCACCGCCGTCTGGGCCAGGGCCTCCGGTCTGTCGCCTCCAAAGGCCGGCTCCGGGTTGGGAATCTCCCCAGCCGTGAAGACGGAAGCGACGGATTCATCCCAGTCGCCCTGCGCCGGGGAGCTGCAGCCCACCTTGCTGTTGCTGTGGGAGGCTGTAGTTCAGGCTCCGCTTTGGCTTTTCTTGTTCCAGTGTCACACGCCATCCCCCGAGCTGCGGCTCCGTTCCATGCGCCTCCCTCACTCTTCCAACAGTGCCTGTCTCTCGCCCGGCTCCCTTCCCAGGGCATGCGCCCCACTGGCACGGCCTGGCGGGCTTCTCAGCTCTCTACGCAGCTTGCCCCTCTTGAACAGCACCCTGTAATTAGTCTTTAACGAACTTCCTCGTTTCTGTGCCCCCTTGCGGAGCTGGGACTGGTTGTGGGGCAGAGCCAGCCCCCTGGGCAAGACAGCGGGGTGGGGCCAGCTGTCCCAGCCAGGAGGGGAGGCACTGCCAAGAGAGCCCAGACCTGTTTAGCCTGTTCAAAGACAGGGCCCAGTAGGTTTCATTGGGCGGCCTGGGGGGTGGAAGCCTGACGTGAGAGCTGGACTCACTCGTGTGCATGGGCGGGAGGCCAGCGTCTCTGCCCAGCCTGGGAAGACTTGAGAAGAGACTGAGGCACAGCGGGCACAGCGGGCACAGCAGAGAGGCAGGTGCCAGCAGACAGTGACTGGCAGGGGCTGGCAAGGCAGCAAGGGACTGCAGCAGGTGCGGGGCAGGTGGGTGTACAGAGGAACCGCAGCAGCTGGGGGCCTGGTGCA
Source organism: Pelodiscus sinensis (assembly GCF_052426305.1). Taxonomy (NCBI): domain Eukaryota; kingdom Metazoa; phylum Chordata; order Testudines; family Trionychidae; genus Pelodiscus; species Pelodiscus sinensis. The sequence continues at coordinate 136,126,947 of NC_143056.1, read as the reverse complement.
GAGGTACCGCAGCTGGCGGGGTGGCCGGTGCAGAGGAATCGCGGCTGGCGGGGGTGTGACGGCACGTTGGGGGTCCCCCGTCTCCTGCACCCCGAAATGGCACAAACAGACTGCACCAGTCAGTAGAATGGGGGTTGTTTATTGCTCCTCCAGCACAGCGCAGCACAGATGTCATCTGGTTACAGGAACTGGGGCTAAGAGGCCTCAGTGCCCCCCTTGAGATAGGGGAGTCCCAGCCCCCTCCCCAGCTCCTTCTCCCCTGCTTTCCAGACAGGAACTCATTAACCCTCTTCCAGCCCTGCCCCCCAGCCAGGGCAGCATCCACCTTCCTTTGTTCCTCTCCATGGGGGGTGTCTGGTTCAACAAGTTTGGCATCACCTCTGCATAGTGAGGTTTTCCCTGCTGGGTCTTGCTCCAGACAGCAGGGGTCACCACAGCCCAGCAAGTACCCCCACTACGTCACAGTTCTCCCCCCTCCGAGAGCGAACTGAGCAGGGTCACTCTGCTCGTGACCTAGGGAAGTTCGGGTCCTCTGCGTGGGAACCCGCCCTGGGGACATGGGTGCTCCCCTTGACTCAGGCCGGCCGTGGCGAGGCCCCACATGAGCTGGCTTCCCTCTGTCCACTCGCCGCCCCGCTCCAGGGCGACTGGCGCAGGCCTGTCCTCGGGGGTCACACCCACCCTTCCACTGGCCTTGATCCCTGGCCAGGGTCTCTCGGGCCGGGGCCATGAGCCCAGCGAGCCTTCTCTGGACAGCCAGGGCGGCTTCCACCCCCGACGCTCCATCCAGGGAGGACTTCCCCTCCCATAACTCTCTCAGCAAGCCCAGAGGATCCTCTATCTGGGGTAGAGACCCCCAAGCCGCTTTCCTCCTGTCTTGGGCCTTCCCGCCCCTCTGGCAGGAGTCACAGGACCGGCAGTACCGCTGCACGGCTGTAAAGATTCCCGGCCAATAGAAGTGCTGGAGCAGCCTCAGCCGGGTGCTCCGGATCCCCCGGTGGTCCCCAACGGGGACATCGTGGGCCAAATACAGCAGCTTGAGGCGATACTTTCGGGGGACGACCAGCTGCCGCTGGACCCCCCATGCCCTCGCCTTCCTGGGGGGGAGCCATTCACGGAACAGGAGCCCACGCTCCTGCAGGAATCTCTCCTGGCCACCTCTCCCCCGGGGCTGAGCTGCATGGAGGCCAGCCTGGTCCCTCAGCCTCTGCAAGGAGGGGTCTGCCTGCACCTCAGCCTGGAATTCAGCTGCTGAGGCAGGGATCGGGACCTGTTCCCCACCTCTGCCTAGGTCCGGAGTCCCAGCCTGGCTGGACCCCGTGTCCACTGGGATGGGACCCTGAGGACGCTGCCAGGAGTCCTTCCCTGGACCCACGTTGTCAGCCCCCCGCTGGCTCTGGGTGGTGACTAGAGCCCGCTGGGATTCATGGGGCCATTCCTCTAGGTCATTCCCCATCAGCACCTCGGAGGGCAAGTGCGGGTGCACCCCCACTTCCTTGAGGCCGTCCTTCGCCCCCCATTTCAGATGCACCCGGGCTACAGGCACCTGAAACGGGGACCCATCTATGCCCTTCAGGGTCAGCAGCGTGTGGGGTAGTATCCGCTCTGGGGCCACTATGTCGGATCGGGCCAGAGTCACCTCCGCCCCCGTGTCCCAGAAGCCCGTCACCTTCCTACCATCCACCTCCAGGGGTATGAGGCACTCGCTCCGCAGGGGCCGTCCTGCCCCCACCCGGTACACGGAGAAATCCGCCTCCTGAGAATCAGACCTCCCAGGGGAGGTGCACTGAGCATCCTTCCCCTCTCTCTGAGCTGAGGTTTGCCTGCCAGCCCCTGCCTCTGGGGCAGCCTGCCCTTCCTCCTGCCCCAGCCAGTTAACCCTGGAAAGTCCCCGGTCCTGGGACCTGGTGCACTGAGCCCTCTTGTGGCCTTTTTGCCCACAGCGATGGCAAGTTAGGCTTTGGGCTGTCTCTGTCCAGGGCCTGGCTGGTTCTCTGGGGCGCAGACGACCTGTTCCTTGGTCTCACCCCGTAGTTGACTCCCTCCGTCGCTCAGCCGAGATCCGGTCTCTGTGCGGTTCCCTTTCTCTCCGGGACTCCCGTTCACACCCGGACCGGCTCTCCGTGAACTCATCTGCCAGCCTCCCAGCCTCCTGGGGGTCTCTGGTCTCCGGTCCTTGAGCCACAGCCTCAGTTTGGGTGGGCACGCTTCATAGAACTGCTCCATCAGGACCAGCTTGAGCAGCTCCTCTGCGGTCTGGGCTCCGACTCCAGACACCCACTTGCGGCCGTATTGCGCCAGGTGGGAGGCCAGATCCACATAGGTCTCCCGTGGCCCTTTCTGTACCTCCCGGAACTTCTTCCTGTACATCTCGGGGGTCAGCCCGAACTTGTGCAGCAGGGCCTCCTTGACTCGGTTGTAATCCCCTGGCTGTAGGTCCTCCAGCTGACTGAGCACTCCGGCCGCCTCCTGGTTCAGTGCGGGGACGAGCTCCTGCAGCCAGTCAGCTGGGGGGACCCATTGCAGTCCACAGGCCCTCTCAAAGGAGCTGAGGAACCCGTCTATGTCGCCCATGTCCTTCAATTGGGCCACCACGAGCCTCTCCAAGCGTCTGGCAGTCCCAGGACCCTGGGGCCCATCCGCACTTGGCGCAGCCGGTGCCCCGCTGGTTCTCCGCTCTGCCATGGCCAGCTCATGCTGTCGCTGCCTCTCTCGGTCCTCTACTTCCAATTCCTTTATCCGCAGCTGGATCTCCAGCCGCCGCAGCTCCGCTGGGCTGGCCCCTGCCCTAGATGGGCTACGGCTTGCAGGCCTCCCGGGAGACGCTGTCTCATCTCTCCGGTGGGTTCCAGCACTCCTCCCCCTCTCTGAGCCTGACACACTCTCAGGGGGGGTCTGGCTGCTTCCCCTGGGGACAAGATCCTGGCCCTGTGGCTGGTCATTCTCTTCCAGCTGGGTAATCAGTTGGGCCTTGGTTGCTTTCCGCACAGGCAAGCCCCTCTCTCTGCACAGCCCCACCAGCTCTGCCTTCAAGAGTCGGGCGTAGGCCATCTGCCCGCTGGGCCCCTCGGTGCAGACTCACCAGTCTAGTGCTGCAGCGCCCCACGATTCCCAGGAACCGCTTCGCTCTGCCTCCAGCACGCCTGGCTCCAGGGCTCTTGCTTCTACGGCGCCTTGTCGCTTGCCGCTGGGAGCTTCATCCATGGGGTGCAGTGGATCCCACTTCTGACACCAGTGTGACGGCGCGTTGGGGGTTCCCCGTCTCCTGCACCCCGAAATGGCACAAACAGACTGCACCAGCTGGTGTAATGGAGGTTGTTTATTGCCTCTCCAGGATACAGCACAGCACAGGTGTAATCTGGTTACAGGAACTTGGGGCTAAGAGGCCTCAATGCCCCCCTTGAGATAGGGGAGTCCCAGCCCCCTCCCCAGCTCCTTCTTCCCTGCCTTCCAGCCAGGAACTCACTAACCCTCTTCCAGCCCTGCCCCCCAGCCAGGGCAGCATTCCACCTTCCTTTGTTCCTATCCATGGGGGGTGTCTGGCCACTGGTTCAACAAGTTTGGCATTACCTTGGCCTAGTGAGGTTTTCCCTGCTGGGTCTTGCTCCAGACAGCAGGGGTCACCACAGCCCAGCAAGTACCCCCACTACGTCACAGGGGAGCCCGGTGCAGGGGAACCGCGGCGCGCAGGGGGCCTGGTGCAGAGGAATCACTGCTGGCGGGGGGCCCGGTGCAGAGGAATCACGGCTGGCGGGGCGGCCGGTGCAGGGGAACCGCGGCTGGCGGGGGGCCCGGTGCAGAGGAATCGCGGCTGGCGGGGGGCGCGGTGCAGAGGAATCGCGGCTGGAGGGGGGCCCGGTGCAGAGGAATCGCTGCTGGCGGGGCGGCCGGTGCAGAGGAATCGCGGCTGACGGGGCGGCCAGTGCAGAGGAATCGCGGCTGGCGGGGGGCCCGGTGCAGGGGAACCGCGGCTGGCAGGGGGCCTGGTGCAGAGGAATCGCGGCTGGCGGGAGGCCCGGTGCAGAGGAATCGCGGCTGGCGGGGCGGCCGGAGCAGAGGAATCGCGGCTGGCGGGGGGCGCGGTGCAGAGGAATCGCGGCTGGCGGGGGGCCCGGTGCAGAGGAATCGCGGCTGGCGGGGCAGCCGGTGCAGAGGAATCGTGGCTGGCGGGGGGCCCGGTGCAGAGGAATCGCGGCTGGCGGGGCGGCTGGTGCAGAGGAATCGCGGCTGGCGGGGCGGCCGGTGCAGAGGAATTGCGGCTGGCGGGGGGCCCGGTGCAGTGGAATCGTGGCTGGCGGGGGGCCCGGTGCAGAGGTATCGTGGCTGGCGGGGGGCCCGGTGCAGAGGTATCGTGGCTGGCGGGGGGCCCGGTGCAGAGGAATCGCGGCTGGCGGGGGGCCCGGTGCAGAGGAATTGCAGCTGGCGGGCGGCCGGTGCAGAGGAATCGTGGCTGGTGGGGCGGCCGGTGCAGTGGAACCGCGGCTGGCGGGGCGGCCGGTGCAGTGGAACCGCGGCTGGGGAAGGCAGGTGCAGAGGAACCGCGGCTGGGGAGGGCAGGTGCAGAGGAACCGCGGCTGGCGGGGGTCCTGGTGCAGAGGAATCGTGGCTGGTGGGGTGGCCGGTGCAGTGGAACCGCGGCTGGTGGGGCGGCCGGTGCAGGGGAACCGCGGCTGGGGAAGGCAGGTGCCCGGTTCCCCAGGGAGGAGGGGGCCTCGCACTGCTGAACCCTGGGCCCTCACTGAGCAAGGTGGCCTCTGTGAGTGGGGCGGGCCGAGGAGCGGTTGGGGGCAGCTGTGTGTGGCACTTTTATAGAATTATAGAATCACAGGACTGGAAGGGACCTCGAGAGGTCATCGAGTCCAGCCCCCCGCCCTCAAGGCAGGACCAAGCTCCGTCTACACCATCCCTGACAGATGTCTATCTAACCTGTTCTTAAATATCTCCAGAGAGGGAGATTCCACCACCTCCCTTGGCAATTTATTCCAATATTTGACCACCCTGACAGTTAGGAATTTTTTCCTAATGTCCAATCTAAACCTCCCCTGCTGCACTTTAAGCCCATTACTCCTTGTCCTGTCCTCAGAAACCAAGAGGAGCAAATTTTCGCCTTCCTCCTTGTGACACCCTTTTAGATATTTGAAAACCGCTATCATGTCCCCCCTTAATCTTCTTTTTTCCAAACTAAACAAGCCCAGTTCATGAAGCCTGGCTTCATAGGTCATGTTCTCTAGACCTTTAATCATTCTTGTCGCTCTTCTCTGGACCCTTTCCAATTTCTCCACATCTTTCTTGAAATGTGGCGCCCAGAACTGGACACAGTACTCCAGCTGAGGCCTAACTAGTGCAGAGTAGAGCGGCAGAATGACTTCACGAGTTTTGCTTACAACACACCTGTTGATACAACCTAGAATCATATTTGCTTTTTTTGCAACAGCATCACACTGTTGACTCATATTCAACTTGTGGTCCACTATGACCCCTAGATCCCTTTCCGCCATGCTCCTTCCTAGACAGTCGCTTCCCATCTTGTATGTATGGAACTGATTGTTCCTTCCTAAGTGGAGCACTTTGCATTTCTCTTTATTAAACCTCATCCTGTTTACCTCCGACCATTTCTCTAACTTGCTAACTTTCCCTGAGTAGAGCAGCCTGGGCCCCTCTGCCCCCTCCTGGTCGCTGGCCTCCTGGGGTGGCTTGGTCCCCTCCCCCCCCCAGGGCTGGCCTGGGCCCCTCCCTCCCCTCCTGGGCTGCTCCCGAGTCCCTGGGGCCGCAGCCGGTTCTGGGCCGTGTCCAGGGAGAGGAACCCACCGCTGCCAGCCCCTCCCGCCCAAGGGCTGTAGGGTACTTGGCGGCCTATAGCTGCTGCCAGGAGTGTGGGGGGGGTTCCATGGGGGGCTGGCAGCGCGAAGCGGGGGGGTTCCATGGGGGGGCTGGCAGCGTGAAGCGGGGGGGTTACATGGGGGGCTGGCAGCGCGAAGCGGGGGGGTTACATGGGGGGCTGGCAGCGCGAAGCGGGGGGGGTTCCAAGGGGGGGCTGGCAGCACGAAGCGGGGGGGGTTCCAAGGGGGGGCTGGGAGCGCGAAGCGGGGGGGTTCCATGGGGGGGCTGGCAGCGCGAAGCGGTGGGGTTCCATGGGGGGGCTGGCAGCACGAAGCGGGAGGGTTCCATGGGGGGGCTGGCAGCGCGAAGCGGGGGGGTTCCAAGGGGGGGTGGCAGCGCGAAGCGGGGGGGTTCCAAGGGGGGCTGGCAGCGCGAAGCGGGGAGGTTCCAAGGGGGGTTGGCAGCGCGAAGCGGGGGGGTTCCAAGGGGGGGCTGGCAGCGCGAAGCGGGGGGGTTCCAAGGGGGGGCTGGCAGCGTGAAGCGGGGGGGTTCCAAGGGGGGGCTGGCAGCGCGAAGCGGGGGGGTTCCAAGGGGGGGCTGGCAGCGCGAAGCGGGGGGGTTCCAAGGGGGGGCTGGCAGCGCGAAGCGGGGAGGTTCCATGGGGGGGCTGGCAGCGCGAAGCGGGGAGGTTCCAAGGGGGGGCTGGCAGCGCGAAGCGGGGAGGTTCCAAGGGGGGGTTGGCAGCGCGAAGCGGGGGGGTTCCAAGGGCGCCTGGCAGCGCGAAGCGGGGGGGTTCCAAGGGCGCCTGGCAGCGCGCGCGGGGAGGTTCCAAGGGGGGGCTGGCAGCGCGAAGCGGGGGGGTTCCAAGGGGGGGCTGGCAGCGCGAAGCGGGGAGGTTCCAAGGGGGGGTTGGCAGCGCGAAGCGGGGGGGTTCCAAGGGCGCCTGGCAGCGCGAAGCGGGGGGGTTCCAAGGGGGGCTGGAAGCGCGAAGCGGGGAGGTTCCATGGGGGGGGCTGGCAGCGCGAAGCGGGGGGGTTCCATGGGGGGGCTGGCAGCGCGAAGCGGGGGGGTTCCAAGGGGGGCTGGCAGCGCGAAGCGGGGGGGTTCCAAGGGGGGGCTGGCAGCGCGAAGCGGGGGGGTTCCATGGGGGGGCTGGCAGCGCGAAGCGGTGGGGTTCCATGGGGGGGGCTGGCAGCACGGCGGGAGGGTTCCATGGGGGGGCTGGCAGCGCGAAGCGGGGGGGTTCCAAGGGGGGGTGGCAGCGCGAAGCGGGGGGGTTCCAAGGGGGGCTGGCAGCGCGAAGCGGGGGGGTTCCATGGGGGGGCTGGCAGTACGAAGGGGGGGTTCCATGGGGGGGGCTGGCAGCGCGAAGCGGGGGGGTTCCATGGGGGGGCTGGCAGTACGAAGGGGGGGTTCCAAGGGGGGGCTGGCAGCGCGAAGCGGGGGGGTTCCAAGGGGGCTGGCAGCGCGAAGCGGGGGGGTTCTAAGGGGGGGCTGGCAGCGCGAAGCGGGGGGGTTCCATGGGGGGGCTGGCAGCGCGAAGCGGGGGGGTTCCAAGGGGGGGTGGCAGCGCGAAGCGGGAGGGTTCCAAGGGGGGCTGGCAGCGCGAAGCGGGGGGGTTCCAAGGGGGGGTGGCAGCGCGAAGCGGGGGGGTTCCAAGGGGGGGTGGCAGCGCGAGCGGGAGGGTTCCAAGGGGGGGCTGGCAGCGCGAAGCGGGGGGGTTCCAAGGGGGGTTGGCAGCGCGAAGCGGGGGGGTTCCATGGGGGGGCTGGCAGCGAGAAGCGGGGGGGTTCCATGGGGGGGCTGGCAGCGCGATGCGGGGGGGTTCCATGGGGGGGCTGGCAGCGCGATGCGGGGGGGTTCCATGGGGGGGCTGGCAGCGCGAAGCGGGGGGGTTCCATGGGGGGGCTGGCAGCGCGATGCGGGGGGGTTCCAAGGGGGGTTGGCTGCGCGAAGCGGGGGGGTTCCAAGGGGGGCTGGCAGCGCGAAGCGGGGGGGTTCCAAGGGGGGTCTGGCAGCGCGAAGCGGGGGGGTTCCATGGGGGGGGGGTTGGCAGCGCGAAGCGGGGGGGTTCTAAGGGGGGGCTGGCAGCGTGAAGCGGGGGGGTTCCAAGGGGGGGCTGGCAGCGCGAAGCGGGGGGGTTCCAAGGGGGGGCTGGCAGCATGAAGCGGGGGGGTTCCAAGGGGGGGCTGGCAGCGCGAAGCGGGGGGGTTCCAAGGGGGGGTTGGCAGCGCGAAGCGGGGGGGTTCCAAGGGGGGGCTGGCAGCGAGAAGCGGGGGGGTTCTAAGGGGGGGCTGGCAGCGAGAAGCGGGGGGGTTCCAAGGGGGGGTTGGCAGCGCGAAGCGGGGGGGTTCCAAGGGGGGGCTGGCAGCGAGAAGCGGGGGGGTTCTAAGGGGGGGCTGGCAGCGAGAAGCGGGGGGGTTCCAAGGGGGGGCTGGCAGCGCGAAGCGGGGGGGTTCCAAGGGGGGGCTGGCAGCGAGAAGCGGGGGGGTTCTAAGGGGGGGCTGGCAGCGAGAAGCGGGGGGGTTCCAAGGGGGGCTGGCAGCGCGAAGCGGGGGGGTTCCAAGGGGGGGCTGGCAGCGCGAAGCGGGGGGGTTCTAAGGGGGGGCTGGCAGCGAGAAGCGGGGGGGTTCCAAGGGGGGGTTGGCAGCGCGAAGCGGGGGGGTTCCAAGGGGGGGCTGGCAGCGCGAAGCGGGGGGGTTCCAAGGGGGGCTGGCAGCGCGAAGCGGGAGGGTTCCAAGGGGGGGCTGGCAGCGCGAAGCGGGGGGGTTCCAAGGGGGGGCTGGCAGCGCGAAGCGGGGGGGTTCCATGGGGGGGCTGGCAGCGCGAAGCGGGGGAGTTCTAAGGGGGGGCTGGCAGCGAGAAGCGGGGGGGTTCCAAGGGGGGCTGGCAGCGCGAAGCGGGAGGGTTCCAAGGGGGGGCTGGCAGCGCGAAGCGGGGGGGTTCCAAGGGGGGGTTGGCAGCGCGAAGCGGGGGGGTTCCAAGGGGGGGCTGGCAGCGAGAAGCGGGGGGGTTCCAAGGGGGGCTGGCAGCGCGAAGCGGGAGGGTTCCAAGGGGGGGCTGGCAGCGCGAAGCGGGGGGGTTCCAAGGGGGGGCTGGCAGCGTGAAGCGGGGGGGTTCCAAGGGGGGCTGGAAGCGCGAAGCGGGGGGTTCTAAGGGGGGGCTGGCAGCGAGAAGCGGGGGGGTTCCAAGGGGGGCTGGCAGCGCGAAGCGGTGGGGTTCCAAGGGGGGGCTGGGAGCGCGAAGCGGGGGTTCTAAGGGGGGGCTGGCAGCGAGAAGCGGGGGGGTTCCAAGGGGGGGCTGGCAGCACGAAGCGGGAGGGTTCCAAGGGGGGGTGGCAGCGCGAAGCGGGGAGGTTCCAAGGGGGGTTGGCAGCGCGAAGCGGGGGGGTTCCATGGGGGGGCTGGCAGCGCGAAGCGGGGGGGTTCCAAGGGGGGCTGGCAGCGCGAAGCGGGGGGGTTCTAAGGGGGGGCTGGCAGCGCGAAGCGGGGGGGTTCCATGGGGGGGCTGGCAGCGCGAAGCGGGGGGGTTCCAAGGGGGTGGCAGCGCGAAGCGGAGGGTTCCAAGGGGGGCTGGCAGCGCGAAGCGGGGGGGTTCCAAGGGGGGTGGCAGCGCGAAGCGGGGGGGTTCCAAGGGGGGGTGGCAGCGCGAAGCGGGAGGGTTCCAAGGGGGGGCTGGCAGCGCGAAGCGGGGGGGTTCCAAGGGGGGGTTGGCAGCGCGAAGCGGGGGGGTTCCATGGGGGGGCTGGCAGCGAGAAGCGGGGGGGTTCCATGGGGGGGCTGGCAGCGCGATGCGGGGGGGTTCCATGGGGGGGCTGGCAGCGCGATGCGGGGGGGTTCCATGGGGGGGCTGGCAGCGCGAAGCGGGGGGGTTCCATGGGGGGGCTGGCAGCGCGATGCGGGGGGGTTCCAAGGGGGGTTGGCTGCGCGAAGCGGGGGGGTTCCAAGGGGGGCTGGCAGCGCGAAGCGGGGGGGTTCCAAGGGGGGTCTGGCAGCGCGAAGCGGGGGGGTTCCATGGGGGGTTGGCAGCGCGAAGCGGGGGGGTTCTAAGGGGGGGCTGGCAGCGTGAAGCGGGGGGGTTCCAAGGGGGGGCTGGCAGCGCGAAGCGGGGGGGTTCCAAGGGGGGGCTGGCAGCATGAAGCGGGGGGGTTCCAAGGGGGGGCTGGCAGCGCGAAGCGGGGGGGTTCCAAGGGGGGGTTGGCAGCGCGAAGCGGGGGGGTTCCAAGGGGGGGCTGGCAGCGAGAAGCGGGGGGGTTCTAAGGGGGGGCTGGCAGCGAGAAGCGGGGGGGTTCCAAGGGGGGTTGGCAGCGCGAAGCGGGGGGGTTCCAAGGGGGGGCTGGCAGCGAGAAGCGGGGGGGTTCTAAGGGGGGGCTGGCAGCGAGAAGCGGGGGGGTTCCAAGGGGGGGCTGGCAGCGCGAAGCGGGGGGGTTCCAAGGGGGGGCTGGCAGCGAGAAGCGGGGGGGGGGGGGGGGGGGGGGGGCAGGGGGGGGGGGGGGGGTTCCAAGGGGGGCTGGCAGCGCGAAGCGGGGGGGTTCCAAGGGGGGGCTGGCAGCGCGAAGCGGGGGGGTTCTAAGGGGGGGCTGGCAGCGAGAAGCGGGGGGGTTCCAAGGGGGGGTTGGCAGCGCGAAGCGGGGGGGTTCCAAGGGGGGGCTGGCAGCGCGAAGCGGGGGGGTTCCAAGGGGGGCTGGCAGCGCGAAGCGGGAGGGTTCCAAGGGGGGGCTGGCAGCGCGAAGCGGGGGGGTTCCAAGGGGGGGCTGGCAGCGCGAAGCGGGGGGGTTCCATGGGGGGGCTGGCAGCGCGAAGCGGGGGAGTTCTAAGGGGGGGCTGGCAGCGAGAAGCGGGGGGGTTCCAAGGGGGGCTGGCAGCGCGAAGCGGGAGGGTTCCAAGGGGGGGCTGGCAGCGCGAAGCGGGGGGGTTCCAAGGGGGGGTTGGCAGCGCGAAGCGGGGGGGTTCCAAGGGGGGGCTGGCAGCGAGAAGCGGGGGGGTTCCAAGGGGGGCTGGCAGCGCGAAGCGGGAGGGTTCCAAGGGGGGGCTGGCAGCGCGAAGCGGGGGGGTTCCAAGGGGGGGCTGGCAGCGTGAAGCGGGGGGGTTCCAAGGGGGGCTGGAAGCGCGAGCGGGGGGTTCTAAGGGGGGGCTGGCAGCGAGAAGCGGGGGGGTTCCAAGGGGGGCTGGCAGCGCGAAGCGGTGGGGTTCCAAGGGGGGGCTGGGAGCGCGAAGCGGGGGTTCTAAGGGGGGGCTGGCAGCGAGAAGCGGGGGGGTTCCAAGGGGGGGCTGGCAGCACGAAGCGGGAGGGTTCCAAGGGGGGGTGGCAGCGCGAAGCGGGGGGGTTCCAAGGGGGGTTGGCAGCGCGAAGCGGGGGGGTTCCATGGGGGGGCTGGCAGCGCGAAGCGGGGGGGTTCTAAGGGGGGGCTGGCAGCGCGAAGCGGGGGGGTTCCAAGGGGGGCTGGCAGCGCGAAGCGGGGGGGGTTCCAAGGGGGGCTGGCAGCGCGAAGCGGGGGGGTTCCAAGGGGGGGCTGGCAGCGCGAAGCGGGGGGGTTCCAAGGGGGGGCTGGCAGCGAGAAGCGGGGGGGTTCCATGGGGGGGCTGGCAGCGTGAAGCGGGGGGGTTCCAAGGGGGGGCTGGCAGCGAGAAGCGGGGGGGTTCCATGGGGGGGTTGGCAGCGAGAAGCGGGGGGGTTCTAAGGGGGGGCTGGCAGCGAGAAGCGGGGGGGTTCCAAGGGGGGGTTGGCAGCGCGAAGCGGGGGGGTTCCAAGGGGGGCTGGCAGCGAGAAGCGGGGGGGTTCCATGGGGGGGCTGGCAGCGCGAAGCGGGGGGGTTCCAAGGGGGGGTTGGCAGCGCGAAGCGGGGGGGTTCCAAGGGGGGGCTGGCAGCGAGAATCGGGGGGGTTCCAAGGGGGGCTGGCAGCGCGAAGCGGGAGGGTTCCAAGGGGGGGCTGGCAGCGCGAAGCGGGGGGGTTCCATGGGGGGGCTGGCAGCGCGAAGCGGGAGGGTTCCAAGGGGGGGCTGGCAGCGTGAAGCGGGGGGTTCCAAGGGGGGGCTGGCAGCGCGAAGCGGGGGGGTTCCAAGGGGGGGCTGGCAGCGTGAAGCGGGGGGGTTCCAAGGGGGGGCTGGCAGCGTGAAGCGGGGGGGTTCCAAGGGGGGGCTGGCAGCGTGAAGCGGGGGGGTTCCAAGGGGGGGTTGGCAGCGCGAAGCGGGGGGGTTCTAAGGGGGGGCTGGCAGCGTGAAGCGGGGGGGTTCCAAGGGGGGTCTGGCAGCGCGAAGCGGGGGGGTTCCAAGGGGGGGCTGGCAGCGTGAAGCGGGGGGGTTCCAAGGGGGGGTTGGCAGCGAGAAGCGGGGGGGTTCCAAGGGGGGTCTGGCAGCGCGAAGCGGGGGGGTTCCAAGGGGGGGCTGGCAGCGTGAAGCGGGGGGGTTCCAAGGGGGGCTGGCAGCGTGAAGCGGGGGTGTTCCAAGGGGGGGCTGGCAGCGCGAAGCGGGAGGGTTCCAAGGGGGGGCTGGCAGCGCGAAGCGGGGGGGTTCCAAGGGGGGGCTGGCAGCGTGAAGCGGGGGGGTTCCAAGGGGGGGTTGGCAGCGCGAAGCGGGGGGGTTCCAAGGGGGGTTGGCAGCGCGAAGCGGGGGGGTTCCAAGGGGGGGCTGGCAGCGTGAAGCGGGGGGGTTCCAAGGGGGGGCTGGCAGCGTGAAGCGGGGGGGTTCCAAGGGGGGGTTGGCAGCGCGAAGCGGGGGGGTTCTAAGGGGGGGCTGGGTGACGCCCTCTGTTCAGCTTGTCTGACAAGAGCAAAGGTCATTTCCGGTGTTTGTGCAGGGAGAGTCTGCGCTGCAAAGTCCACAGCCCGCCTGCCGCCGGGCCCCCGAGCCAGCACCCCCCCGCCTGCCGCTGGGCCCCCGAGCCAGCGCCCCCCCCTGCCACCGGGCCCCCGAGCCAGCGCTCCCCGCCTGCCGCTGGGCCCCCGAGCCAGCGCCCCCCCCTGCCGCCGGGCCCCCGAGCCAGCACCCCCCCGCCTGCCGCTGGGCCCCCGAGCCAGCGCCCCCCCCTGCCGCCGGGCCCCCGAGCCAGCGCTCCCCGCCTGCCGCCGGGCCCCCGAGCCAGCGCTCCCCGCCTGCCGCCGGGCCCCCGAGCCAGCACCCCCCCCCCCGCCTGCCGCCGGGCCCCCGAGCCAGCACCCCCCCGCCTGCCGCCGGGCCCCCGAGCCAGCGCCCCCCCGCCTGCCGCCGGGCCCCCGAGCCAGCGCCCCCCCACCTGCCGCTGGGCCCCCGAGCCAGCGCCCCCCCGCCTGCCGCCGGGCCCCCGAGCCAGCGCCCCCCCGCCTGCCGCCGGGCCCCCGAGCCAGCGCCCCCCCGCCTGCCGCCGGGCCCCCGAGCCAGCACCCCCCCGCCTGCCGCCGGGCCCCCGAGCCAGCGCCCCCCCCCACCTGCTGCTGGGCCCCCGAGCCAGCGCCCCCCCGCCTGCCGCTGGGCCCCCGAGCCAGCCCCCCCCGCCTGCCACCGGGCCCCCGAGCCAGGCCCCCCGCGAGGTGCCCCAGAATCCCGAGGAACCCCCATTGCAGGCCCCGGGCCATGGCCGCGCTGCAGACCTACACGGAGGCCCTGTGGGACGCCCGGGCGGTTTTCCATCGTTTCCCCCTGCGCCTGGTGGGGGGAGTCCCCCTCATGGAGCCCATCGCACAGCAGTGGGGCCCCATCGAGAGCTTCCAGGCCCGGCCCGGCGACCTGCTCATCTCCACCTACCCCAAGGCGGGTAAGGCCCCGCCGCCGGCAGGGGCACTGGGGCAGGGGCAGGGCGCTGGCGGGTTGGGGGGGGCTCCCAGCTAATCCGGCCCGGCCTCCAGGGGGCGCTGCGGGGGGGAGGGGCAGGGCGCTGGCGGGTTGGGGGGGGCTCCCAGCTAATCCGGCCCGGCCTCCAGGGGGCGCTGCGGGGGGGAGGGGCAGGGCGCTGGCGGGTTGGGGGGGGCTCCCAGCTAATCCGGCCCGGCCTCCAGGGGGCGCTGCGGGGGGGGGAGGGGCAGGGCGCTGGCGGGTTGGGGGCTCCCAGCTAATCCGGCCCGGCCTCCAGGGGGCGCTGCGGGGGGGGGAGGGGCAGGGCGCTGGCGGGTTGGGGGGGGCTCCCAGCTAATCCGGCCCGGCCTCCAGGGGGCGCTGCGGGGGGGAGGGGCAGGGCGCTGGCGGGTTGGGGGGGGCTCCCAGCTAATCCGGCCCGGCCTCCAGGGGGCGCTGCGGGGGGGGGAGGGGCAGGGCGCTGGCGGGTTGGGGGGGGCTCCCAGCTAATCCGGCCCGGCCTCCAGGGGGCGCTGCGGGGGGGAGGGGCAGGGCGCTGGCGGGTTGGGGGGGGCTCCCAGCTAATCCGGCCCGGCCTCCAGGGGGCGCTGCGGGGGGGAGGGGCAGGGCGCTGGCGGGTTGGGGGGGGCTCCCAGCTAATCCGGCCCGGCCTCCAGGGGGCGCTGCGGGGGGGGGAGGGGCAGGGCGCTGGCGGGTTGGGGGGGGCTCCCAGCTAATCCGGCCCGGCCTCCAGGGGGCGCTGCGGGGGGGAGGGGCAGGGCGCTGGCGGGTTGGGGGCTCCCAGCTAATCCGGCCCGGCCTCCAGGGGGCGCTGCGGGGGGGGCAGGGCGCGGGGGGGGGGAGGGGCAGGGCGCTGGCGGGTTGGGGGGGGCTCCCAGCTAATCCGGCCCGGCCTCCAGGGGGCGCTGCGGGGGGGAGGGGCAGGGCGCTGGCGGGTTGGGGGCTCCCAGCTAATCCGGCCCGGCCTCCAGGGGGCGCTGCGGGGGGGAGGGGCAGGGCGCTGGCGGGTTGGGGGGGGCTCCCAGCTAATCCGGCCCGGCCTCCAGGGGGCGCTGCGGGGGGGGAGGGGCAGGGCGCTGGCGGGTTGGGGGGGGCTCCCAGCTAATCCGGCCCGGCCTCCAGGGGGCGCTGCGGGGGGGAGGGGCAGGGCGCTGGCGGGTTGGGGGGGGCTCCCAGCTAATCCGGCCCGGCCTCCAGGGGGCGCTGCGGGGGGGAGGGGCAGGGCGCTGGCGGGTTGGGGGGGGCTCCCAGCTAATCCGGCCCGGCCTCCAGGGGGCGCTGCGGGGGGGAGGGGCAGGGCGCTGGCGGGTTGGGGGGGGCTCCCAGCTAATCCGGCCCGGCCTCCAGGGGGCGCTGCGGGGGGGAGGGGCAGGGCGCTGGCGGGTTGGGGGGGGCTCCCAGCTAATCCGGCCCGGCCTCCAGGGGGCGCTGCGGGGGGGGGAGGGGCAGGGCGCTGGCGGGTTGGGGGGGGCTCCCAGCTAATCCGGCCCGGCCTCCAGGGGGCGCTGCGGGGGGGGGGAGGGGCAGGGCGCTGGCGGGTTGGGGGGGGCTCCCAGCTAATCCGGCCCGGCCTCCAGGGGGCGCTGCGGGGGGGAGGGGCAGGGCGCTGGCGGGTTGGGGGGGGCTCCCAGCTAATCCGGCCCGGCCTCCAGGGGGCGCTGCGGGGGGGAGGGGCAGGGCGCTGGCGGGTTGGGGGGGGCTCCCAGCTAATCCGGCCCGGCCTCCAGGGGGCGCTGCGGGGGGGGAGGGGCAGGGCGCTGGCGGGTTGGGGGGGGCTCCCAGCTAATCCGGCCCGGCCTCCAGGGGGCGCTGCGGGGGGGGGAGGGGCAGGGCGCTGGCGGGTTGGGGGGGGCTCCCAGCTAATCCGGCCCGGCCTCCAGGGGGCGCTGCGGGGGGGGGAGGGGCAGGGCGCTGGCGGGTTGGGGGGGGCTCCCAGCTAATCCGGCCCGGCCTCCAGGGGGCGCTGCGGGGGGGGGAGGGGCAGGGCGCTGGCGGGTTGGGGGCTCCCAGCTAATCCGGCCCGGCCTCCAGAGGGCGCTGCGGGGGTGGAGGGGCAGGGCGCTGGCGGGTTGGGGGGGCTCCCAGCTAATCCGGCCCGGCCTCCAGGGGGCGCTGCGGGGGAGGGGCGGGCGCTGGCGGGTTGGGGGCTCCAGCTAATCCGGCCCGGCCTCCAGGGGGCGCTGCGGGGGGGAGGGGGGCGGGGCGCTGGCGGGATGGGGGGGGCTCCCAGCTAATCCGGCCGGCCTCCAGGGGGCGCTGCGGGGGGAGGGGCAGGGCGCTGGCGGGTTGGGGGGCTCCCAGCTAATCCGGCCCGGCCTCCGGGGCGCTGCGGGGGAGGGGCAGGGCGCTGGCGGGTTGGGGGGGCTCCCAGCTAATCCGGCCCGGCCTCCAGGGGGCGCTGCGGGGGAGGGGCAGGGCGCTGGCGGGTTGGGGGGGCTCCCAGCTCGTCCGGCCCGGCCTCCAGGGGGCGCTGCGGGGGGGGAGGGGCAGGGCGCTGGCGGGGGGGGGCTCCCAGCTAATCCGGCCCGGCCTCCGCTGCGGGGGGAGGGGCAGGGCGCTGGCGGGTTGGGGGGGGGGCTCCCAGCTGGGGCCCGGCCTCCAGGGGGCGCTGCGGGGGGGAGGGGCAGGGCGCTGGCGGGTTGGGGGCTCCCAGCTAATCCGGCCCGGCCTCCAGGGGGCGCTGCGGGGGGGAGGGGCAGGGCGCTGGCGGGTTGGGGGCTCCCAGCTAATCCGGCCCGGCCTCCAGGGGGCGCTGCGGGGGAGGGGCAGGGCGCTGGCGGGTTGGGGGGCTCCCAGCTAATCCGGCCCGGCCTCCAGGGGGCGCTGCGGGGGAGGGGCAGGGCGCTGGCGGGTTGGGGGGGCTCCCAGCTAATCCGGCCCGGCCTCCAGGGGGCGCTGCGGGGGGAGGGGCGGGGCGCTGGCGGGTTGGGGGGGCTCCCAGCTAATCCGGCCCGGCCTCCAGGGGCGCTGCGGGGGGAGGGGCAGGGGGCTGGCGGGTTGGGGGCTCCCAGCCTGGCTCCGGCCCGGCCTCCAGAGGGCGCTGCGGGGGGAGGGGCAGGGCGCTGGCGGGTTGGGGGCTCCCAGCTAATCCGGCCCGGCCTCCAGGGGCGCTGCGGGGGGGGGGAGGGGCAGGGCGCTGGCGGGTTGGGGGGGCTCCCAGCTAATCCGGCCCGGCCTCCAGGGGGTGCTGCGGGGGGGAGGGGCAGGGCGCTGGCGGGTTGGGGGGCTCCCAGCTAATCCGGCCCGGCCTCCAGAGGGCGCTGCGGGGGGAGGGGCAGGGCGCTGGCGGGTTGGGGGGGGCTCCCAGCTAATCCGGCCCGGCCTCCAGGGGCGTGCGGGGGGGAGGGGCAGGGCGCTGGCGGGTTGGGGGGGGCTCCCAGCTAATCCGGCCCGGCCTCAGGGGGCGCTGCGGGGGGAGGGGCGGGGCGCTGGCGGGTTGGGGGCTCCCAGCTAATCCGGCCTGGCCTCCAGGGGGCGCTGCGGGGGGGAGGGGCAGGGCGCTGGCGGGTTGGGGGCTCCCAGCTAATCCGGCCCGGCCTCCAGGGGGCGCTGCGGGGAGGGCAGGGCGCTGGCGGGTTGGGGGCTCCCAGCTAATCCGGCCCGGCCTCCAGGGGGCGCTGCGGGGGGAGGGGCAGGGCGCTGGCGGGTTGGGGGGCTCCCAGCTAATCCGGCCGGCCTCCGGGGCGCTGCGGGGGGGGGAGGGGCAGGGCGCTGGCGGGTTGGGGGGGCTCCCAGCTAATCCGGCCCGGCCTCCAGGGGGCGCTGCGGGGGGAGGGGCAGGGCGCTGGCGGGTGGGGGGGCTCCCAGCTAATCCGGCCCGGCCTCCAGGGGGCGCTGCGGGGGGAGGGGCAGGGCGCTGGCGGGTTGGGGGGGCTCCCAGCTAATCCGGCCCGGCCTCCAGGGGGCGCTGCGGGGGGAGGGGCAGGGCGCTGGCGGGTTGGGGGGCTCCCCGCTAATCCGGCCCGGCCTCCAGGGGGCGCTGGGGGGGGGGAGGGGCAGGGCGCTGGCGGGTTGGGGGCTCCCAGCTAATCCGGCCCGGCCTCCAGGGGGCGCTGCGGGGGGGGAGGGGCAGGGCGCTGGCGGGTTGGGGGGGGCTCCCAGCTAATCCGGCCCGGCCTCCAGGGGGCGCTGTGGGGGGGGAGGGGGCAGGGCGCTGACGGGTTGGGGGCTCCCAGCTAATCCGGCCCGGCCTCCAGGGGGCGCTGCGGGGGGGAGGGGCAGGGCGCTGGCGGGTTGGGGGGGGCTCCCAGCTAATCCGGCCCGGCCTCCAGGGGGCGCTGTGGGGGGGGGAGGGGCAGGGCGCTGACGGGTTGGGGGCTCCCAGCTAATCCGGCCCGGCCTCCAGGGGGCGCTGCGGGGGGGAGGGGCAGGGCGCTGGCGGGTTGGGGGGGGCTCCCAGCTAATCCGGCCCGGCCTCCAGGGGGCGCTGCGGGGGGGAGGGGCAGGGCGCTGGCGGGTTGGGGGGGGCTCCCAGCTAATCCGGCCCGGCCTCCAGGGGGCGCTGCGGGGGGGGGAGGGGCAGGGCGCTGGCGGGTTGGGGGGGGCTCCCAGCTAATCCGGCCCGGCCTCCAGAGGGCGCTGCGGGGGGGAGGGGCAGGGCGCTGGCGGGTTGGGGGCTCCCAGCTAATCCGGCCCGGCCTCCAGGGGGCGCTGCGGGGGGGGGGTTACTACGCCGGCCCGGCCTGTAGCACAAGGCCCTGCCACGGCCGCTTGCCAGGGCTCCGGCGGGCGCGTGGGCGGGGCCTGGGGCTGGGAGTGTCGCTGTCTCCCAAGGGACCACGTGGATGCAGGAGATCGTGGACCTGATCCTGGCCCGAGGGGACGTGGAACGAGCCCGTCGCGCCCCGACCCACGTGCGGATCCCCTTCCTGGAGATCTGCTCCCCGGCGCCCGTGCCCTCCGGTGGGTGCCTGGCCCCCTGCCCGGCTGCAGCCCCCGTGCCGGGCTCCCCCGGGCTGACCCCTCTCGCCCCCGCAGGCGTGCAGCAGCTGCAGGCCCTGCCCTCGCCCCGGGTCATCAAAACCCACCTGCCCTTCCAGCTGGTGCCCACCTCCTTCTGGACAAACAGCTGCAAGGCAAGAGACGCCCCCCGGCCCGCTGGTGCCCCCCCGCCCTGCCCCCGGCCCTGCCGGTGCCCCCCCCGCTGGTGCCCCCCGCCCTCCCCCCGGCCCTGCCGGTGCCCCCCCCGCTGGTGCCCCCCGCCCTCCCCCCGGCCCTGCCGGTGCCCCCCCCACTGGTGCCCCCGCGCCCTCCCCCCGGCCCTGCCGGTGCCCCCCCCGCTGGTGCCCCCCGCCCTCCCCCCGGCCCTGCCGGTGCCCCCCCCACTGGTGCCCCCGCGCCCTCCCCCCGGCCCGCCGGTGCCCCCCCGCCCCGCTGGTGCCCCCCCGCCCTCCCCCCGGCCCTGCCGGTGCCCCCCCCCGCTGGTGCCCCCCCCCGCGCCCTCCCCCCGGCCCTGCCGGTGCCCCCCCCACTGGTGCCCCCGCGCCCTCCCCCCGGCCCTGCCGGTGCCCCCCCCACTGGTGCCCCCGCGCCCTCCCCCCGGCCCACCGGTGCCCCCCCGCCCCGCTGGTGCCCCCACGCCCTCCCCCCGGGTCTGCCGGTGCCCCCCCCGCTGGTGCCCCTGCCCCCTCCCCCCGGCCCTGCCGGTGCCCCCCCCGCTGGTGCCCCCGCGCCCTCCCCCCGGCCCGCAGGTGCCCCCCCGCCCTCCCTCTGTTCCTGCTGGTGCCCCCCCGCCCCGCCGGTGCCCCCCGCCCTCCCCCGGCCCTGCCGGTGCCCCCCCGCCCTGCCGGTGCCCCCCCGCCCCCCCCCGGCCCTGCCGGTGCCCCCCCCACTGGTGCCCCCGCGCCCTCCCCCCGGCCCGCCGGTGCCCCCCCGCCCCGCTGGTGCCCCCACGCCCTCCCCCCGGCCCTGCCGGTGCCCCCCCCGCTGGTGCCCCTGCCCCCCCCCCCGGCCCTGCTGGTGCCCTCCCGGCCCGCAGGTGCCCCCCCGCCCTCCCTCTGTTCCTGCTGGTGCCCCCCCGCCCCGCCGGTGCCCCCTGCCCTCCCCCCGGCCCTGCCGGTGCCCCCCCCACCCCGCTGGTGCCCCCCCGCCCTCCCTCTGTTCCTGCTGGTGCCCCCCCGCCCCGCCGGTGCCCCCCCGCCCTCCCCTCGGCCCTGCCGGTGCCCCCCCCACCCCGCTGGTGCCCCCCCGCCCTCCCCTCGGCCCTGCCGGTGCCCCCCCCACCCCGCTGGTGCCCCCCCGCCCTCCCCCCGGCCCTGCTGGTGCCCCCCCGCCCCGCTGGTGCCCCCGCGCCCTCCCCCCGGCCCTGCTGGTGCCCCCCCGCCCCGCTGGTGCCCCCGCGCCCTCCCCCCAGCCCGGCCCCACCTGCAGCTCTACCGGTGCCCCTCACTCGCTCCCCCCAGCCCGGCCGGTGCCCCTAAATTCTACCCCACAGTGACGATTTGCCCCCCTCCCCAGGTGATCTACGTGGCCCGAAACGCCAAGGATAACGTGGTCTCTTATTACTTCTTTGACCGGATGAACAAGACGCAGCCGGAGCCGGGCCCCTGGCCGCTCTACCTGCAGAAGTTCATGGATGGGAAATGTTAGTCGTGGGAGGAGGGGTCAGGAGCCCCAGGCCAGCTCGACCTCCCTCCCCCCACCCTTCCTAGGCTCTGGGGCCGGATGGGATTGAGGGTGGGACGCGCCCTTGGCTCCGGGGTGTATGGACCAGTCCTGACCTGCTGGGGGAGGCTAGCGAGGAATTCTGGCCGGAGTCGGAACGGTGAGCACCCCCCGGTCTCGCCCTGCAAAGAGTCACAGAGCACTCTTCTTCTGGCCGGGGCCTTCGCCAGTGTCTGCACATCGCCCCTGAAATGCGGGGCCCAGCACTGGCCGCAAGACTCCCGCCGAGGCCTGGCCAGCGCGGAGCAGCGCGGAGCAGCGCGGAGGAAGGACGCCTCGTGTCTGGCTCACAGCGCTCCTGCGCATGCCGCCCAGAGTCACGTTTGCTTTCTCGCCCCAGCATCACACTGCGGACTCACATTCAGCTCGTGGCTCCCTTTCTGCCGTGCTCCTTCCCAGACCGTCGCTCCCCATGGCGCGTGTGACACGGACTGTGCAGCACTTTGCCTGTGTCCTGGCGACCGCAGGCCATTTCTGCCGCGTCCAGATCAGTCTGAACTCCGAGGCACTCGCCGCCCCGCCCCGCTGCAGACTAACTCCGTGTCCTCGCTGTGCCGATAGCTAAACGGTGCATGAGGATACTGACCAGAGCCCTGCGGAGCCCCCCTTTCCGGCAGGCTTGTGAAGCGTTAATAGCTCCTCTCGGGGTGTGGCTCCCCAGCCGGCTCTGCACCCCCTTAGCGTAGCCCCACCACAGTTGTATTTGCCCGGTTTCTTGCTCAGATCAGGCGAGACCACGCCACACGCCCTGCTAAAGTCCAGGTAGCCCACGGCCAGCGTCTCCCTTAGCCACAAGGCTCGTTACCCTGTCCCCAAAGCTATTCTGGGATGTCAGCTCGGCCTCTCTCCCCACAGTGGCCTGGGGCTCGTGGTACGACCACGTCTGTCGCTACTGGGAGGAGCGGGCCCATCACCCCATCCTCTACATCTTCTATGAGGACATGAAGGAGGTGAGTGGGGCGAGGCGTCTCTGTGGCCTGGGCGGTGGGGCAGCCCCAGCCACCGGGCACATGCCAGGCCCCTGCCCCGTCCGCACTGTGCCTGGCCAGAGACAGCAAGGGACGCTCAGCAGACAGCGTGAGGGCACCAACACAATCCGGCCCCGTTAACCAGCCCCAAGCTGTCCCCTCCCCCAACCCCTGTGCGACGGCGCGTTGGGGTCCCCTGCTCCCGCTCCCCGGAGCAGCCAGAACAGACTCCGCCAGGCGCAGAACGGGGGTTCTTGCCCCTCTGGGCACAGCCCAGCACAGACGGGAGGTGGCCACAGGAGTCGGGGCCAGGCCGCCTCAGCCCCCTGGGGGTAGGGGGGTCCATCGCCCTGAGCCCCAGCAGCCTCACTCTGTCTCCCTCATGGGTCCAGCCCCAGACTGCCACAGCCCCCCCCAAAACCGGGTGCTGGTCTCTGCCTTTGTCTCTCCCTGGGAGGCAGAGCCGAGGGGGTACGTCTACACTGGCCCCCCAGATGGATCTAGGGAGGCTAATGAGGGCGACCGGAATTGCAAGTCAAGCCCGGGATTTCAATATCCTGCGCTTGATTTGCATGTTCCCGGCCGGTCGCCGTTTTGGAAACTGACTAGCCCGAAGTACCTGCCCGCGTCTCCGCGCAGCAGTGGAGCGGGATTCCGGAATCAAGCCCTAACTCCAGTTAGGTGGATTCCTCATGGATGGAGGTTTCCCATCTAATTGGATTTAGGGGCTTGATTCCGGAATCCCGCTGCGCGGAGACGCGGGCAGGTACTTCGGGCTAGTCAGTTTCCAAAACGGCGACCGGCCGGGAACATGCAAATCAAGCGCAAGATATTGAAATCCCGGGCTTGACTTGCAATTCCGGTCGCCCTCATTGGGGGGCTAGTGTAGACGTACCCTAAGTGTCGGGTTCATCCACGTGTTGGTGAGTCAGTGAAAATCTCAGCGCAGCGCAGGGGGACCCGGGTTACAGAGAAGGTAGCCCCCCACTACGGCACACCCTCCCTCTCCCTGCCTCTCCCAGCCTGTCCCTGCCTCTCCCAGCCTGTCCCTGCCCCTCCCAGCCTGTCCCTGCCTCTCCTTGCCTCTCCCAGCCTGTCCCTGCCCCTCCCAGCCTGTCCCTGCCTCTCCCAGCCTGTCCCTGCCCCTCCCAGCCTGTCCCTGCCTCTCCCAGCCTGTCCCTGCCTCTCCCAGCATGTTCCTGTATGCCCCAGCCTCTCCCTGCCCCTCCCAGCCTGTCCCTGCCTCTCCTTGCCTCTCCCAGCCTGTCCCTGCCTCTCCCTGCCTCTCCCAGCCTGTCCCTGCCTCTCCCAGCCTGTCCCTGCCTCTCCCAGCCTGTCCCTGCCTCTCCCAGCATGTTCCTGTATGCCCCAGCCTCTCCCTGCCCCTCCCAGCCTGTCCCTGCCTCTCCCAGCCTGTCCCTGCCTCTCCCAGCATGTTCCTGTATGCCCCAGCCTCTCCCTGCCCCTCCCAGCCTGTCCCTGCCTCTCCTTGCCTCTTCCAGCCTGTCCCTGCCTCTCCCTGCCTCTCCCAGCCTGTCCCTGCCTCTCCCTGCCTCTCCCAGCCTGTCCCAGCCTCTTCCAGCCTCTCCCTGCCTGTCCCTGCCTCTCCCAGCATGTTCCTGTATGCCCCAGCCTCTCCCTGCCTGTCCCTGCCTCTCCCAGCATGTTCCTGTATGCCCCAGCCTCTCCCTGCCCCTCCCAGCCTGTCCCTGCCTCTCCCAGCCTGTCCCTGCCTCTCCCAGCATGTTCCTGTATGCCCCAGCCTCTCCCTGCCCCTCCCAGCCTGTCCCTGCCTCTCCTTGCCTCTCCCTGCCTCTCCCAGCCTGTCCCAGCCTCTTCCAGCCTCTCCCTGCCTGTCCCTGCCTCTCCCAGCATGTTCCTGTATGCCCCAGCCTCTCCCTGCCTCTCCCAGCCTGTCCCTGCCTCTCCCTGCCTCTCCCAGCCTCTCCCAGCCTCTCCCTGCCTCTCCCAGCCTGTCCCTGCCTCTCCCTGCCTCTCCCAGCCTGTCTCAGCCTCTCCCTGCCTCTTCCAGCCTGACCCTGCCTCTTCCAGCCTCTCCCTGCCTCTCCCAGCCTGTCCCACCCTGTCCCTGCCTCTCCCAGCCTGTCCCTGCCTGTCTCTGCCGCTCTCAGCCTCTCCCAGCCTGTCCCTGCCTCTCCCAGCCAGTCCCTGCCTGTCTCTGCTGCTCTCAGCCTCTCCCAGCCTGTCCCTGCCTGTCTCTGCTGCTCTCAGCCTCTCCCAGCCAGTCCCTGCCTGTCTCTGCCGCTCTCAGCCTCTCCCAGCCTGTCCCACCCTCTCCCTGCCTCTCCCAGCCTGTCCCACCCTCTCCCTGTCTCTCCCTGCCTGTCCCTGCCTGTCCCACCCTCTCCCTGCCTGTCCCCGCCTCTCCCAGCCTGTCCCTGCCTCTTCCAGCCTCTCCCAGCCTGTTCCACCCTCTCCCTGCCTCTCCCAGCCTGTCCCACCCTCTCCCTGCCTCTCCCTGCCTGTCCCACCCTCTCCCAGCCTCTCCCAGCCTCTCCCTGCCTGTCCCTGCCTCTTCCAGCCTGTCCCTGCCTGTCTCTGCCTCTTCCAGCCTCTCCCTGCCTGTCCCACCCTCTCCCTGCCTGTCCCACCCTCTCCCTGCCTCTCCCAGCCTCTCCCTGCCTGTCCCTGCCTCTTCCAGCCTGTCCCTGCCTGTCTCTGCCTCTTCCAGCCTCTCCCTGCCTGTCCCACCCTCTCCCTGCCTGTCCCACCCTCTCCCTGCCTCTCCCAGCCTCTCCCTGCCTGTCCCTGCCTCTTCCAGCCTGTCCCTGCCTGTCTCTGCCTCTTCCAGCCTCTCCCAGCCTGTCCCACCCTCTCCCTGCCTCTCCCTGCCTGTCCCACCCTCTCCCTGCCTCTCCCACCCTCTCCCAGCCTGTCCCTGCCTGTCTCTGCCGCTCTCAGCCTCTCCCTGCCTGTCTCTGCCGCTCTCAGCCTCTCCCTGCCTGTCCCACCCTCTCCCTGCCTGTCCCACCCTCTCCCTGCCTCTCCCAGCCTGTCCCACCCTCTCCCTGCCTCTCCCTGCCTCTCCCATCTGGCACTGGGTGTGACCCCCCCCCCCCCCCCAAGGCTCCTTGTGTCACCAGGCCTCTCCCTGGCAGGACCCAGCCCGCGAGATCCGCAGGGTCATGGAGTTCCTGGAGGTGGAGCTGCAGCCGGAGGCCCTGGCACGGATCGTCCGGCACACGTCCTTCCAGGCCATGAAGGAGAACCCCATGGCCAACTACAGCACCCTCCCCAGCGCCATCTTCGACCAGAGCATCAGCCCCTTCATGCGCAAGGGTGAGGGCAGGGCCCCGCTGGGGGGCCCCGGCTGGCACTGGGCCCTGAGCAGGTCGGAAGCCAGGCCGCCCCCGTGCTGTGGGGGCCGCACGCTCGGCTCTGCCCAGGGCTCTTGGGCGACACTCTAGTGCTGAGGGGCCAGGCTCTGAGGGCTTGTGGGGGGAGGTTCCCAGGCTCTGAGGGCTTGTGGGGGGAGGTTCCCAGGCCGGGGGGCTCGGCACAGGGCGGTTCCCAGGCTCTGAGGGCTTGTGGGGGGAGGTTCCCAGGCCTTGGGGGGCTCGGCCCAGGGAGGTTCCCAGGCTCTGAGGGCTTGTGGGGGGAGGTTCCCAGGCCGGGGGGGGGCTCGGCCCAGGGAGGTTCCCAGGCTCTGAGGGCTTGTGGGGGGAGGTTCCCAGGCCGGGGGGGCTCGGCACAGGGAGGTTCCCAGGCTCTGAGGGCTTGTGGGGGGAGGTTCCCAGGCCGGGGGGGCTCGGCCCAGGGTGGTTCCCAGGCTCTGAAGGCTTGTGGGGGGAGGTTCCCAGGCCGGGGGGGCTCGGCCCAGGGAGGTTCCCAGGCTCTGAGGGCTTGTGGGGGGAGGTTCCCACGCCGGGCGGGGGCTCGGCCCAGGGAGGTTCCAAGGCTCTGAGGGCTTGTGGGGGGAGGTTCCCAGGCCGGGGGGGGGGCTCGGCCCAGGGAGGTTCCCAGGCTCTGAGGGCTTGTGGGGGGAGGTTCCCAGGCCGGGGGGGCTCGGCACAGGGAGGTTCCCAGGCTCTGAGGGCTTGTGGGGGGAGGTTCCCAGGCCGGGGGGGCTCGGCACAGGGCGGTTCCCAGGCTCTGAGGGCTTGTGGGGGGAGGTTCCCACGCCGGGCGGGGGCTCGGCCCAGGGAGGTTCCAAGGCTCTGAGGGCTTGTGGGGGGAGGTTCCCAGGCCGGGGGGGGGGCTCGGCCCAGGGAGGTTCCCAGGCTCTGAGGGCTTGTGGGGGGAGGTTCCCAGGCCCTGGGGGCGCTCGGCACAGGGAGGTTCCCAGGCTCTGAGGGCTTGTGGGGGGAGGTTCCCACGCCGGGCGGGGGCTCGGCCCAGGGAGGTTCCAAGGCTCTGAGGGCTTGTGGGGGGAGGTTCCCAGGCCGGGGGGGGGGCTCGGCCCAGGGAGGTTCCCAGGCTCTGAGGGCTTGTGGGGGGAGGTTCCCACGCCGGGCGGGGGCTCGGCCCAGGGAGGTTCCAAGGCTCTGAGGGCTTGTGGGGGGAGGTACCCAGGCCGGGGGGGGGGCTCGGCCCAGGGAGGTTCCCAGGCTCTGAGGGCTTGTGGGGGGAGGTTCCCAGGCCGGGGGGGCTCGGCACAGGGAGGTTCCCAGGCTCTGAGGGCTTGTGGGGGGAGGTTCCCAGGCCGGGGGGGCTCGGCACAGGGCGGTTCCCAGGCTCTGAGGGCTTGTGGGGGGAGGTTCCCACGCCGGGCGGGGGCTCGGCCCAGGGAGGTTCCAAGGCTCTGAGGGCTTGTGGGGGGAGGTTCCCAGGCCGGGGGGGGGGCTCGGCCCAGGGAGGTTCCCAGGCTCTGAGGGCTTGTGGGGGGAGGTTCCCAGGCCCTGGGGGCGCTCGGCACAGGGAGGTTCCCAGGCTCTGAGGGCTTGTGGGGGGAGGTTCCCAGGCCGGGGGGGGCTCGGCCCAGGGAGGTTCCCAGGCTCTGAGGGCTTGTGGGGGGAGGTTCCCAGGCCGGGGGGGCTCGGCACAGGGAGGTTCCCAGGCTCTGAGGGCTTGTGGGGGGAGGTTCCCACGCCGGGCGGGGGCTCGGCCCAGGGAGGTTCCAAGGCTCTGAGGGCTTGTGGGGGGAGGTTCCCAGGCCGGGGGGGGGCTCGGCCCAGGGAGGTTCCCAGGCTCTGAGGGCTTGTGGGGGGAGGTTCCCAGGCCGGGGGGGGGGCTCAGCCCAGGGAGGTTCCAAGGCTCTGAGGGCTTGTGGGGGGAGGTTCCCAGGCCGGGGGGGGGGGGCTCGGCCCAGGGAGGTTCCCAGGCTCTGAGGGCTTGTGGGGGGAGGTTCCCAAACGGGGGGGGCTCGGCCCAGGGAGGTTCCCAGGCTCTGAGGGCTTGTGAGGGGGAGGTTCCCAGGCCCTGGGGGGGCTCGGCACAGGGCGGTTCCCAGGCTCTGAGGGCTTGTGGGGGGGGAGGTTCCCACACCGGGGGGGGCTCGGCCCAGGGAGGTTCCCAGGCTCTGAGGGCTTGTGAGGGGGGAGGTTCCCAGGCCCTGGGGGGGCTCGGCACAGGGCGGTTCCCAGGCTCTGAGGGCTTGTGGGGGGGGAGGTTCCCACACCGGGGGGGGCTCGGCCCAGGGAGGTTCCCAGGCTCTGAGGGCTTGTGGGGGGAGGTTCCCAGGCCGGGGGGGGCTCGGCCCAGGGAGGTTCCCAGACTCTGAGGGCTTGTGGGGGGAGGTTCCCAGGCCGGGGAAGGGAGCTCGGCCCAGGGAGGTTCCCAGGCTCTGAGGGCTTGTGGGGGGAGGTTCCCAGGCCTTGGGGGGCTCGGCCCAGGGAGGTTCCCAGGCTCTGAGGGCTTGTGGGGGGAGGTTCCCAGGCCCTGGGGGCGCTCGGCACAGGGAGGTTCCCAGGCTCTGAGGGCTTGTGGGGGGAGGTTCCCACGCCGGGCGGGGACTCGGCCCAGGGTGGTTCCCAGGCTCTGAGGGCTTGTGGGGGGAGGTTCCCAGGCCGGGGGGCTCAGCCCAGGGAGGTTCCCAGGCTCTGAGGGCTTGTGGGGGGAGGTTCCCAGGCCGGGGGGGCTCGGCACAGGGAGGTTCCCAGGCTCTGAGGGCTTGTGGGGGGAGGTTCCCACGCCGGGCGGGGACTCGGCCCAGGGAGGTTCCCAGGCTCTGAGGGCTTGTGGGGGGAGGTTCCCAGGCCGGGGGGCTCAGCCCAGGGAGGTTCCCAGGCTCTGAGGGCTTGTGGGGGGAGGTTCCCAGGCCGGGGGGGGGGGGCTCGGCCCAGGGAGGTTCCCAGGCTCTGAGGGCTTGTGGGGGGAGGTTCCCACACCGGGGGGGGCTCGGCCCAGGGAGGTTCCCAGGCTCTGAGGGCTTGTGGGGGGAGGTTCCCACACCGGGGGGGGCTCGGCCCAGGGAGGTTCCAAGGCTCTGAGGGCTTGTGGGGGGAGGTTCCCAGGCCGGGGGGGGGGGCTCGGCCCAGGGAGGTTCCCAGGCTCTGAGGGCTTGTGGGGGGAGGTTCCCACAACGGGGGGGGCTCGGCCCAGGGAGGTTCCCAGGCTCTGAGGGCTTGTGAGGGGGAGGTTCCCAGGCCCTGGGGGGGCTCGGCACAGGGCGGTTCCCAGGCTCTGAGGGCTTGTGGGGGGGGAGGTTCCCACACCGGGGGGGGCTCGGCCCAGGGAGGTTCCCAGGCTCTGAGGGCTTGTGGGGGGAGGTTCCCACACCGGGGGGGGCTCGGCCCAGGGAGGTTCCCAGGCTCTGAGGGCTTGTGGGGGGAGGTTCCCACACCGGGGGGGGCTCGGCCCAGGGAGGTTCCAAGGCTCTGAGGGCTTGTGGGGGGAGGTTCCCAGGCCGGGGGGGGGGGCTCGGCCCAGGGAGGTTCCCAGGCTCTGAGGGCTTGTGGGGGGAGGTTCCCACAACGGGGGGGGCTCGGCCCAGGGAGGTTCCCAGGCTCTGAGGGCTTGTGAGGGGGAGGTTCCCAGGCCCTGGGGGGCTCGGCACAGGGCGGTTCCCAGGCTCTGAGGGCTTGTGGGGGGGGAGGTTCCCACACCGGGGGGGGCTCGGCCCAGGGAGGTTCCCAGGCTCTGAGGGCTTGTGGGGGGAGGTTCCCACACCGGGGGGGGCTCGGCCCAGGGAGGTTCCCAGGCTCTGAGGGCTTGTGGGGGGAGGTTCCCAGGCCCTGGGGGGGCTCGGCACAGGGCGGTTCCCAGGCTCTGAGGGCTTGTGGGGGGGGGAGGTTCCCAGGCCGGGGAAGGGAGCTCGGCCCAGGGAGGTTCCCAGGCTCTGAGGGCTTGTGGGGGGAGGTTTCCAGGGGGGACCCACGAGGGGCTGGAACTCTCCCCTGACAGCCCCTCCCTGACCCCTCCACAGGCGAGGTGGGTGACTGGAAGAACCACTTCACGGTGGCGCAAAGCGAGGCCTTCGACACCCATTACCAGCTCCGCATGCAGGGGACCGGCTTGCGCTTCCGCACCCAGCTCTAGGCCCCAAGGAACCTGCCTTGCCTCCCCCCACGGCCAGCGCGTGACGGGGGCACCACAGGAAACTTCCCCTTCCCCACTGGGCCGGGCCGGGTCTGGGCACCGCTCAGGGCAAATGGCTCTAAACCAGGGCTCCCTACAGTCCTCGACTGGAGACCTTCCACACAGGCCACACGCCAGTCCCACCGAGCGCTCCAGCTGCCAGTCCGGCCAGCAGGAAACCTCCTGAGCAAAACCCCTCGGCCACCCCAGCTCTCCCTGTGCCCCAGTCAGCCCCGGGCCTGCACACCGGTGAGGGGTTCTAGAACCCATCTCACCCCCCCCCCCCCATGGGTCCTCCCAGGCCCGGTTCCCGGTCAGTTTACACTTCAGATCTTACGCACACGAGCTCGCTGGGCCAGTCCTTTGGAATCTAAAGGGTTATTAATAAAAGAAAGAAAAGGTTGAGAGTAAGATTGTGAAGCAGAATACATTACATACATCAATTACCAAGTTCCTGACGCAGGCGCTCAGCAGAGATGTTGCAAACGGCCAGCTTAGAAGTCCCTGGTGTCCATCCTGTATCAGGACGGGTCAGCAATCCTTCGCGGCTCTGTCCCTCGCAAGGCTGCATCTGGGATCAGTAGCAAGATTGAAGACAAGATGGAGACGGAGTTTTAGATCTCTGGGGTCTCCCAAACTGGAGCTGGTCACATGATCAAGCGCCCTGTCTCTGTCTCACGTGCCAGGAGCCATGAGGCACTGGCCATTCTGCAGGTTTCCAGACGCATCCCTCAGGTGTGAATTGGCCACTCAGAGCCAGTGTCCATGCAGCAGTGCGAGGTAGCACAGCCAGTCACTGAACAAGCCTTCCTGACTACAGGCAGCCCAGGCCCATTGCTGTCTCAGCCAGAGAGCGTTCCCAGCACCAGCAGCGAGCCCATATGCATGACTCCACACACAGACATCGCACGCGCACGCGTAGCACACATAGAATCAGCAGAACAGAAGCTTTCGTTGGACACCTCCCATGGCCCCTCTGTACCGAATCGGGGGAAACGCCCCCCAGGCTGCACCAGGGATCTGTCTGCTCCCCTTCAAATGCAGACAGCCTGCCCCAGAGCCCCGCCCCCGCCCTCTGGCCACGGGTTTGGCGTGCTGTGGGGCAGGGGTCAGCACACACACTGATGGGAACGTGGGGGGGCTGCATTCGCCCTGGTGCGGGGAAAACAGACGTGGGCTCAGGGCTGCTCTCTGGGCTGCTCCATGTGAGCCGGGGGCGCCAGCTCCAGGGGGAGGCGGCCACTTGGGGAAGGGGCAGATTCCTTTGGGCTGGGACCCCCTGACCCCTCCCCAGGTCTCAGAGCTGCTGGCGCACCCGTGGGTGCCCTCTGAGCCAAGTGGCTGGACAGGCATCCTGGGGCGGGCAGCCGAGGAACACGTGGAGGCGCTGCCTTTAGCCACCTATGACGTAGTGGGGGTATTGGGCTGCTTTCTATGCTGGCTCTGGGGTAACCCCCCGGCTGCCGCCGGTACCACAGCCCAGAAGGACAGGGAGGGGTCATTATGCAAAGGGATCTCTCAACCGGTCTGACCAGCTACCCCCCATGGAGAGGAACAAAGGAAGGGGGATGCTGCCCTGGCCGGGGCGGGCAGGGCTGGAGGAGAGTGAGTTAGTTTCTGTCTGGGAGCATGGAGGAAGCAGCCTCAGCAACAGGCTGGGGGCTTTAGAAGCCGGACCCCCCCATATTAAGGGGGGCTGAGGCATCCTAGGCCTGCCCTGTAACCAGATTACATCTGTGTTGTGCTGTATCCTGGAGAAGCAATAAACCACCCTCTATTCTACTGGCTGGTGGAGTCTGTTCGTGCCATTTCGGGGGTGCAGGAGACGGGAAAACCCCAACGCGCCGTCACACTGTTCTCCCCCCTCCGAGAGCAAACGGAGCAGGGTCACTCCACTTGTGACCTAGGGAAGAACGGGTGCTCTGTGTGGGAACCCGCCCTGGGGACATGGGTGCTCCCCTTGACTCGGGCCAGCCGCGGAGAGGCCCCACATGAATTGGCTTCCCTCTGTCCACTCGCTGCACCGCTCCAGGGCAACTGGCACAGGCCTGTCCCCTGTGGTCGCACCCACCCTTCCGCTGGCCTTGATCTCTTGACCCGGGGCAGAGTGGGGAAGGCTGGAGATGGAGCTGTGGCTAAAGGAATTGGAGGATCGTAGGGAGCAGCACCCGGACGGAGAGAGGCAGCAGCAGCGAGAGGGCCCACGGCAGAGCGGGAAAGGCTGGAGATGGAGCTGTGGCTAAAGGAACTGGAGGATCGTAGGGAGCAGCACCCGGACGGAGAGAGGCAGCGGCAGCGCGAGGGCCCACGGCAGAGTGGGGAAGGCTGGAGATGGAGCTGTGGCTAAAGGAACTGGAGGATCGTAGGGAGCAGCACCCGGACGGAGAGAGGCAGCGGCAGCGCGAGGGCCCACGGCAGAGCGGGGAAGCCTGGAGATGGAGCTGTGGCTAAAGGAACTGGAGGATCGTAGGGAGCAGCACCCGGACGGAGAGAGGCAGCGGCAGCGCGAGGGCCCACGGCAGAGCGGGGAAGGCTGGAGATGGAGCTGTGGCTAAAGGACCTGGAGGATCGTAGGGAGCAGCACCAGGACGGAGAGAGGCAGAGGCAGCGCGAGGGCCCACGGCAGAGCGGGGAAGGCTGGAGATGGAGCTGTGGCTAAAGGAATTGGAGGATCATAGGGAGCAGCACCAGGACGGAGAGAGGCAGAGGCAGCGCGAGGGCCCACGGCACAGCGGGGAAGGCTGGAGATGGAGCTGCGGCTAAAGGAATTGGAGGATCGTAGGGAGCAGCACCCGGACGGAGAGAGGCAGAGGCAGCGCGAGGGCCCACGGCAGAGCGGGGAAGGCTGGAGATGGAGCTGTGGCTAAAGGAATTGGAGGATCGTAGGGAGCAGCACCCGGACGGAGAGAGGCAGAGGCAGCGCGAGGGCCCACGGCAGAGCGGGGAAGGCTGGAGATGGAGCTGTGGCTAAAGGAATTGGAGGATCGTAGGGAGCAGCACCCGGACGGAGAGAGGCAGAGGCAGCGCGAGGGCCCACGGCAGAGCGGGGAAGGCTGGAGATGGAGCTGTGGCTAAAGGACCTGGAGGATCGTAGGGAGCAGCACCAGGACGGAGAGAGGCAGAGGCAGCGCGAGGGCCCACGGCACAGCGGGGAAGGCTGGAGATGGAGCTGTGGCTAAAGGAATTGGAGGATCATAGGGAGCAGCACCAGGACGGAGAGAGGCAGAGGCAGCGCGAGGGCCCACGGCAGAGCGGGGAAGGCTGGAGATGGAGCTGTGGCTAAAGGACCTGGAGGATCGTAGGGAGCAGCACCCGAACGGAGAGGCAGAGGCAGCGCGAGGGCCCACGGCAGAGCGGGGAAGGCTGGAGATGGAGCTGTGGCTAAAGGACCTGGAGGATCGTAGGGAGCAGCACCAGGACGGAGAGAGGCAGAGGCAGCGCGAGGGCCCACGGCACAGCGGGGAAGGCTGGAGATGGAGCTGTGGCTAAAGGAATTGGAGGATCATAGGGAGCAGCACCAGGACGGAGAGAGGCAGAGGCAGCGCGAGGGCCCACGGCAGAGCGGGGAAGGCTGGAGATGGAGCTGTGGCTAAAGGAATTGGAGGATCGTAGGGAGCAGCACCCGGACGGAGAGAGGCAGAGGCAGCGCGAGGGCCCACGGCAGAGCGGGGAAGGCTGGAGATGGAGCTGTGGCTAAAGGAATTGGAGGATCGTAGGGAGCAGCACCCGGACGGAGAGAGGCAGAGGCAGCGCGAGGGCCCACGGCACAGCGGGGAAGGCTGGAGATGGAGCTGTGGCTAAAGGAATTGGAGGATCGTAGGGAGCAGCACCAGGACGGAGAGAGGCAGAGGCAGCGCGAGGGCCCACGGCAGAGCGGGGAAGGCTGGAGATGGAGCTGTGGCTAAAGGAATTGGAGGATCGTAGGGAGCAGCACCCGGACGGAGAGAGGCAGAGGCAGCGCGAGGGCCCACGGCAGAGCGGGGAAGGCTGGAGATGGAGCTGTGGCTAAAGGACCTGGAGGATCGTAGGGAGCAGCACCCGGACGGAGAGAAGCAGAGGCAGCGCGAGGGCCCACGGCAGAGCGGGGAAGGCTGGAGATGGAGCTGTGGCTAAAGGACCTGGAGGATCGTAGGGAGCAGCACCCGGACGGAGAGAGGCAGCGGCAGCGCGAGGGCCCACGGCAGAGCGGGGAAGGCTGGAGATGGAGCTGTGGCTAAAGGACCTGGAGGATCGTAGGGAGCAGCACCAGGACGGAGAGAGGCAGCGGCAGCGCGAGGGCCCACGGCAGAGCAGGGAAGGCTGGAGATGGAGCTGTGGCTAAAGGACCTGGAGGATCGTAGGGAGCAGCACCAGGACGGAGAGAGGCAGCGGCAGCGCGAGGGCCCACGGCAGAGCGGGGAAGCCGAGAGGCCCCAGCTGCGGTGAGTGGGGAGGTGCCCCGGGGTTGAGAGGTTCCTGCTGCCCCAGTGTAAGGCCGTGGGGGACTCGGACGGGTTCCTTAGCTCCTCTGAGCGAGCCTGCGAGCGGCACCAGGTCCCCCCAGCCGACTGGCTCCGGCAGCTCCCCCCTTGCTGGATCAGGAGGCCGCAGGGGGCTCGGCCAGCTGGAGCTGCAGCCGGGGGCTAGGAAGGGTCCGACAGGCCCTGCTGCACAAGTTGGGGCTGCCCCCGAGACGTAAGGAAGACGTTCCGGGGGGTGCGGAAGGGCCCCGTGCAGACCTGGCCTCCCGCCGGGCGCAGTCCTGCCGCAAGCGGGTGTGCGGGGCTGGGCCCAGACCGCAGGGGACTGCTCACGCTGACGGTGCTAGAGCGGCTCTATGGACCGTGCCCGCCCGCCCTGAGGCCGTGGCTCAAGGACCGGGAGCCGCAGGACCCCACGCGCGGGGGAGCTGGCCGATGAGTTCGCAGCCAGCCGGTCCGGGGGGAGGGAATCCGAGAGACCGGTTCTCGGCAGTGCAACTGGGGAAGCGCCTATGGGGCGGGTCCCGAACGGGGGGCCAGAGGGCCAGCCGGGCCCGGATAGAGCCGGCCCGAGGGGCCCTGACCTGCCAGCGCTGCGGGCAAAAGGGCCGCAAACAGGCTGTGCCCCAAAGCCCGGACAGGCCCCACAGCCCGACACTTCCCGGGGTTAACTGGCCGGGGCTGGAGGAGGAGCTGCCCTCAGCGCAGGGGGGAGGCCGGTCCGGCCAGCTCCTCCGGGAGACCTGACGCTCCAGAGGCAGGTGTCTCCGTGTACGCGGTGGGGCAGGGCGGCCCCTGCGGAGCGAGAGCCTCGTGCCGCTGGAGGTGAGTGGCAGGGAGGTGACGGGCCACTGGGCCACGGGCCACTGGGACACGGGCGGAGGTGACGCTGGCCCAGCCTGAGCTAGTGGCCCCAGACCACATGGTGCCCAGCACCCAGCTGACCCTGGGGGGCATAGACAGGACCCTTTAGTGGAGATGGTGTTACAGTCACTCTGCTCTGTGTGTGTGTGCGTGTACGTGTGTGTGTTCATGCGCGCATACGTGCGTGTGTACGTGTGTGCGTGCGTGCGTGTGTGTGCGCGTGTAGTCGTGCGTGTGTGTATGTGCACGCGCGTACGTGTGTATGTGCATACGTGTGTGTGCGTGTATGCATGTGTGTGCACGTGCATGGGTGTGCGTGCGCACCTGTGTGTGTGTGTGTACATGCGCGTGCATGTGTGTGCGTGTTTGTGTGTGTGCATGTGCGTGTGGGTGTGCATGTGCCTGCGTGGTGTGTGTGTGTGTACGTGCACGCGTGTGTGTGTACGTGCGCGTATGTGCGTGTGTGCATGTGCGTGTGCATGTGCCTGCGTGGTGTGTGTGTGTACGTGCGCGCGTGTGTGTGTACGTGCACGTATGTGTGTGCGTGTGCGTGTGCATGTGCCCGCGTGGTGTGCGTGCGTGTGTGTGCATGTGCGCGTGTGCGTGTGCGTGTGGGTGTGCATGTGCGCGTATGTGTGTGCGCGTGTGGGTGTGGGTGTGCATGTGCCCGCGTGGTGTGCATGCGTGTGTGTGTGTTCGTGCGCACGTACATGCCTGTGTGCGTCCACGCTCCTACCTCAGTTCCTCTCCCCCCAGCGCTCTCTGCATGAGGGGGAGGCTGGGCCCCACTCGCCCAGATAGTCTTTGAGCCAGACACCTGGGGGCCAGACAGGACACACCGGCTCCTGGCCCGGAAGAGACCCAACGGGCAGGCGGGTTGGCCCCAGGCCGGGGGGCTGGGGGGAGGGTCAGTCTTGGCCGGGCTGGGATGAGAGAGGAGGCTGGGAGCGGGAAGGGGGGTTCAGGGCGCGTGAGCCCCTCCCCCAGAGGAATGAGGGTCCCGGTCCCCGAGCTCACACGGATCCCGCGCTGGCCCCGGTCCCTGGGACCCGACCACCCTTCCGTTCTACCTGCCGCCTGAGAGTCCCCTCAGGCTGCGGGTGGGGGCAGGGCCAGGGACGCCCCCGCCCTCTGTGCCACCATGTCCGATGTGCAGCTGCACTGGGGGGGTAAAGGGCACCAAGGAAGTGGGGGTGCAAAAGCACCTGCCTGCCGGGTGCTGCTGGGCTGGAAGGTTGCCACCAATAGGCAGAGCCAGTGAGGGCCCCCCAGCCCTGAACCTGGGCGGGCACCCACCAGGGGCCACAGGGCCTCATTCCAGCAGACAGGGGGACCTGGGTGTCCAGGCTCCACAGAGCTGGCACCGGGCCCAGGTGGGGGGGAGCAGGTCCCCGACCCTGCCCCCGCTGCGGCATTCCAGGCCGAGGTGCAGGCAGACCCCCCCTTGCAGAGGCCTTGGTGCAGCCCCGCCCATGGGGGGAGGCGGCCCGGAGAGGTTCCTGGGGGAGGGGGATTCCTGTACCGGGACTGGCTGCCCCAGGGGAGGTGGGGACATGGCTGGCTCCAGGCTGCTGTAGCTGGCCCATGATGGGGCTGGGTTGAGTGATGATATTGTCCAAGGGGCCAGTGGCTGCCGCGCTGGGTGTGTGAGGAGCAATACCCCTTCTGTTCCACCGGCCGGCTGCGGCTGGGAGTGCAGGGGCGGGGACGGCGCAGCTCTCCGCAGGGTGGCGATGGAGCCAGTAGGGTCCTCCGGCCAGGCCCCCGGACGGGGGCCGTGGGTTTGGCTCCCCCTGCCCGGGGGCCGTGGCCCTGCCCTGGCGAGGCAGACAGGGTGGCAGACCCGCTGCTGGCCATTGTCAGCAGGGGAGTTCCCCCAGAAAGTTCTCACGGCCCAGGGCTCCACCCTCCTGTCGGCCCCGCTCCAGTGCCTGAGGGAGAAGCACGGGGCTCGGCTCCCCTGGGCCCCAGCTTATGGCACCTGGCCCAGCGGCCAGAAGGGAGAGGCCCCCCGGGCTTGCTGAGCGACTTGTGGGAGGGGGAGGCCTCCCTGGATGAATCGTTGGGTGGGGGACGTCCTGGCTTTCCAGGAAAGACTCGCTGAGCTGACAGGCCCAGCCACAGAGAGCTGGGCAGGGCCCAAGAAAAGCGGATGGTTGGGTACAACCACAACGCACGGGCCCGCACCTATGCCACCGGGGACCAGGTGATGGTCCTAATCCCTGTGCAGAAGAACAAGCTGCAGGCAGGCTGGGACAGACCCTTCAAGGTCACCAAGCAGCTGAACGAGGTGACTACGTGGTGGAGCTGATGGGCCGGACGCGCAGCCAGTGGGTGAATCACGTTAACACCATGAAGCCGTACTGGGGCCGAGAGAACCTAGTGCTGGCCGTGTGCGGGCCCTGGGCGGAACAGGAGGAGGATCCCCTGGTGGGGCTGTTCCCTGGAACTGGAGCAGACTCTTCACTGGAGTCAATTTCCCTCTCGGACCAGCTCACCCCGGCCCAGCAGGCCGAGGTCTTAGAGGTGCTGGGCTCCCGCCAGCAGCTGGTGTCCACCAGGTACAGATGGGCACCCACTCCCTGGTGTGCTGCTCCCCGTTCAGAGTCACGGGGAAGACGGCCCAGGGCCTGGAGAGAGAGGTCCGGGACATGCTGGCGCTAGGGGGGATCCAGCCCCTGGGCCTCTCCAGTAGTTCTGGTCCCCAAGAAGGATGGGTCGATCCAGTTCTGTGTGGACTATGGGAAGCTCAACGCCATCACCATATCCAATGCCCGCCCCCATGCCTAGGCCTGACGAACTCCTGGACAAGCTGGGGGGAGCTCGCTACCTCACCACCCTGGACCTCACCAAGGGCTACTGGCAGGTGCTGTTGGACCCAGAGGCCAGGCTGAAATCAGCATTCATCACCCCGCTGGGGCTCTAGGAGTTCCTGGTCCTGTCCTTTGGCCTCAAAGGGGCACTGATGACCTTCCAGCGCCTGGTGGACCAGCTGCTGCGGGGGATGGAGAGCTTTGCCCTGGTGTACATTGATGATATTTGTGTCTTCAGCCAGACCTGGAAGGACCACGTGGCCCAGGTCAGCCAGGTGCTGGACCAGCTGCGGGGGGCTGGCCTGCCTGTAAAGGCTGCGAAGTGCAAGGTTGGGTTGGCTGAAGTGTCCTACCTGGGCCATAAGGTGGGGGCCCCCCAGCTTCTCCGCTCCACCCTGGACAGCTCGTGCCTCTGTCGGTCCTGGTGTTCCTTCATCCGCAGCTCGATCTCCAGCCGCCGCAGCTCTGCCGGGAGGGACCCCGCCCTGGACGACCCGCTGCTGGCGGAGCGTGGCCGGGTGGCACCGCGTCTGTCTGGCAGGCTCCAGCCCCCTCCGGTCTGAGGGCCTGAGACGCTCCCGGGGGGGTCGGGCTGCTCCCCGCCGGGACAGGATCCAGGGCCCCGGACGGGTCACTCACTTCCAGCCGGGCGATCAGCTGGGCCTGGGTTGCTTTCCGCACGGGCAGGCCCCTCCCTTCAGGAGTCGGGCGCAGGCCATCGCCCCGCCAGTCCCCAGGGTGCAGTCACCAGCCGAGTGCCGCAGCGCCCCACTTCTGACGCCCCTGCGACAGCGCTTCGGGGCCCCCCGACCCTGCAGCCCCGAGCAGCCAGAGCAGCCCCCGCCAGGCGTAGGACGGGGGTTACTGCTCCTCCGGGACAGCCCAGCAGACCAGGGCCAGGGCGCCTCAGCCCCCTCGGGGCAGGGTCCATCCCCCCCAGCCCCCAGCCGAGTCCCCATCACGTTTCCCAGCCAGTCCCAGCGCGGACCCTTCCCCCAACACTCCCTGCCCTGGCTCCGTCCCTGCCCTCCACAGGTAGAGCCGGCCGGGTCGTTGTCTACGTGACTGGGCCACAGGCCAGTAGGGGTCACCCCCAGCCCCACACCGTGTACGGCCTCCCACTGCATCACACCGGGCCGTAAGGTGGGGCCGGCTGCCTGAAGCCAGAGCCGAGCAAGGGACTGGCCCTGCCCCCGACCAAGCAGCAGGTCCAGGCCTGCGTTGGGAGGGTGGGTACGACCGGAGTTTGAGCCCAACTCCAGCTCCACCTCTGCCCTGGTCACGGAGCTGCGCAGGGCCGGGGGCTCTGGCCCCGAAGGAGGCCCTGGACACCCGGCCTGCGAGGCGCCGCGGACACGGAGCGAGAAGGGGGCGGCGCCCCGCGTTACCGGAGCAGAGCGAGGCCCTTCGAACCCGCAGCCGCACCGCTCTGGTGCTGCTTCCACCGGACCAGGGGCCGAGGCCGACGGCTGAGG
The DNA here is from genome assembly GCF_052426305.1 of Pelodiscus sinensis. Classification (NCBI taxonomy): domain Eukaryota; kingdom Metazoa; phylum Chordata; order Testudines; family Trionychidae; genus Pelodiscus; species Pelodiscus sinensis. Next base: position 136,088,641 of record NC_143056.1, on the reverse strand, counting down.
GGAGCCGCGTCTGCAGGGCTGTGCCGGGGGGCGCCAGTGTCACAGCCGAGCGGGGTGGGAACTTCCCCAGGCCACCGGCTGGGTGACCCCGTCTGCGGGGGGCGACTGGGGTAGTGGGTGGGCGAGTCCTACATCCCGGGGCCTGGCCCAGGCTCTGGAGCAGGGGGCGAGGGCTGGCGGGGCTGACTCCAGCCTGGGGTAGGGCCTGGGGGATGGGTCAGTCTCGGCTGGGCTAGGGACAGAGGGGGCTTAGAGCAGGCAAGGGGGGGGGAAGGGCCAGGTCTCCTTCAGGGGAATGAGGCTCCTGCTCCCGGTCCCTGAGCTCCCATGGATCCCGCATGGCAGTGTCCCTGGGACCCGACAACCCTTCCGTTCTACCTGCCGCCTGAGAGTCCACTCAGGCTGCGGAGTGGCGCCAGCCACGGCCCTCCCCGCCACGCCGGGCAGCGGAAAACAGCGACGGCACAACCATCCCCAGCCACTGCCCTCCCCGCCACGCCGGGCAGCGGAAAACAGCGACGGCACAACCATCCCCAGCCACGGCCCTCCCTGCCACGCCGGGCAGCGGAAAACAGCGACGGCACAACCATCCCCAGCCACGGCCCTCCCTGCCACGCCGGGCAGCGGAAAACAGCGACGGCACAACCATCCCCAGCCACGGCCCACCCCACCATGCTGGGCAGCGGCGAACAGCGACGGCACAACCATCCCCAGCCACAGCCCACCCCACCACGCTGGGCAGCGGCGAACAGCGACGGCACAACCATCCCCAGCCACGGCCCACCCCACCACGCCGGGCAGCGGAAAACAGCGACGGCACAACCATCCCCAGCCACAGCCCACCCCACCACGCTGGGCAGCGGTGAACAGCGACGGCACAACCATCCCCAGCCACAGCCCACCCCACCACGCTGGGCAGCAGCGAACAGCGACGGCACAACTATCCCCAGCCACGGCCCACCCCACCTCACCAGGAAGTGGAAAACAGTGACAGCACAGCCATCCCCAGCCACGGCCCACCCCACCACACCGGGCAGCGACAGGCCGACCGGCCCCAGCCACGGCCCTCCCCGCCACGCCAGGAAGCGGCGAACAGCGACGGGCCAAACGGCCCCAGCCACGGCCCTCCCTGCCACGCCAGGCAGCGGCGAACAGCGACGGGCCGACCGGCCCCAGCCACGGCCCTCCCCGCCACGCCAGGCAGCGGTGAACAGCGACGGGCCGACCAGCCCCAGCCACGGCCCTCCCTGCCACGCCGGGCAGCGGCGAACAGCGACGGGCCGACCGGCCCCAGCAACGGCCCTCCCCGCCACGCCAGGCAGCGGCGAACAGCGACGGGCTGACTGGCCCCAGCAACGGCCCTCCCCACCACGCCAGGCAGCGGCGAACAGCGACGGGCCGACCGGCCCCAGCAACGGCCCTCCCTGCCATGCCGGGCAGTGGCGAACAGCGACGGGCCGACCGGCTGGTTTCCAAATGACACTTTCTGGTCCAGCCGTGGAGCCTGCTTTGCACAGGGTGCTGGGGGAGAGGGTCTGTGACGTAGTGGGGGGGCTGTCTGCTCTGTGACCGGGGTCCCCTGCGCCATGGGATCCCCACGGACCCACCCACATGAGGATTGGCGGGGCAGGTAATAAGGCTCTGCCCAGGGGAGACAACGGGAGGGAGGGGAGACGGCACTGGGCTGGGGGCAGGCCTGGGAGCTGGGCAGCTTTTTGCAGGGAAACCATGAAGAGAAGAGACTGAGCAGGTGCTGTGGGTGAGGGGCTGGTTGCAACGTCCCGCCGAGCCCTCCCCCTGCAAGGGAGCCCTCCGCCCCGGGCACCCGTCGGCGCCACAGGCTCCTCCTGCCCCCAGAGAACGGCTCTGCCCTGCTTGGTGCTGGCGGCCAAGGGCTCCGCGGGCGAGGGGGTGGCCAGGGCTGGTTTCCCCGTGACCCCCGTTGGCTCCTGCCTCCCCTCCAGGGGAGTCTGCACGACCAGGTGAATTGGAGCTCTCAGCCGCCGCTTCCAAGTCACTGTCATAGGCGCTACACAGGCAAACCGCTAGGTCCAATCAAATCGCACTAGCGGAGCGCTTCATTCCAACTAGGGAACCTCGCTCCTCGAGGACTAACGCCTAGTTCCAGTTAAGGGCTGTGTAGCCGCTTAATTCAAACTAGTGGGAGGCTAGTCCCTCCCAGCTTGCCCTGGTGGCCACTCTGGCCAAACCAGGGAAACTCGTCTGCCCCCTCCCGGCCCCGGACCCCTTAAAGGGGCACGGGCTGGCTACGGTGCCCGTGCCAGGTGCAAGCCTGCCAGCACCCAGCCAGCAGACCCTGCACCTGGCACGGCACAAGCCAGCCACCCGCTGCCACCCAGCCCTCCCCCTCTTCCCGGGACCAGGCTGGCGGCTACCAGGAGCCTGCCTGGGGCCGCAAGAGGTGGGCACCCGCCTGGTCTAGTGCGGAGATCGTGGACCTCGTCCAGGTTTTGGGGGAGGCCTCCGCACGACCTCCACGACCTCCGCACTAGGCACAGGAAAGTGGCCGTCTAGGAGTATAGCTGCCAGCCTGGCCACCAAAGGCCACATGAGAACCCAGGAGCAGGTCTGCATGAAAATCAAGGTGGTCCAGTGAGACCCCCGACCCTGAGCCCTGAGCTTAGAACATAAGAACGGCCGTACTGGGTCAGACCAAAGGTCCATCTAGCCCAGTACCTGTCTGCCGACAGCGGCCAGCACCAGCTACCCCAGAGGGGATGGACCAAAGACAATGACCAGGCCATTTGTCTGGTGCCATCCATCTCCAGCCTTCTACAAACAGAGGCCAGGGACACCGTTCCTACCCCCTGGCTAATAGCACTCCATGGACCCAACCTCCATGAATTTATCTAACTTCTCTTTAAACTCTGTTATAGTTCTAGCCTTCACAGCCTCCTCTGGCAAGGAGTTCCACAGGTTGACTATGTGCTGTGTGAAGAAGAACTTTCTTTTATTAGTTTGAAGCCTGCTACCCATTCATTTCATTTGGTGTCCTCTAGTCCTTCTATTATGGGAACTAACAAAGAACTTTTCTTTATGCACCCTCTCCACACCACTCATGATTTTATAGACCTCTATCCTGTCCCCCCTCAGTCTCCTCTTTTCTAAGCTGAAAAGTCCCAGTCTCTTTAGCCTCTCCTCATATGGGACCTGTTCCAAACCCCTAATCATTTTAGTTGCCCTTTTCTGAACCCTTTCCAAGGCCAAAATATCTTTTTAGAGGTGAGGAGACCACGTCTGTACACAGTACTGAAGATATGGCGTACCATAGTTTTATACTTCCTCTCCTCCTTCTTCCCCTGGCTTCCCCCTTCCAGCTCCCTCCTCCCAGGTTTCCCCCTCCCCTCTCCCACCTCCTTTTCCCAGTCTCCCCAGCGGTTAATTTCTCCCCCCCCCCCAGTTTATAGAGAGTTTATAAAGAGGGGTCTAGGGAGGGGTAAGTGGAAGGAGGTGTGACGGAGTGGGGGTAACTTGCTGGGGCTGTGGCGACCTCTGCTGTCTGCAGCAAGACCCAGCAGGGAAGGGGGGAGTCATTATGCAAAGGGGGCTCCAAACCTGTCTGACCAGCCACCCCCCATGGAGAGGAACAAAGGAAGGTGGATGCTGCCCTGGCTGTGGGCAGGGCTGGAAGAGGGTTAGTGGGTTCCTGTCTGGAAGGCAGGGAATAAGGAGCTGGGGAGGGGGCTGGGACTCCCCTATCTCAAGGGGGGGCACTGAGGCCTCTTAGCCCCAGTTCCTGTAACCAGATGACATCTGTGCTGCGCTGTGCTGGAGGAGCAATAAACCACCCTCAATTCCACTGGCTGGGGGAGTCTGTTCGTGCTATTTGGGGGTGCAGGAGATGGGGCACCCCAACGCGCCGTCACAGGAGGTGAGGGAGGAATTGGGTACGAGCCCCCGATGGGGAGGACTGGGGTGGCTCTGCGGGCTCCTCGGGGTGGAAGCTCTCCTGCAGGGCCTCCTGGATCCTGACAGCCCCGATTGACCCCCCCGGATGGCAGCCTGCGGCAAGTGCAGCCGGGCTGATTGCCAAGTGCTGTGATGTGCTGAGTGTGGGCACTCCAAGACAGGACTGCTTTGCTGTCCCTCATGGAGATAGACAAGCAAGCGGGGAACCCTGAGAACTGTCTGTCCGGGGTGGGGGTCGGGTCCCTTTAAGCGCAGCCCTCGGCTAGCCTGAGACAGCATCTCCACGCTCTAAGTCCTAACCTGATGCCCTGCTGGCACCTGTTCCGGCCATCCTTAACTTCAGTTCAGGGTCCTCTCAATGTGGACATGCTATTTCGAATTAGCAAAATGCTAATTCAAATTAGTTTTTAGGTCTTGATGCACTAATTCAAATTAGCTTAGTTGGAATTAGTGGTGTAGTGTAGACGTACCCTAAGTTAGGTGGAATTGGTGGTGTAGTGTAGACGTACCCTGTGTTAGTTGGAATTAGTGGTGTAGTGTAGACGTACCCTGTGTTAGTTGGAATTAGCGGTGTAGTGTAGACGGGTCAGCAATCCTTCGCGGCTCTGTCCCTCGCAAGGCTGCATCTGGGATCAGTAGCAAGATTGAAGACAAGATGGAGACGGAGTTTTAGATCTCTGGGGTCTCCCAAACTGGAGCTGGTCACATGATCAAGCGCCCTGTCTCTGTCTCACGTGCCAGGAGCCATGAGGCACTGGCCATTCTGCAGGTTTCCAGATGCATCCCTCAGGTGTGAATTGGCCACTCAGAGCCAGTGTCCATGCAGCAGTGCGAGGTAGCACAGCCAGTCACTGAACAAGCCTTCCTGACTACAGGCAGCTCAGGCCCATTGCTGTCTCAGCCAGAGAGCGTTCCCAGCACCAGCAGCGAGCCCATATGCATGACTCCACACACAGACATCGCACGCGCACGCGTAGCACACATAGAATCAGCAGAACAGAAGCTTTCGTTGGACACCTCCCATGGCCCCTCTGTACCGAATCGGGGGAAACGCCCCCCAGGCTGCACCAGGGATCTGTCTGCTCCCCTTCAAATGCAGACAGCCTGCCCCAGAGCCCCGCCCCCGCCCTCTGGCCACGGGTTTGGCGTGCTGTGGGGCAGGGGTCAGCACACACACTGATGGGAACGTGGGGGGGCTGCATTCGCCCTGGTGCGGGGAAAACAGACGTGGGCTCAGGGCTGCTCTCTGGGCTGCTCCATGTGAGCCGGGGGCGCCAGCTCCAGGGGGAGGCGGCCACTTGGGGAAGGGGCAGATTCCTTTGGGCTGGGACCCCCTGACCCCTCCCCATGTCTCAGAGCTGCTGGCGCACCCGTGGGTGCCCTCTGAGCCAAGTGGCTGGACAGGCATCCTGGGGCGGGCAGCCGAGGAACACGTGGAGGCGCTGCCTTTAGCCACCTATGACGTAGTGGGGGTATTGGGCTGCTTTCTATGCTGGCTCTGGGGTAACCCCCCGGCTGCCGCCGGTACCACAGCCCAGAAGGACAGGGAGGGGTCATTATGCAAAGGGATCTCTCAACCGGTCTGACCAGCTACCCCCCATGGAGAGGAACAAAGGAAGGGGGATGCTGCCCTGGCCGGGGCGGGCAGGGCTGGAGGAGAGTGAGTTAGTTTCTGTCTGGGAGCATGGAGGAAGCAGCCTCAGCAACAGGCTGGGGGCTTTAGAAGCCGGACCCCCCCATATTAAGGGGGGCTGAGGCATCCTAGGCCTGCCCTGTAACCAGATTACATCTGTGCTGTGCTGTATCCTGGAGAAGCAATAAACCACCCTCTATTCTACTGGCTGGTGGAGTCTGTTCGTGCCATTTCGGGGGTGCAGGAGACGGGAAAACCCCAACGCGCCGTCACACTGTTCTCCCCCCTCCGAGAGCAAACGGAGCAGGGTCACTCCACTTGTGACCTAGGGAAGAACGGGTGCTCTGTGTGGGAACCCGCCCTGGGGACATGGGTGCTCCCCTTGACTCGGGCCAGCCGCGGAGAGGCCCCACATGAATTGGCTTCCCTCTGTCCACTCGCTGCACCGCTCCAGGGCAACTGGCACAGGCCTGTCCCCTGTGGTCGCACCCACCCTTCCGCTGGCCTTGATCTCTTGACCCGGGGCAGAGTGGGGAAGGCTGGAGATGGAGCTGTGGCTAAAGGAATTGGAGGATCGTAGGGAGCAGCACCCGGACGGAGAGAGGCAGCAGCAGCGAGAGGGCCCACGGCAGAGCGGGAAAGGCTGGAGATGGAGCTGTGGCTAAAGGAACTGGAGGATCGTAGGGAGCAGCACCCGGACGGAGAGAGGCAGCGGCAGCGCGAGGGCCCACGGCAGAGTGGGGAAGGCTGGAGATGGAGCTGTGGCTAAAGGAACTGGAGGATCGTAGGGAGCAGCACCCGGACGGAGAGAGGCAGCGGCAGCGCGAGGGCCCACGGCAGAGCGGGGAAGCCTGGAGATGGAGCTGTGGCTAAAGGAACTGGAGGATCGTAGGGAGCAGCACCCGGACGGAGAGAGGCAGCGGCAGCGCGAGGGCCCACGGCAGAGCGGGGAAGGCTGGAGATGGAGCTGTGGCTAAAGGAATTGGAGGATCATAGGGAGCAGCACCAGGACGGAGAGAGGCAGAGGCAGCGCGAGGGCCCACGGCAGAGCGGGGAAGGCTGGAGATGGAGCTGTGGCTGAAGGAACTGGAGGATCGTAGGGAGCAGCACCAGGACGGAGAGAGGCAGAGGCAGCGCGAGGGCCCACGGCAGAGCGGGGAAGGCTGGAGATGGAGCTGTGGCTAAAGGAATTGGAGGATCGTAGGGAGCAGCACCCGGACGGAGAGAGGCAGAGGCAGCGCGAGGGCCCACGGCAGAGCGGGGAAGGCTGGAGATGGAGCTGCGGCTAAAGGAATTGGAGGATCGTAGGGAGCAGCACCCGGACGGAGAGAGGCAGAGGCAGCGCGAGGGCCCACGGCAGAGCGGGGAAGGCTGGAGATGGAGCTGTGGCTAAAGGAATTGGAGGATCGTAGGGAGCAGCACCCGGACGGAGAGAGGCAGAGGCAGCGCGAGGGCCCACGGCAGAGCGGGGAAGGCTGGAGATGGAGCTGTGGCTAAAGGAATTGGAGGATCGTAGGGAGCAGCACCCGGACGGAGAGAGGCAGAGGCAGCGCGAGGGCCCACGGCAGAGCGGGGAAGGCTGGAGATGGAGCTGTGGCTAAAGGACCTGGAGGATCGTAGGGAGCAGCACCAGGACGGAGAGAGGCAGAGGCAGCGCGAGGGCCCACGGCACAGCGGGGAAGGCTGGAGATGGAGCTGTGGCTAAAGGAATTGGAGGATCATAGGGAGCAGCACCAGGACGGAGAGAGGCAGAGGCAGCGCGAGGGCCCACGGCAGAGCGGGGAAGGCTGGAGATGGAGCTGTGGCTAAAGGACCTGGAGGATCGTAGGGAGCAGCACCCGAACGGAGAGGCAGAGGCAGCGTGAGGGCCCACGGCAGAGCGGGGAAGGCTGGAGATGGAGCTGTGGCTAAAGGACCTGGAGGATCGTAGGGAGCAGCACCCGGATGGAGAGAGGCAGAGGCAGCGCGAGGGCCCACGGCAGAGCGGGGAAGGCTGGAGATGGAGCTGTGGCTAAAGGACCTGGAGGATCGTAGGGAGCAGCACCCGGACGGAGAGAGGCAGAGGCAGCGCGAGGGCCCACGGCACAGCGGGGAAGGCTGGAGATGGAGCTGTGGCTAAAGGAATTGGAGGATCATAGGGAGCAGCACCAGGACGGAGAGAGGCAGCGGCAGCGCGAGGGCCCACGGCAGAGCGGGGAAGGCTGGAGATGGAGCTGTGGCTAAAGGAATTGGAGGATCGTAGGGAGCAGCACCCGGACGGAGAGAGGCAGAGGCAGCGCGAGGGCCCACGGCAGAGCGGGGAAGGCTGGAGATGGAGCTGTGGCTAAAGGACCTGGAGGATCGTAGGGAGCAGCACCCGGACGGAGAGAAGCAGAGGCAGCGCGAGGGCCCACGGCAGAGCGGGGAAGGCTGGAGATGGAGCTGTGGCTAAAGGACCTGGAGGATCGTAGGGAGCAGCACCCGGACGGAGAGAGGCAGAGGCAGCGCGAGGGCCCACGGCAGAGCGGGGAAGGCTGGAGATGGAGCTGTGGCTGAAGGAACTGGAGGATCGTAGGGAACAGCACCAGGACGGAGAGAGGCAGAGGCAGCGCGAGGGCCCACGGCAGAGCGGGGAAGGCTGGAGATGGAGCTGTGGCTAAAGGAATTGGAGGATCGTAGGGAGCAGCACCCGGACGGAGAGAGGCAGAGGCAGCGCGAGGGCCCACGGCAGAGCGGGGAAGGCTGGAGATGGAGCTGTGGCTAAAGGACCTGGAGGATCGTAGGGAGCAGCACCCGGACGGAGAGAGGCAGAGGCAGCGCGAGGGCCCACGGCAGAGCGGGGAAGGCTGGAGATGGAGCTGTGGCTAAAGGAATTGGAGGATCGTAGGGAGCAGCACCAGGACGGAGAGAGGCAGCGGCAGCGCGAGGGCCCACGGCACAGCGGGGAAGCCGAGAGGCCCCAGCTGCGGTGAGTGGGGAGGTGCCCCGGGGTTGAGAGGTTCCTGCTGCCCCAGTGTAAGGCCGTGGGGGACTCGGACGGGTTCCTTAGCTCCTCTGAGCGAGCCTGCGAGCGGCACCAGGTCCCCCCAGCCGACTGGCTCCGGCAGCTCCCCCCTTGCTGGATCAGGAGGCCGCAGGGGGCTCGGCCAGCTGGAGCTGCAGCCGGGGGCTAGGAAGGGTCCGACAGGCCCTGCTGCACAAGTTGGGGCTGCCCCCGAGACGTAAGGAAGACGTTCCGGGGGGTGCGGAAGGGCCCCGTGCAGACCTGGCCTCCCGCCGGGCGCAGTCCTGCCGCAAGCGGGTGTGCGGGGCTGGGCCCAGACCGCAGGGGACTGCTCACGCTGACGGTGCTAGAGCGGCTCTATGGACCGTGCCCGCCCGCCCTGAGGCCGTGGCTCAAGGACCGGGAGCCGCAGGACCCCACGCGCGGGGGAGCTGGCCGATGAGTTCGCAGCCAGCCGGTCCGGGGGGAGGGAATCCGAGAGACCGGTTCTCGGCAGTGCAACTGGGGAAGCGCCTATGGGGCGGGTCCCGAACGGGGGGCCAGAGGGCCAGCCGGGCCCGGATAGAGCCGGCCCGAGGGGCCCTGACCTGCCAGCGCTGCGGGCAAAAGGGCCGCAAACAGGCTGTGCCCCAGAGCCCGGACAGGCCCCACAGCCCGACACTTCCCGGGGTTAACTGGCCGGGGCTGGAGGAGGAGCTGCCCTCAGCGCAGGGGGGAGGCCGGTCCGGCCAGCTCCTCCGGGAGACCTGACGCTCCAGAGGCAGGTGTCTCCGTGTACGCGGTGGGGCAGGGCGGCCCCTGCGGAGCGAGAGCCTCGTGCCGCTGGAGGTGAGTGGCAGGGAGGTGACGGGCCACTGGGCCACGGGCCACTGGGACACGGGCGGAGGTGACGCTGGCCCAGCCTGAGCTAGTGGCCCCAGACCACATGGTGCCCAGCACCCAGCTGACCCTGGGGGGCATAGACAGGACCCTTTAGTGGAGATGGTGTTACAGTCACTCTGCTCTGTGTGTGTGTGCGTGTACGTGTGTGTGTTCATGCGCGCATACGTGCGTGTGTACGTGTGTGCGTGCGTGTGTGTGCGCGTGTAGTCGTGCGTGTGTGTATGTGCACGCGCGTACGTGTGTATGTGCATACGTGTGTGTGCGTGTATGCATGTGTGTGCACGTGCATGGGTGTGCGTGCGCACCTGTGTGTGTGTGTGTACATGCGCGTGCATGTGTGTGCGTGTTTGTGTGTGTGCATGTGCGTGTGGGTGTGCATGTGCCTGCGTGGTGTGTGTGTGTGTACGTGCACGCGTGTGTGTGTACGTGCGCGTATGTGCGTGTGTGCATGTGCGTGTGCATGTGCCTGCGTGGTGTGTGTGTGTACGTGCGCGCGTGTGTGTGTACGTGCACGTATGTGTGTGCGTGTGCGTGTGCATGTGCCCGCGTGGTGTGCGTGCGTGTGTGTGCATGTGCGCGTGTGCGTGTGCGTGTGGGTGTGCATGTGCGCGTATGTGTGTGCGCGTGTGGGTGTGGGTGTGCATGTGCCCGCGTGGTGTGCATGCGTGTGTGTGTGTTCGTGCGCACGTACATGCCTGTGTGCGTCCACGCTCCTACCTCAGTTCCTCTCCCCCCAGCGCTCTCTGCATGAGGGGGAGGCTGGGCCCCACTCGCCCAGATAGTCTTTGAGCCAGACACCTGGGGGCCAGACAGGACACACCGGCTCCTGGCCCGGAAGAGACCCAACGGGCAGGCGGGTTGGCCCCAGGCCGGGGGGCTGGGGGGAGGGTCAGTCTTGGCCGGGCTGGGATGAGAGAGGAGGCTGGGAGCGGGAAGGGGGGTTCAGGGCGCGTGAGCCCCTCCCCCAGAGGAATGAGGGTCCCGGTCCCCGAGCTCACACGGATCCCGCGCTGGCCCCGGTCCCTGGGACCCGACCACCCTTCCGTTCTACCTGCCGCCTGAGAGTCCCCTCAGGCTGCGGGTGGGGGCAGGGCCAGGGACGCCCCCGCCCTCTGTGCCACCATGTCCGATGTGCAGCTGCACTGGGGGGGTAAAGGGCACCAAGGAAGTGGGGGTGCAAAAGCACCTGCCTGCCGGGTGCTGCTGGGCTGGAAGGTTGCCACCAATAGGCAGAGCCAGTGAGGGCCCCCCAGCCCTGAACCTGGGCGGGCACCCACCAGGGGCCACAGGGCCTCATTCCAGCAGACAGGGGGACCTGGGTGTCCAGGCTCCACAGAGCTGGCACCGGGCCCAGGTGGGGGGGAGCAGGTCCCCGACCCTGCCCCCGCTGCGGCATTCCAGGCCGAGGTGCAGGCAGACCCCCCCTTGCAGAGGCCTTGGTGCAGCCCCGCCCATGGGGGGAGGCGGCCCGGAGAGGTTCCTGGGGGAGGGGGATTCCTGTCCCGGGACTGGCTGCCCCAGGGGAGGTGGGGACATGGCTGGCTCCAGGCTGCTGTAGCTGGCCCATGATGGGGCTGGGTTGAGTGATGATATTGTCCAAGGGGCCAGTGGCTGCCGCGCTGGGTGTGTGAGGAGCAATACCCCTTCTGTTCCACCGGCCGGCTGCGGCTGGGAGTGCAGGGGCGGGGACGGCGCAGCTCTCCGCAGGGTGGCGATGGAGCCAGTAGGGTCCTCCGGCCAGGCCCCCGGACGGGGGCCGTGGGTTTGGCTCCCCCTGCCCGGGGGCCGTGGCCCTGCCCTGGCGAGGCAGACAGGGTGGCAGACCCGCTGCTGGCCATTGTCAGCAGGGGAGTTCCCCCAGAAAGTTCTCACGGCCCAGGGCTCCACCCTCCTGTCGGCCCCGCTCCAGTGCCTGAGGGAGAAGCACGGGGCTCGGCTCCCCTGGGCCCCAGCTTATGGCACCTGGCCCAGCGGCCAGAAGGGAGAGGCCCCCCGGGCTTGCTGAGCGACTTGTGGGAGGGGGAGGCCTCCCTGGATGAATCGTTGGGTGGGGGACGTCCTGGCTTTCCAGGAAAGACTCGCTGAGCTGACAGGCCCAGCCACAGAGAGCTGGGCAGGGCCCAAGAAAAGCGGATGGTTGGGTACGACCACAACGCACGGGCCCGCGCCTATGCCACCGGGGACCAGGTGATGGTCCTAATCCCTGTGCAGAAGAACAAGCTGCAGGCAGGCTGGGACAGACCCTTCAAGGTCACCAAGCAGCTGAACGAGGTGACTACGTGGTGGAGCTGATGGGCCGGACGCGCAGCCAGTGGGTGAATCACGTTAACACCATGAAGCCGTACTGGGGCCGAGAGAACCTAGTGCTGGCCGTGTGCGGGCCCTGGGCGGAACAGGAGGAGGATCCCCTGGTGGGGCTGTTCCCTGGAACTGGAGCAGACTCTTCACTGGAGTCAATTTCCCTCTCGGACCAGCTCACCCCGGCCCAGCAGGCCGAGGTCTTAGAGGTGCTGGGCTCCCGCCAGCAGCTGGTGTCCACCGGGTACAGATGGGCACCCACTCCCTGGTGTGCTGCTCCCCGTTCAGAGTCACGGGGAAGACGGCCCAGGGCCTGGAGAGAGAGGTCCGGGACATGCTGGCGCTAGGGGGGATCCAGCCCCTGGGCCTCTCCAGTAGTTCTGGTCCCCAAGAAGGATGGGTCGATCCAGTTCTGTGTGGACTATGGGAAGCTCAACGCCATCACCATATCCAATGCCCGCCCCCATGCCTAGGCCTGACGAACTCCTGGACAAGCTGGGGGGAGCTCGCTACCTCACCACCCTGGACCTCACCAAGGGCTACTGGCAGGTGCTGTTGGACCCAGAGGCCAGGCTGAAATCAGCATTCATCACCCCGCTGGGGCTCTAGGAGTTCCTGGTCCTGTCCTTTGGCCTCAAAGGGGCACTGATGACCTTCCAGCGCCTGGTGGACCAGCTGCTGCGGGGGATGGAGAGCTTTGCCCTGGTGTACATTGATGATATTTGTGTCTTCAGCCAGACCTGGAAGGACCACGTGGCCCAGGTCAGCCAGGTGCTGGACCAGCTGCGGGGGGCTGGCCTGCCTGTACAGGCTGCGAAGTGCAAGGTTGGGTTGGCTGAAGTGTCCTACCTGGGCCATAAGGTGGGGGCCCCCCAGCTTCTCCGCTCCACCCTGGACAGCTCGTGCCTCTGTCGGTCCTGGTGTTCCTTCATCCGCAGCTCGATCTCCAGCCGCCGCAGCCCTGCCGGGAGGGACCCCGCCCTGGACGACCCGCTGCTGGCGGAGCGTGGCCGGGTGGCACCGCGTCTGTCTGGCAGGCTCCAGCCCCCTCCGGTCTGAGGGCCTGAGACGCTCCCGGGGGGGTCGGGCTGCTCCCCGCCGGGACAGGATCCAGGGCCCTGGACGGGTCACTCACTTCCAGCCGGGCGATCAGCTGGGCCTGGGTTGCTTTCCCCACGGGCAGGCCCCTCCCTTCAGGAGTCGGGCGCAGGCCATCGCCCCGCCAGTCCCCAGGGTGCAGTCACCAGCCGAGTGCCGCAGCGCCCCACTTCTGACGCCCCTGCGACAGCGCTTCGGGGCCCCCCGACCCTGCAGCCCCGAGCAGCCAGAGCAGCCCCCGCCAGGCGTAGGACGGGGGTTACTGCTCCTCCGGGACAGCCCAGCAGACCAGGGCCAGGGCGCCTCAGCCCCCTCGGGGCAGGGTCCATCCCCCCCAGCCCCCAGCCGAGTCCCCATCACGTTTCCCAGCCAGTCCCAGCGCGGACCCTTCCCCCAACACTCCCTGCCCTGGCTCCGTCCCTGCCCTCCACAGGTAGAGCCGGCCGGGTCGTTGTCTACGTGACTGGGCCACAGGCCAGTAGGGGTCACCCCCAGCCCCACACCGTGTACGGCCTCCCACTGCATCACACCGGGCCGTAAGGTGGGGCCGGCTGCCTGAAGCCAGAGCCGAGCAAGGGACTGGCCCTGCCCCCGACCAAGCAGCAGGTCCAGGCCTGCGTTGGGAGGGTGGGTACGACCGGAGTTTGAGCCCAACTCCAGCTCCACCTCTGCCCTGGTCACGGAGCTGCGCAGGGCCGGGGGCTCTGGCCCCGAAGGAGGCCCTGGACACCCGGCCTGCGAGGCGCCGCGGACACGGAGCGAGAAGGGGGCGGCGCCCCGCGTTACCGGAGCAGAGCGAGGCCCTTTGAACCCGCAGCCGCACCGCTCTGGTGCTGCTTCCACCGGACCAGGGGCCGAGGCCGACGGCTGAGGGGAGCCGCGTCTGCAGGGCTGTGCCGGGGGGCGCCAGTGTCACAGCCGAGCGGGGTGGGAACTTCCCCAGGCCACCGGCTGGGTGACCCCGTCTGCGGGGGGCGACTGGGGTAGTGGGTGGGCGAGTCCTACATCCCGGGGCCTGGCCCAGGCTCTGGAGCAGGGGGCGAGGGCTGGCGGGGCTGACTCCAGCCTGGGGTAGGGCCTGGGGGATGGGTCAGTCTCGGCTGGGCTAGGGACAGAGGGGGCTTAGAGCAGGCAAGGGGGGGGGAAGGGCCAGGTCTCCTTCAGGGGAATGAGGCTCCTGCTCCCGGTCCCTGAGCTCCCATGGATCCCGCATGGCAGTGTCCCTGGGACCCGACAACCCTTCCGTTCTACCTGCCGCCTGAGAGTCCACTCAGGCTGCGGAGTGGCGCCAGCCACGGCCCTCCCCGCCACGCCGGGCAGCGGAAAACAGCGACGGCACAACCATCCCCAGCCACTGCCCTCCCCGCCACGCCGGGCAGCGGAAAACAGCGACGGCACAACCATCCCCAGCCACGGCCCTCCCCGCCACGCCGGGCAGCGGAAAACAGCGACGGCACAACCATCCCCAGCCACTGCCCTCCCCGCCACGCCGGGCAGCGGAAAACAGCGACGGCACAACCATCCCCAGCCACGGCCCTCCCCGCCACGCCGGGCAGCGGAAAACAGCGACGGCACAACCATCCCCAGCCACGGCCCTCCCCGCCACGCCGGGCAGCGGAAAACAGCGACGGCACAACCATCCCCAGCCACTGCCCTCCCCGCCACGCCGGGCAGCGGAAAACAGCGACGGCACAACCATCCCCAGCCACGGCCCTCCCCGCCACGCCGGGCAGCGGAAAACAGCGACGGCACAACCATCCCCAGCCACGGCCCTCCCTGCCACGCCGGGCAGCGGAAAACAGCGATGGCACAACCATCCCCAGCCACGGCCCACCCCACCATGCTGGGCAGCGGCGAACAGCGACGGCACAACCATCCCCAGCCACAGCCCACCCCACCACGCTGGGCAGCGGCGAACAGCGACGGCACAACCATCCCCAGCCACGGCCCACCCCACCACGCCGGGCAGCGGAAAACAGCGACGGCACAACCATCCCCAGCCACAGCCCACCCCACCACGCTGGGCAGCGGTGAACAGCGACGGCACAACCATCCCCAGCCACAGCCCACCCCACCACGCTGGGCAGCAGCGAACAGCGACGGCACAACTATCCCCAGCCACGGCCCACCCCACCTCACCAGGAAGTGGAAAACAGTGACAGCACAGCCATCCCCAGCCACGGCCCACCCCACCACACCGGGCAGCGACAGGCCGACCGGCCCCAGCCACGGCCCTCCCGCCACGCCAGGAAGCGGCGAACAGCGACGGGCCAAACGGCCCCAGCCACGGCCCTCCCTGCCACGCCAGGCAGCGGCGAACAGCGACGGGCCGACCGGCCCCAGCCACGGCCCTCCCCGCCACGCCAGGCAGCGGTGAACAGCGACGGGCCGACCAGCCCCAGCCACGGCCCTCCCTGCCACGCCGGGCAGCGGCGAACAGCGACGGGCCGACCGGCCCCAGCAACGGCCCTCCCCGCCACGCCAGGCAGCGGCGAACAGCGACGGGCTGACTGGCCCCAGCAACGGCCCTCCCCACCACGCCAGGCAGCGGCGAACAGCGACGGGCCGACCGGCCCCAGCAACGGCCCTCCCTGCCATGCCGGGCAGTGGCGAACAGCGACGGGCCGACCGGCTGGTTTCCAAATGACACTTTCTGGTCCAGCCGTGGAGCCTGCTTTGCACAGGGTGCTGGGGGAGAGGGTCTGTGACGTAGTGGGGGGGCTGTCTGCTCTGTGACCGGGGTCCCCTGCGCCATGGGATCCCCACGGACCCACCCACATGAGGATTGGCGGGGCAGGTAATAAGGCTCTGCCCAGGGGAGACAACGGGAGGGAGGGGAGACGGCACTGGGCTGGGGGCAGGCCTGGGAGCTGGGCAGCTTTTTGCAGGGAAACCATGAAGAGAAGAGACTGAGCAGGTGCTGTGGGTGAGGGGCTGGTTGCAACGTCCCGCCGAGCCCTCCCCCTGCAAGGGAGCCCTCCGCCCCGGGCACCCGTCGGCGCCACAGGCTCCTCCTGCCCCCAGAGAACGGCTCTGCCCTGCTTGGTGCTGGCGGCCAAGGGCTCCGCGGGCGAGGGGGTGGCCAGGGCTGGTTTCCCCGTGACCCCCGTTGGCTCCTGCCTCCCCTCCAGGGGAGTCTGCACGACCAGGTGAATTGGAGCTCTCAGCCGCCGCTTCCAAGTCACTGTCATAGGCGCTACACAGGCAAACCGCTAGGTCCAATCAAATCGCACTAGCGGAGCGCTTCATTCCAACTAGGGAACCTCGCTCCTCGAGGACTAACGCCTAGTTCCAGTTAAGGGCTGTGTAGCCGCTTAATTCAAACTAGTGGGAGGCTAGTCCCTCCCAGCTTGCCCTGGTGGCCACTCTGGCCAAACCAGGGAAACTCGTCTGCCCCCTCCCGGCCCCGGACCCCTTAAAGGGGCACGGGCTGGCTACGGTGCCCGTGCCAGGTGCAAGCCTGCCAGCACCCAGCCAGCAGACCCTGCACCTGGCACGGCACAAGCCAGCCACCCACTGCCACCCAGCCCTCCCCCTCTTCCCGGGACCAGGCTGGCGGCTACCAGGAGCCTGCCTGGGGCCGCAAGAGGTGGGCACCCGCCTGGTCTAGTGCGGAGATCGTGGACCTCGTCCAGGTTTTGGGGGAGGCCTCCGCACGACCTCCACGACCTCCGCACTAGGCACAGGAAAGTGGCCGTCTAGGAGTATAGCTGCCAGCCTGGCCACCAAAGGCCACATGAGAACCCAGGAGCAGGTCTGCATGAAAATCAAGGTGGTCCAGTGAGACCCCCGACCCTGAGCCCTGAGCTTAGAACATAAGAACGGCCGTACTGGGTCAGACCAAAGGTCCATCTAGCCCAGTACCTGTCTGCCGACAGCGGCCAGCACCAGCTACCCCAGAGGGGATGGACCAAAGACAATGACCAGGCCATTTGTCTGGTGCCATCCATCTCCAGCCTTCTACAAACAGAGGCCAGGGATACCGTTCCTACCCCCTGGCTAATAGCACTCCATGGACCCAACCTCCATGAATTTATCTAACTTCTCTTTAAACTCTGTTATAGTTCTAGCCTTCACAGCCTCCTCTGGCAAGGAGTTCCACAGGTTGACTATGTGCTGTGTGAAGAAGAACTTTCTTTTATTAGTTTGAAGCCTGCTACCCATTCATTTCATTTGGTGTCCTCTAGTCCTTCTATTATGGGAACTAACAAAGAACTTTTCTTTATGCACCCTCTCCACACCACTCATGATTTTATAGACCTCTATCCTGTCCCCCCTCAGTCTCCTCTTTTCTAAGCTGAAAAGTCCCAGTCTCTTTAGCCTCTCCTCATATGGGACCTGTTCCAAACCCCTAATCATTTTAGTTGCCCTTTTCTGAACCCTTTCCAAGGCCAAAATATCTTTTTAGAGGTGAGGAGACCACGTCTGTACACAGTACTGAAGATATGGAATACCATAGTTTTATACTTCCTCTCCTCCTTCTTCCCCTGGCTTCCCCCTTCCAGCTCCCTCCTCCCAGGTTTCCCCCTCCCCTCTCCCACCTCCTTTTCCCAGTCTCCCCAGCGGTTAATTTCTCCCCCCCCCCCCCCAGTTTATAGAGAGTTTATAAAGAGGGGTCTAGGGAGGGGTAAGTGGAAGGAGGTGTGACGGAGTGGGGGTAACTTGCTGGGGCTGTGGCGACCTCTGCTGTCTGCAGCAAGACCCAGCAGGGAAGGGGGGAGTCATTATGCAAAGGGGGCTCCAAACCTGTCTGACCAGCCACCCCCCATGGAGAGGAACAAAGGAAGGTGGATGCTGCCCTGGCTGTGGGCAGGGCTGGAAGAGGGTTAGTGGGTTCCTGTCTGGAAAGCAGGGAATAAGGAGCTGGGGAGGGGGCTGGGACTCCCCTATCTCAAGGGGGGCACTGAGGCCTCTTAGCCCCAGTTCCTGTAACCAGATTACATCTGTGCTGCGCTGTGCTGGAGGAGCAATAAACCACCCTCAATTCCACTGGCTGGGGGAGTCTGTTCGTGCTATTTGGGGGTGCAGGAGATGGGGCACCCCAACGCGCCGTCACAGGAGGTGAGGGAGGAATTGGGTACGAGCCCCCGATGGGGAGGACTGGGGTGGCTCTGCGGGCTCCTCGGGGTGGAAGCTCTCCTGCAGGGCCTCCTGGATCCTGACAGCCCCGATTGACCCCCCCGGATGGCAGCCTGCAGCAAGTGCAGCCGGGCTGATGGCCAAGTGCTGTGATGTGCCGAGTGTGGGCACTCAGGGCACTCCAAGACAGGACTGCTTTGCTGTCCCTCATGGAGATAGACAAGCAAGCGGGGAACCCTGAGAACTGTCTGTCCGGGGTGCGGGTCGGGTCCCTTTAAGCGCAGCCCTCGGCTAGCCTGAGACAGCATCTCCACGCTCTAAGTCCTAACCTGATGCCCTGCTGGCACCTGTTCCGGCCAGCCTTAACTTCAGTTCAGGGTCCTCTCAATGTGGACATGCTATTTCGAATTAGCAAAATGCTAATTCAAATTAGTTTTTAGGTCTTGATGCACTAATTCAAATTAGCTTAGTTGGAATTAGTGGTGTAGTGTAGACGTACCCTAAGTTAGGTGGAATTGGTGGTGTAGTGTAGACGTACCCTGTGTTAGTTGGAATTAGTGGTGTAGTGTAGACGTACCCTGTGTTAGTTGGAATTAGCGGTGTAGTGTAGACGTATCCTGTGTTAGTTGGAATTAGCGCTGTAGTGTAGACGTATCCTGTGTTAGTTGAAATTAGCGCTGTAGTGTAGACGTACCCTGTGTTAGTTGGAATTAGAGCTGTAGTGTAGACGTACCCTGTGTTAGTTGGAATTAGCGCTGTACTGTAGACATACCCTGTGTTAGTTGGAATTAGCGCTGTAGTGTAGACGTATCCTGTGTTAGTTGGAATTAGCGCTGTAGTGTAGACGTACCCTGTGTTAGTTGGAATTAGCGCTGTAGTGTAGACGTACCCTGCGTTAGTTGGAATTAGCGCTGTAGTGTAGACGTACCCTGCGTTAGTTGGAATTAGCGCTGTAGTGTAGACGTACCCTGTGTTAGTTGGAATTAGCGCTGTAGTGTAGACGTACCCTGCGCTAGTTGGAATTAGCGCTGTAGTGTAGACGTACCCTGTGTTAGTTGGAATTAGCGCTGTAGTGTAGACGTACCCTGTGTTAGTTGGAATTAGCGCTGTAGTGTAGACGTACCCTCACAGGGCTGGGGGCCCTCACACCCACGAGACAGACGCCTGCTGGGGACGGGGTCAGTCGGGGCAGCAGGGAAAGACAGGGCAAAGGGGGTGGGAAATGGGCAGTTAGAGGCCTTGGGGGCAGACCTCGGGGGCCTACGAGGGGCCTGAGCCAGACGCCAGGGTGGCCATGATGGGGCCCACGGGAAGAGCCGAGCGGGGCACGCTGGGTGGGGTGGGGGGTGCCATGCGCTGAGGAGGGCAGGGAGCGATGGGGGGGCCAATCCCCCACTGTGCACCCCAGGCCCCCCGGCGCCGAGTTTATTACACACAGAGATTTACAAGCTCAAAACAACGAGCTAGGCCTGGCCCCAGCCCCTACCCGGTTGGCGACGCCCGCTGCACTGGGGACAGCTAGGGCCCAGGCAGGGTGGGGGCCCGGGGCCAGGCCACGTGGGGCAGCAGCAGAGCTCCGGCGGGCGGCCGTGGGGCGGCTAGGGCACGTTGACATAGACGCAGTCGGGCTGCCGCGCGTCCGGCGAGCCTGCGAGGGAGGAGAGGGTGCGTCTCAGCCCCGGCCGCAGGCGCAGGGTCCGTGCGCCGCTGGCGTCGGGGAGGGGAGGCAGCAGGAGCGTGAGGAATTGGGGGGAGGGCGGCACAGGGGGCCAGGACTGGAAGGGGGGCCCAGCGTGGGAAGGCCTTTCACGGGCGCAGCAGGAAGGGCAGGTCCGAGGTCGCAGGGAATCCCACAGGGACAGGGGCAGCAAGGAAAACTGGGGGGCCAGTGGGATGGGGCAGGAACCGGGGGGGCCAGTGGGACGGGGCAGGAGCCGGGGGGGCCAGTGGGACGAGGCAGGAGCCGGGGGGGTAGGAGCCGGGGGGGCCAGTGGGACGGGGCAGGAGCCGGGGGGGGTAGGAGCCGGGGGGGCCAGTGGGACGGGGCAGGAGCTGGGGGAGGGCAGGAGCCGGGGGGGCCAGTGGGATGGGGCAGGAACCGGGGGGGGCAGGAGCCGGGGGGGCAGTGGACAGATGGGTGCTGCGGGGGGTCGCTCTGGGCTGGGGAGCAGGGCTGGGCTGTTCCCTCTGGGAGGGGGGCCCTGGGGTCCAGAGGGGACCCCCAAGGGGCTCATGGTGGAAGCAGGTGGCTGAAGGCCCTGAGAGGTGCCGTCCCGGAGGCCTAGAGGCAGACCCCCCACATGAGAGTGGGCCCCCCCAAGAGAAGATCACCACGCTGGAGGGGGGATCGCGAGAAGGGGCCGTGGCGCTGGAGGGGGGCCCCCGAGAAGGGGCCGTGGCGCTGGAGGGGGCCCCCGAGAAGGGGCCGTGGCGCTGGAGGAGGGGCCCGAGAAGGAGCCGTGGCGCTGGAGGGGGGCCCCCGAGAAGGGGCCGTGGCACTGGAGGGGGGCCCCGAGAAGGGGCCGTGGCGCTGGAGGGGGGCCCCCGAGAAGGGGCCGTGGCGCTGGGGGGGGGCCCCCCGAGAAGGGGCCGTGGCGCTGGAGGGGGCCCCCGACAAGGGGCCGTGGCGCTGGAGGGGGGATCCCGAGAAGGGGCCGTGGCGCTGGAGGGGGGCCCCCGAGAAGGGGCCGTGGTGCTGGAGGGGGATCCCGAGAAGGGGCCGTGGCGCTGGAGGGGGGCCCCCGAGAAGGGGCCGTGGCGCTGGAGGGGGGCCCCGAGAAGGGGCCGTGGCGCTGGAGGGGGGCCCCCGAGAAGGGGCCGTGGCGCTGGAGGGGGGATCCCGAGAAGGGGCCGTGGCGCTGGAGGGGGGCCCCCGAGAAGGGGCCGTGGCGCTGGAGGGAGGATCCCGAGAAGGGGCCGTGGCGCTGGAGGGGGGCCCCCGAGAAGGGGCCGTGGCGCTGGAGGGGGGGCCCCCGAGAAGGGGCCGTGGCGCTGGAGGGGGATCCCGAGAAGGGGCCGTGGCGCTGGAGGGGGCCCCCGAGAAGGGGCCGTGGCGCTGGAGGGGGACCTCAAGGGCCAAGTGCGGGCAGGACCTGTGAGCGGTGCCAGCCCCACACATGCCCCCCCCCTGCACTTACCCTCCTTGTGGCCGGGGCCCTTCTGCCGCTGGGGCCTGGGTCTCTGGGTGGGGGACGGAAGCAGCTCCCTGCAGAGGGGGAGCAGGTGGAGTTGAGGGGCAGCCCCCCAGGGGAATGTGCTCAGAAAGGGCTCTGGCCCCGCGCACACCAGAGATCCCACCCCGCCCCCTCACAGTTCCCCTCCCCCCTTGTCGCTGAGAGCCCCTGGCCCTGCCCCCACCCACCGCCAGGGGGGCTCCCAGCCGGCAGGGAGCACGGGGGGGGGTCACTGGCTCCCCGGGACCCAGCGCTGCACAGACTGGTCAGGACAGGAACTAGGGGCACCCTTCTCGGGGGCCCCCCTCCAGCGCCACGGCCCCTTCTCGGGGGCCCCCTCCAGCGCCACGGCCCCTTCTCGGGGGCCCCCCTCCAGCGCCACGGCCCCTTCTCGGGGGCCCCCCTCCAGCGCCACGGCCCCTTCTCGGGATCCCCCCTCCAGCGCCACGGCCCCTTCTCGGGATCCCCCCTCCAGCGCCACGGCCCCTTCTCGGGGCCCCCCTCCAGCGCCACGGCCCCTTCTCGGGGGCCCCCTCCAGCGCCACGGCCCCTTCTCGGGGGCCCCCCTGCCCCTCCCTGCCCCCCAGTGGCACAGCACCCAGGGAAACTGAGGCACGCAGGCGGGGTTGCTGCAAGCCAGTAGAACTCCTGTGTGGCACAAGCAGTGAACATAGTCCGCCGCCTCACATCCCTCTATTGCCCCACCCCCGCCCCCGGACTCACAGATACTCCTTGTCCTTCTCCACCGAGCCTGCAAGCATAAGGGAGAGCAGCCAGTGAGGTTCCGCTAGCTGGGAACAGGGTTGGGGGGGAGGCAGGATCCCTGGGGGGCATGGGGGCAGGGTCTCTGTGGGGCGGGGTTTGCAGGGGCAGGGCATCTGGGGGGCACGGCAGGGCCTCTGGGGGGCAGGGCTTGCAGGGGCTCATGCTGCCCCAAGCATTAAGGTTGCCAGGTGGACCCTGCCAAAAAACTGGACACACTTGATCGTGGGGGGGGGGAATGGGGAGAACAGGCTGGGAGGGAGGTGGAGCGGGGCAGGAAGCAGAGCTGGCGCGAGAGTCCGGGGGCCGTGGGGCTGGCTGGGATGAAGAGGGGGGAGGGAAGAGCAGAGCTGGGGGGGCCGGGGGCTGTGGGGCTGGCCAGGAGGAAGGGGGGATGGGAAGCAGAGCTGGGGTTGTCTGGGGGCCGTGGGCTGGATGGGAGATGGAGGGGACGGGAAGCAAAGCTAGAGTGTGTCCAGGGTCTGCAGGGCTGGCCGGGAGGAAGGGGGGCAGGAAGCAGAGCTGGAGGGTGTCTGGGGACCGCAGGGCTGGCCGGGAGAAAGGGGGCTGGGAAGCAGAGCTGGGGTTGTCTGGGGGCCGCAGGGCTGGCCGGGAGGAGGGGGGGCGGGAAGCAGAGCTGGGGTTGTCTGGGGGCCGCAGGGCTGGCCGGGAGGAAGGGGGGGCGGGAAGCAGAGCTGGGGTTTTCTGGGGGCCGCAGGGCTGGCTGGGAGGAGGGGAGGGTGGGAAGCAGAGCTGGAGGAGGTCTGGGGGCCGCAGGGCTGGCCAGGAGGAGGCGGGGGCGGGAAGCAGAGCTGGGGTTGTCTGGGGGCAGCAGGGCTGTCCGGGAGGAAGGGGGGCGGGAAGCAGAGCTGGGGGGGGGCCGCAGGGCTGGCCGGGAGGAGGGGGAGGGCGGGAAGCAGAGCTGGAGGGGGTCTGGGGGCCGCAGGGCTGGCCGGGAGGAAGGGGGGGGCCGGAAGCAGAGCTGGGGTTGTCTGGGGGCCGCAGGGCTGGCCGGGAGGAAGGGGGGGCGGGAAGCAGAGCTGAGGTTGTCTGGGGGCCACAGGACTGGCCAGGAGGAAGGGGAGCGGGAAGCAGAGCTGGGGTGGTCTGGGGGCCGCAGGGCTGGCCGGGAGGAAGGGGGGCCGGGAAGAAGAGCTGGAGGGTGTCTGGGGGCCACAGGGATGGTCGGGGGAGGAAGGGGGGCGGGAAGCAGAGCTGGGGTTCTCTGGGGGCCGCAGGGCTGGCCGGGAGGAGGCGGGGGTGGGAAGCAGAGCTGGGGTTCTCTGGGGGCCGCAGGGCTGGCCGGGAGGAGGCGGGGGTGGGAAGCAGAGCTGGGGTTCTCTGGGGGCTGCAGGGCTGGCCAGGAGGAAGGGGGGGCGGGAAGCAGAGCTGGGGTTTTCTGGGGGCCGCAGGGCTGGCCGGGAGGAGGGGGGGGGGCCGGAAGCAGAGCTGGGGTTGTCTGGGGGCCGCAGGGCTGGCCGGGAGGAAGGGGGGGCGGGAAGCAGAGCTGAGGTTGTCTGGGGGCCACAGGACTGGCCAGGAGGAAGGGGAGCGGGAAGCAGAGCTGGGGTGGTCTGGGAGCCGCAGGGCTGGCCGGGAGGAAGGGGGGCCGGGAAGAAGAGCTGGAGGGTGTCTGGGGGCCACAGGGATGGTCGGGAGGAAGGGGGGGCGGGAAGCAGAGCTGGGGTTCTCTGGGGGCCGCAGGGCTGGCCGGGAGGAGGCGGGGGTGGGAAGCAGAGCTGGGGTTCTCTGGGGGCTGCAGGGCTGGCCAGGAGGAAGGGGGGGGCGGGAAGCAGAGCTGGAGGGTGTCTGGGGGCCGCAGGGCTGGCCGGGAGGAAGGGGGGCCGGAAGCAGAGCTGGAGGGTGTCTGGGGGCCGCAGGGCTGGCCGGGAGGAAGGGGGGGGGCAGGAAGCAGAGCTGGAGGGTGTCTGGGGGCCGCAGGGCTGGCTGGGAGGAAGGGGGGCGGGAAGCAGAGCTGGGGTTGTCTGGGGGGCCGCAGGGCTGGCTGGGAGGAAGGGGGGCGGGGAGCAGAGCTGGGGTTGTCTGGGGGCCGCAGGACTGGCCGGGAGGAAGGGGGGCTGGAAGCAGAGCTGGAGGGTGTCTGGGGGCCGCAGGACTGGCCGGGAGGAAGGGGGGCGGGAAGCAGAGCTGGAGGGTGTCTGGGGGCCGCAGGACTGGCCGGGAGGAAGGGGGGCGGGAAGCAGAGCTGGAGGGTGTCTGGGGGCCGCAGGGCTGGCCGGGAGGAAGGGGGGGCGGGAAGCAGAGCTGGAGGGTGTCTGGGGGCCGCAGGACTGGCCGGGAGGAAGGGGGGGGGCGGGAAGCAGAGCTGGAGGGTGTCTGGGGGCCGCAGGACTGGCTGGGAGGAAGGGGGGCAGGAAGTAGAGCTGGAGGGTGTCTGGGGGCCGCAGGACTGGCCGGGAGGAAGGGGGGGCGGGAAGCAGAGCTGGAGGGTGTCTGGGGGCCGCAGGACTGGCCGGGAGGAAGGGGGGGCGGGAAGCAGAGCTGGAGGGTGTCTGGGGGCCGCAGGGCTGGCCGGGAGGAAGGGGGGCGGGAAGCAGAGCTGGAGGGTGTCTGGGGGCCGCAGGACTGGCCGGGAGGAAGGGGGGCGGGAAGCAGAGCTGGGGTTGTCTGGGGGGCCGCAGGGCTGGCTGGGAGGAAGGGGGGCAGGAAGTAGAGCTGGAGGGTGTCTGGGGGCCGCAGGACTGGCCGGGAGGAAGGGGGGCTGGAAGCAGAGCTGGGGTTGTCTGGGGGCCGCAGGGCTGGCTGGGAGGAAGGGGGGGCAGGAAGTAGAGCTGTCGGGGGGGCGCGGTGCAGTCACTGGCCGCAGCCTGAGCCTTTTGGGCCGCGCCCCCGGCAGGCGCTCCCTCTGGTTGTGAGCAGAATCCGGGTGAGAGCGGGGGCGGGGGAGGAGCTGGGAGCCTCTGGTTATGTGCAGAGGCTGGGTGGGGGGTGGCTGGGAGTCTTGGCCCCGCCCCGCCCGGCTTTTGCACGTGACCACAGGGCCCCTCCTCCCAGTCGCTCCCCCACCCCACCAGGCTTCCGTCCGGTGCCCAGCCGGGAATTCAGAAAATACCGACATTGCACGTTGCACGTGTCCGTTATCGTCTGAACGTTTCGACCGGCCGGGGGCGCAAACACCGGACTGCACGGTCGCAAACTGGACTCCTGGCAGCCTGCCAAGCATGGCAATTTCTGTTTCACTTACTTGCCCCCTCGGCACCCTGCAGATTCACATAGTCCTCCTCGGAGTCTGTGGGAGACACGGGCTGAGGCGTGGCCCAGCACAGCCCCCCTGCCCTGCCCCCTCTCTGCCAACTGCTCCCCCGCCCGCCAGCAGAGGGGCCAGGGTGCTACCAGCTCCGCACTGGGGTGCAGAGCAAGGGCCCCCCACCCTCTGGCCCGGTGCCCCTGCCCCCGCACTCACGGATGTTCACGTAGCTCCCGTGGCTGTCCACGTCTGCAAGAAACAGGGGTCAGGGGGCAGCCGAGTTCGTCTGCCCCGTGAGGAGCCCGGCAGCGCCGCAGGGACAAACACAGCTCGGTGGGGCCACGCGCTCCCGTGGCTGGAGTCCGGGTGGGCGGTGCCCACGGGAGCGCGTGGCCCCACCGACGTGGCCTGTTCGTCTCCCAGGGGCAGCAGGGCTCTGTGGCTCCTGTTCTTCAAGAGCCCCCCCGTCCCGCAGCCCCTCGGCCGAGCCTCCAGAATCCCCCCAGCAGCCCCCGCCCAGCTGCTGCCTTCTGTCTGGGGACCAGGGTCGCCTGGGCCCCCCCGACCCCCGGGCAGGGCTCCTGGGCCTCTCCGCAGCCCCTTGGCCTCCCTGGGGTCCAAGCGGGGCCTGCGGGCACCAGGGTACCAGTCGCCGGGCTGGGCCCTGCAAGGACAAACCCCTCCCCCTCGCTGCACGGAGCACCCCTGCATGCAGCCCCCACAGCCCCCCTCCCCCCGCATGCAGCCCCTTCGGGCCCCACAGCCCCCTCCTCCCGCATGCAGCCCCCACAGCCCCTCCTCCTCCCACATGCAGCCCCCCACAGCTCCCTCTCCTCCCTGCATGCAGCCCCCACAGCCCCCCTCCCCCCGCATGCAGCCCCCTTCGGGCCCCACAGCCCCCTCCTCCCGCATGCAGCCCCCCATAGCTCCCTCTCCCCCCTGCATGCAGCCCCCACAGCCCCCCTCCCCCCGCATGCAGCCCCCTTCGGGCCCCACAGCCCCCTCCTCCCGCATGCAGCCCCCCATAGCTCCCTCTCCCCCCTGCATGCAGCCCCCCACAACCCCCCTCCCCTGCATGCAGCCCCCCACAGACCCCTCCTTCCGCATGCAGCCCCCCACAGCTCCCTCTCCCCCCCCCCCCCTGCATGCAGCCCCCCACAGTCCCCCTCCCCCCGCATGCAGCCCCCTTCGGGCCCCACAGCCCCCCTCCCCCCGCATGCAGCCCCCCACAGCTCCCTCTCCCCCCCGCATGCAGCCCCCCACAGCCCCCCTCCCCCCGCATGCAGCCCCCACAGCCCCTCTCCCCCCCGCATGCAGCCCCCCACAGCCCCCCTCCCCCCGCATGCAGCCCCCCACAGCCCCCCTCCTCCTGCATGCAGCCCCCCACAGCTCCCTGTGACGTAGTGGGGGTACCTGGCTGGTTTCTATGCTGCTGGCTCTGGGGTAACCCCCACTGGCTGCCGTGGGTACCACGACCCAGCAAAACAGGATGAGTCACTATGCAAACCAGTGGCCAGACACCCCCCATGGAGAGGAACAAAGGAAGGTGGAATGCTGCCTTGGCTGGGGGGCAGGGCTGGAAGTTAGTTAGTTGGTGGCTGGCTGTCTGTGAGGATGGATGAGACAGCCTAGGGGAAGGGGCTGGAGTTTAGGGGCCCAGTCTCCCCATCTCAAGGGGGCCTGAGGCATCCTAGCCCAGTTCCTGTAACCAGATTACATCTGTGCGCTGTGCTGGAGGAGCAATAAACCACCCTCAATTCCACTGGCTGGTACAGTCTGTTTGTGCCATTTCGGGGGTGCAGGAGACGGGGAACCCCCAACGCGCCGTCACACTCCCTCTCCCCCCTGCATGCAGCCCCCTTCGGGCCCCACAGCCCCCCTCCCCCCGCATGCAGCCCCCACAGCCCCCCTCCTCCCGCATGCAGCACCCCACAGCCCTCTCCCTGCATGCAGCCCCCCACAGCCCCCTCCCCCTCCATGCAGCCCCCACACCCCCTCCTCCCGCTGCAGCCCCCTTCGGGCCCCACAGCCCCCTCCTCCCCATGCAGCACCCCACAGCTCCCTCTCCCCCATGCAGCCCCCCCGCCCCCCTCCCCCGCATGCAGCCCCCCACAGCCTCCCTCCCCCCCTGCTGCCCCCCTGGCTCCCTCTCCCCCTGCATGCAGCCCCCTTCGGGCCCCACAGTCCCCCTCCCCCCGTGACACAGACCTCCTCCCCTGCATGCAGCCTCACAGCTCCCCTCCCCCTGTGCAGCCCCCCCCCATGGGCCCCCTGGATCCCCTCCCCCTGCAGCCGGCCCCGTTCAGGCCCCACAGCTCCCCCTCCCCCCTGCCCCCATTTCAGGCCCCCAGCTCCCCTCCCTCCCGCCTGCGGCCCCCCCCGTTCGGGCCCCACAGCCCCCCCCCCCACGCAGCCCCCCCAGCCTCCTGTGCAGCCCCCATTCAGGCCCACTGGTCCCCTCCCGTAGTGTCCCCCCGTCCAGGCCCCCAGCTCCCCCTCCCCCGCGCGGCCCTCATTCAGGCCCCCCATCCCCCTCCCTGCTGTGCCCCCCAGTTCGGCCCCACAGCTCCCCCCTCCCCCTGCATGCGGCCCCCCCGTTCGGGCCCCACAGCCCCCTCCCCCTGCTCACCGGTGCCAGATTCCCGCGCCGACTTCAGGGGCTCAAACACGCTGGGGGGGAAGGAGCAGGTCAGAGTCCGGGGATTCCCAGCCCCTGCTCCACAGCTGGGGGCCCCCCCCAGCCAGAGCCCTCTGCTGCCTGGGACCCCCTTCCATTCCCCCCAGCCCAGGGGGGGCGGAGGGGCGCACAGGAGGGGGAAGGGGTCTGGCACCTACGGGCTTTGCAGCGCCTCCGTCCAGGGGCAGGAGCTGTGGGGAGAGAGGGGGAAGCATGGATTCCCACGGCCCGGCTCACGGGCACTCAGAGCCGGCCAGGCTCTTGGGTCTCTGCCTGGCGCCGTGGGACTTACGATACTGGAAGTCGTCATCGTCCTCATCTAGAGAGAAGGGAAAAGGTGCCTGAGACACCAGCCCCGGACTGGGCCCCACGTGTGGGAGAGCGAAGGGGCCAAGAGCCCGGCCCGTGGGCGTGTGGGGCAGGGACGGGACGGGCGGGGGCGAGAGGCAGATCAAGCCGGGCTGGGCTCCATGTGCCACCTGGGTGCGAGAGTGCAGCTGCCTTGCACTCATCACCCAGGGTCCCAGGCACAGGCCGGGGTGGGCTCTGTGGCCTCGGGGCCCCAGCCTGCCCCCCACAGAGCCACCCTGGTACTCACTGTCCGTGCTGCAGGGGCCAACTGGGGCCCGGGGGCCGGTGGCGACGCTGGTGCCAGCAGTGGGATCTGGGGAGGACAGACGGGTGAGCTGGGCTGCGGGGGCCGTGGCCCCAGAGTAAGGGGAGCTGCCCGGGCCCGGCCCTCACCTGAGATGTAGCGAGAGCCCAGCTCCGCCCGGTGAGTCCCTGCAATACACAAGGGGAGAGGGGCAGGGAGCACGGGGGCAGGGAGCCTGGCGAGATGGGGCGGGGTGGGTAGAGCAGCGGGGGGCACTTACCTGGGTTGTGGGCCTGCTGTGGGGGAGACAGGCAGCTCTGGGGAGGAGGGAGGGGAGAGTCACCTCATTAACCAACAGCCCAGGCCCCCCCGAGCCCCTCTGTGCTGGCGTGGGGATTGGATCCGCTCTGCTCTGTTGCATGGGATCGACTGCCCTGTAGTAACCCCGTGTGCGTGCCTCAGTTTCCCTGGGCCCTGCACCAGTCCCTAAGTGGGGACGGGAACTTCAGCATGTCGGCCTCCCCCAGGGGCACCCCGGCTGCTGCCCCGAGCTGGGACGAGGGCGACCAGGCCGTCCCTGGGGCCCTGGGAGCAGCACAAAGGAGGAGGAGCAGGGCTGCCTGCTGAGCGTGGGTCGGTCTCACTGCCTTGGGGGGCAGGGAAGGGCAGGCCCGGCTCTGGGCTCCTCCCCCCAATCCGGGCTGCCCTGGGCCCTGTGCTGGGTCCCGGGGAGCTGAGTCCCCTGACGTGTGTGGGGCCCAGGGTATGTCTACACTACCGCTAGTTCGAACTAGCGGGGTAATGTGTGCATACCGCACTTGCTAAAGCCCGGATTTGAATTTCCCGGGCTTCATTAGCATAAGCGGGGAGCCGCCATTTTTTAAATCCCCGCTGCTTCGAACCCCGTGTGGCGCGGCTACACGGGGCTCGGACTAGGTAGTTCGGACTAGGGTGCCTATTCCGAACTACAGGTACACCTCATTTCACGAGGAGTACCGGTGGTTCGGAATAGGACCCTAGTCCGAACTACCTAGTTCGAGCCGTGTAGCCGCGCTACACGGGGTTCGAACAGCGGGGATTTAAAAATGGCGGCTCCCGCTTGCTAATGAAGCCCGGGAAATTCAAATCCCGAGCTTCATTAGCAAGTGCGGTATGCATACATTACCCCGCTAGTTCGAACTAGCGGGCTAGTGTAGACATACCCCCAGCGCCCGGGCCAGGGACTGTTCCCAGGCCGGGGGTCAGGGGTGCGCAGGCTCTAGCCCAAGGAAGGGGTGAACCCCCCAAGAAATGGGGCACCTGCCTGGCTCCGGCGCCGCCCTGGGACCCACGGAGCCTTCTGTCCCCCCATCCCCCCCAGCCCCACTCACTTCTCTGGCAGAGCCCGCAGAGCAGCAGGCAGCCCCCCAGGGGGAGCAGCAGGCAGCCCCCCAGCCAGGGGCCAGCCGCGTCCTCAGGCCCCGCCATGGGCAGCTCTGTGGGGAGACGGGGCCCAGCCAGGTCAGAGCAGCAGAGGCCCCCCCAGAGGACACCGCGGCCAGGCCCCGCCACCCCCGCCCCTGCCCCCACTCCCCGGGCGCCGCGCCCGGGCCAGGCCCCCGCCACCCCCACCCCCGCCCCCAGGCGCGCGCCCGGGCCAGCCCCCCCCCGCCACCCCCGCCCCTGCCCCCACTCCCCCCCCCCCCCCCCCCCGGGCGCCGCGGCCGGACCAGGCCCCCGCCACCCCCACCCCCGCCCCTGCCCCCACTCCCCGGGCGCCGCACCCGGGCCAGCCCCCGCCACCCCCGCCCCCGCCCCCCGCCCGCCGCGCCCGGCCAGGCCCCGCCACCCCCGCCCCCCGGGCGCCGCGCCCGGGCCAGCCCCCGCCACCCCCACCCCCGCCCGCCGCGCCCGGGCCAGCCCCCGCCACCCCCGCCCCGTGTCACCTCAGCTGTGGGTGACAACCCCCCACGCCATGGGGCAGGCTGGCTGCGGCAGGGCCCCCGTGCCGTGGGGCAGGCTGGCTGGGGCAGGGCCCCTGTGCCGTGGGGCCCCCGTGCCGTGGGGCAGGCTGGCTGGGGCAGGGCCCCTGTGCCGTGGGGCCCCCGTGCCGTGGGGCAGGCTGGCTGGGGCAGGGCCCCTGTGCCGTGGGGCCCCCGTGCCGTGGGGCAGGCTGGCTGGGGCAGGGCCCCTGTGCCGTGGGGCCCCCGTGCCATGGGGCAGGCTGGCTGGGGCAGGGGCCCCCGTGCCGTGGGGCTCCCGTGCCGTGGGGCAGGCTGGCTGGGGCAGGGGCCCCCGTTCCGTGGGGCCCCCGTGCCGTGGGGCAGGCTGGCTGGGGCAGGGCCCCCGTGCCATGGGGCAGGCTGGCTGGGGCAGGGGCCCCCGTTCCGTGGGGCCCCCGTGCCGTGGGGCTCCCGTGCCGTGGGGCAGGCTGGCTGGGGCAGGGCCCCCGTGCCGTGGGGCAGGCTGGCTGGGGCAGGGCCCCCGTGCCGTGGGGCAGGCTGGCTGAGGCAGGGCTGCTGGCTCACCTGCAGGCGGGTCTGGCTGCGACTGCGGTGGCTGTGACGGCGTCACCGACACTGGGGCTTCCTGTCCCTGCGTCCCCTCCCCCTGCCCCACGGCCGCCTGCTCTTCCGCCAGGGGCAGGGCCCGGCTGCGCTCCCAGCCGGGGGGCACATGCTGCCGGCCCCAGGGCAGAGCCAGGCTGGGGGGGCCCTGGTCCCCACTCCCCGGACTACACGCCGGCTGCTATGGGGCAGAGGCAGCCAGGGCACACGGGGGGCTGGCGGCTCTGGGCGGCCCAGCACTGACCCGACGCATCCACCTGGGCTGGAGCTGCTGCCGCGAGGCTGGGGCACCTGTCCCCCCAAACCCCGCAGCCCCACCCCCACTCCCCCAGCCCCCCGAGTGCCCCGGCCCAGCGCAGAAGGAAGCGCTGTGCGCACGCCCCGTGTCAGCGCACATAACAAAATTCATTCCGCACGCGGCAGGCCCTGGACAGACGGGCGGACGCAGGTGGCGCCAGCGGCTTTATTCAGCGGCCGGAGGTGCGGGGGCCCCGGCGGGCGGGGGTGGGGCAGTTCTCAGGCTGTGTCAAAGTGCAGACCCGGCGTGGGGGTAATAAATTAACGGTGGGGCGGGGGAGCCGGGCCCCGAGGGGCATTCTCAGGCAGCTTCGCGGGGGGGGCAGGACTGATTCTCAGGGCGGAGTCCAGCGAAGGGGATTCTCGGGGGCTCCTCCAAGGCAGGTCTCGGGCCGGGCTCGCTCGTCCTGCCGCCGCGCCTGCCTGCAACACGGAGCCATGGGTCATGGGCCCTGCCCCACTGCGGGGCTGGGGGCTCGGACAGGCCTGGCACAGGGGCCAGGGCAGGCTCAGGGAGTGGGCCAGGGAGGCAGGGCACAGCTGAGAAGTGGGCCAGGCCAGGCGGGGGACAGGCCAGGGAGGCAGGGGGTGGGCCAGAGGCGATGCGGAGAGCGGGCCAGGGGAGGCAGAGGGCCAGGCGCGGCGGGCGGGCCAGGGGCGAGAGCCAGGGGAGGGGGCAGGGGAAGGGCCAGGTGGGGGGGCGGGCCGGGGCGGGGTCCAGGGGAGGGGGGCGGGCCAGGGGAGGGGCCAGAGACAGGGGCGGACCAGGGGCGGGGGTCGGGCCAGGGGAAGGGGCCAGGTGCATGGGACAGGCCAGGGGAGGGGTCAGGTGCAGGTGGCGGGCCGGGGGGGCCAGGGGAGGGGCCAGGAACAGGGGGCAGGCCAGGGGAAGGGGCCAGGTGCATGGGACAGGCCAGGGGAGGGGTCAGGTGCAGGTGGCGGGCCGGGGGGGGCCAGGGGAGGGGCCAGACGTGGGGGGCGGGCCAGGGGAAGGGCCAGGTGGGAGGGGGCGGGCCAGGGGCAGGGTCCAGGGGAGGAGCCAGAGACAGGGGGCGGGGTCCAGGGGAGGGGTCCAGGGGAGGAGCCAGAGACAGGGGGCGGGGTCCAGGGGAGGGGCCAGAGACAGGGGGCGGGGTCCAGGGGAGGAGTCCAGGGGAGGAGCCAGAGACAGGGGGCGGGGTCCAGGGGAGGGGTCCAGGGGAGGAGCCAGAGACAGGGGGCGGGGGCCAGGGGAGGAGCCAGAGACAGGGGGCGGGGGCCAGGGGAGGGGTCCAGGGGAGGAGCCAGAGACAGGGGGCGGGGTCCAGGGGAGGAGTCTAGGGGAGGAGCCAGAGACAGGGGGCGGGGTCCAGGGGAGGGGTCCAGGGGAGGAGCCAGAGACAGGGGGCGGGGGCCAGGGGAGGAGTCCAGGGGAGGAGCCAGAGACAGGGGGCAGGGGCCAGGGGAGGAGTCCAGGGGAGGAGCCAGAGACAGGGGGCGGGGGCCAGGGGAGGAGTCCAGGGGAGGAGCCAGAGACAGGGGGCGGGGGCCAGGGGAGGAGTCCAGGGGAGGAGCCAGAGACAGGGGGCGGGGTCCAGGGGAGGGGTCCAGGGGAGGAGCCAGAGACAGGGGGCGGGGGCCAGGGGAGGAGTCCAGGGGAGGAGCCAGAGACAGGGGGCAGGGGCCAGGGGAGGAGCCAGAGACAGGGGGCAGGGGCCAGGGGAGGAGTCCAGGGGAGGAGCCAGAGACAGGGGGCGGGGGCCAGGGGAGGAGTCCAGGGGAGGAGCCAGAGACAGGGGGCAGGGGCCAGGGGAGGAGCCAGAGACAGGGGGCGGGGGCCAGGGGAGGAGTCCAGGGGAGGAGCCAGAGACAGGGGGCAGGGGCCAGGGGAGGAGCCAGAGACAGGGGGTGGGGGCCAGGGGAGGAGCCAGAGACAGGGGGCGGGGTCCAGGGGAGGAGTCCAGGGGAGGAGCCAGAGACAGGGGGCAGGGGCCAGGGGAGGAGCCAGAGACAGGGGGCGGGGGCCAGGGGAGGAGCCAGAGACAGGGGGCGGGGGCCAGGGGAGGAGCCAGAGACAGGGGGCGGGGGCCAGGGGAGGAGTCCAGGGGAGGAGCCAGAGACAGGGGGCAGGGGCCAGGGGAGGAGCCAGAGACAGGGGGCGGGGGCCAGGGGAGGAGCCAGAGACAGGGGGCGGGGGCCAGGGGAGGAGCCAGAGACAGGGGGCGGGGGCCAGGGGAGGAGCCAGAGACAGGGGGCGGGGCCAGGGGCGGGGACCAGGGGAAGGGCCTGGCGGGGGGGTCAATACCTCGCACTCAGCGGTGCAGGTTCTCGTAGTCCGGACAGTCGTCCTCGCTCTCCCGGTTGCTGGAGCCTGCGGGAAGAGCCGGGGGGGGGGTCAGAGGAGCCTCCCCAGAGCCCTGGCCCTGCCCAGGGGCCCCCCACGGCCCAGCGCCCCGGGCCCCCTCCCGCCTCTCCCCCTGCAGGCGCCCGTGGGCCAGCGCGCTGAGCGAACTCCCCTTCCTTCCGGGGGGCCCGGGGGACGCTGCCGGCCACCCCAGGGCCACGGGCCTGCGCAAGGGACCTGCTGGGCTGGCTCCTGAGACCCGGGCCTGGGGCCGCCTCGGGCCCCATCTGGAGAGACCAGGCCTGTGGGGGTATGTCATGGGCTGTGGGGGTCCCTGGGTCCTGACCCCCACCCGCAGCCAGAGGGGACTCTCAGGCGGCAGGTAGAAGAGAAGGTTTGTTGGGTCCCAGGGGCCCAGACGTGTTACAGGAGCCAGGAGCAGCCGGCCCAGCCCAGCCCGGGGACGGGGGGGGGGTCTCAGAGCCAGGGCTCCTGCCCCCCAGCCCAGCCCAGCCCGGGGACGGGGGGGGTCTCAGAGCCAGGGCTCCTGCCCCCAGCCCAGCCCAGCCCGGGGACGGGGGGGGTCTCAGAGCCAGGGCTCCTGCCCCCCAGCCCAGCCCAGCCCGGGGACGGGGGGGGGTCTCAGAGCCAGGGCTCCTGCCCCCCAGCCCAGCCCAGCCCGGGGACGGGGGGGGGTCTCAGAGCCAGGGCTCCTGCCCCCCAGCCCAGCCCGGGGACAGGGGGGGGGTCTCAGAGCCAGGGCTCCTGCCCCCCAGCCCAGCCCGGGGACAGGGGGGGGTCTCAGAGCCAGGGCTCCTGCCCCCCAGCCCAGCCCAGCCCGGGGACGGGGGGGGTCTCAGAGCCAGGGCTCCTGCCCCCCAGCCCAGCCCAGCCCGGGGACGGGGGGGGGTCTCAGAGCCAGGGCTCCTGCCCCCCAGCCCAGCCCAGCCCGGGGACGGGGGGCGGGTCTCAGAGCCAGGGCTCCTGCCCCCCAGCCCAGCCCAGCCCAGCCCGGGGACGGGGGGCGGGTCTCAGAGCCAGGGCTCCTGCCCCCCAGCCCAGCCCAGCCCAGCCCGGGGACAGGGGGGGGTCTCAGAGCCAGGGCTCCTGCCCCCCAGCCCAGCCCAGCCCGGGGACGGGGGGGTCTCAGAGCCAGGGCTCCTGCCCCCCAGCCCAGCCCAGCCCGGGGACGGGGGGGGGTCTCAGAGCCAGGGCTCCTGCCCCCCAGCCCAGCCCAGCCCAGCCCGGGGACGGGGGGCGGGTCTCAGAGCCAGGGCTCCTGCCCCCCAGCCCAGCCCAGCCCGGGGACGGGGGGGGGTCTCAGAGCCAGGGCTCCTGCCCCCCAGCCCAGCCCAGCCCGGGGATGGGGGGGGTCTCAGAGCCAGGGCTCCTGCCCCCCAGCCCAGCCCGGGGGACGGGGGGCGGGTCTCAGAGCCAGGGCTCCTGCCCCCCAGCCCAGCCCAGCCCGGGGACGGGGGGGGTCTCAGAGCC
Source organism: Pelodiscus sinensis (assembly GCF_052426305.1). Taxonomy (NCBI): domain Eukaryota; kingdom Metazoa; phylum Chordata; order Testudines; family Trionychidae; genus Pelodiscus; species Pelodiscus sinensis. The sequence continues at coordinate 136,053,666 of NC_143056.1, read as the reverse complement.
AGGGCTCCTGCCCCCCAGCCCAGCCCAGCCCGGGGACGGGGGGGTCTCAGAGCCAGGGCTCCTGCCCCCCAGCCCAGCCCAGCCCGGGGATAGGGGGGGTCTCAGAGCCAGGGCTCCTGCCCCCCAGCCCAGCCCGGGGATAGGGGGGGTCTCAGAGCCAGGGCTCCTGCCCCCCAGCCCAGCCCGGGGACGGGGGGCGGGTCTCAGAGCCAGGGCTCCTGCCCCCCAGCCCAGCCCAGCCCGGGGACGGGGGGGGGGGTCTCAGAGCCAGGGCTCCTGCCCCCCAGCCCAGTCCAGGGACGGGGGGGTCTCAGAGCCAGGGCTCCTGCCCCCCAGCCCAGCCCGGGGACGGGGGGCGGGTCTCAGAGCCAGGGCTCCTGCCCCCAGCCCAGCCCAGCCCGGGGACAGGGGGGGGGTCTCAGAGCCAGGGCTCCTGCCCCCCAGCCCAGCCCAGCCCAGCCCGGGGACAGGGGGGGTCTCAGAGCCAAGGCTCCTGCCACCCAGCCCAGCTCAGCTCCCTGCTCCCCCAGCCAGTGCAAACACTAACCCACAGCCCCAGGCCGCCCGCCTCCGGCCTTGTCCCGCTCCAAGCTCCGGGTGTGACCTGCTGTCACTCCCCCAGAGTCCTGCCCAGCCTCCCCCTCCTGCTCCCAGAGGCTGTCGTGCCAGGGAAACTGAGGCACACGCACACTGAGAGCTAGGGAGGGTCACGTTGCTGTGCTGGGCCCTGTGTGGAGCAGGACTGGATTTGGCCTCGCACCTGCGTACCAGGCACAGAAGATACGGCCGAGGCGGGGCTGCCCCAGGCTGGGGGCCAGTGAGGGAGAGAGCAGGAAAAGGGGAGGGGGAAGGGCCGGGTCCCCTCCCCCCAGAGGAATGAGGGTCCCGGTCCCCGAGCTCACACGGATCCCGTGCTGCCCCGTGTCCCTGGGACCCGACGACCCTTCCGTTCTACCTGCCGCCTGAGAGTCCCCTCCAGCTGCAGGTGGGGTGCAGGACCAGGGACCCCGACGCGTTGTCACAGCGGTGGCAGCGGTGGGATGGGCTGCACCCCGAGGACGGAGCACCCGGCAGTAAGGAAGGGGGCTTGCAAGAGCCAGGCGCTGGAGGCCAGGGGAAGTGGTTCCAGGAAGCAGAGGGCAGGCAGCTTAACCCGAGAGTGGCTGTGGGGAAGCAGTGCCCCCCAGGACCGTGGGACGTGGCACCAGAAGGCGGAGGGGGCTACGGTGGAACCCGGGGGAAACTGGCGCTCGAGGAGCCTGGCCCACTGAGGGGATCTTCCTGGGCGTCGCGGGCGCTGCAGCATCGGCCGGGAGTCTGCACCCCGGGGACCGGCGGGGCGATGGCCGACACCCAACTCCTCAAGGCAGACGCTGTGAGGGGCCTGCCCGTGGGGAGACTGAGCAAGGCCCAGCTGATCGCCCGGCTGGAAGAGAATGATCGTTCCGGGGCCCTGGATCCTGTCCCGGCGGGGAGCAGTCCGACCCCCCCGGGAGCGTCTCAGGCCCTCAGACCAGAGGGGGCTGGAGCCTGCCAGACAGACGCGGTGCCACCTGGCCGTGCTCCGCCAGCAGCGGTTCAGCCCAGGCACGTTCCCCCTTGGCAGATCTGTGGTGGCTGGAGATCGAGCTATGGCTAAGGGAATCGGAGGCACAAGAGAAGGAGCAGCAGGACTGGGAGAAGGAGCAGGAGGACGGAGAGAGGCAGCGGTAGCGCGAGGGCCCACGGCAGAGCAGGGAAGGCTGGAGATGGAGCTGTGGCTAAAGGAATTGGAGGATCGTAGGGAGCAGCACTCGGACGGAGAGAGGCAGAGGCAGCGCGAGGGCCCACGGCAGAGCAGGGAAGGCTGGAGATGGAGCTGTGACTAAAGGAACTGGAGGATCGTAGGGAGCAGCACCAGGATGGAGAGAGGTAGAGGCAGCGCGAGGGCCCACGGCAGAGCAGGGAAGGCTGGAGATGGAGCTGTGGCTAAAGGAATTGGAGGATCGTAGGGAGCAGCACCAGGACGGAGAGAGGCAGAGGCAGCGCGAGGGCCCACGGCAGAGCGGGGAAGGCTGGAGACGGAGCTGTGGCTAAAGGAACTGGAGGATCGTAGGGAGCAGCACCAGGATGGAGAGAGGCAGCGGCAGCGCGAGGGCCCACGGCAGAGTGGGGAAGGCTGGAGACGGAGCTGTGGCTAAAGGAATTGGAGGATCGTAGGGAGCAGCACCAGGACGGAGAGAGGCAGCGGCAGCGCGAGGGCCCACGGCAGAGCGGGGAAGGCTGGAGATGGAGCTGTGGCTAAAGGAATTGGAGGATCGTAGGGAGCAGCACCAGGACGGAGAGAGGCAGCGGCAGCGCGAGGGCCCACGGCAGAGCGGGGAAGGCTGGAGATGGAGCTGTGGCTAAAGGAATTGGAGGATCATAGGGAGCAGCACCCGGACGGAGAGAGGCAGAGGCAGCGCGAGGGCCCACGGCAGAGCGGGGAAGGCTGGAGATGGAGCTGTGGCTAAAGGAATTGGAGGATCGTAGGGAGCAGCACCAGGACGGAGAGAGGCAGAGGCAGCGCGAGGGCCCACGGCAGAGCAGGGAAGGCTGGAGATGGAGCTGTGGCTAAAGGACCTGGAGGATCGTAGGGAGCAGCACCAGGACGGAGAGAGGCAGAGGCAGCGCGAGGGCCCACGGCAGAGCAGGGAAGGCTGGAGATGGAGCTGTGGCTAAAGGACCTGGAGGATCGTAGGGAGCAGCACCAGGACGGAGAGAGGCAGCGGCAGCGCGAGGGCCCACGGCAGAGCGGGGAAGCCGAGAGGCCCCAGCTGCGGTGAGTGGGGAGGTGCCCCGGGGTCCCGGGACAGCAGGTCACGTTAAGAGGTTCCTGCTGCCCCAGTGTAAGGCCGTGGGGGACTCGGACGGGTTCCTTAGCTCCTCTGAGCGAGCCTGCGAGCGGCACCAGGTCCCCCCAGCCGACTGGCTCCGGCAGCTCCCCCCTTGCTGGATCAGGAGGCCGCAGGGGGCTCGGCCAGCTGGAGCTGCAGCCGGGGGCTAGGAAGGGTCCGACAGGCCCTGCTGCACAAGTTGGGGCTGCCCCCGAGACGTAAGGAAGACGTTCCGGGGGGTGCGGAAGGGCCCCGTGCAGACCTGGCCTCCCGCCGGGCGCAGTCCTGCCGCAAGCGGGTGTGCGGGGCTGGGCCCAGACCGCAGGGGACCTGCTTATGCTGATGATCCCGGACGGTGTGCGGACGAGGGAGCTTTGGGGGCGGCTGCATGCAGGGGGGCGCTCAGTGCCCTGGGATGTTCCTGGTTTTATATGACAAGGGGGAGGGGAGTTCGCTGTCTCAGAGACCAGCCCAGCGACTGGTGCCTGGTGCCCGGTGCCCGGCCCCACGCAGAGGACACGGCCGGTTCCGGGGCCTGCAGAGGGGACCCCAGCGACCGGCCCAGCTGGTCCCAGGAGGGGAGAACGTTGGGCGGGGGGCGCAGGAGGGGGGCTCAGGCGACCCTGGTTACTGGACAGAAGACACTGGGCGGGGAGGGGCTGCGGATCTGGGCAGGGGGCAGAGCAGGCAGAGCCCCCCGGCTGCAGGGCAGACTCACTCTGCGGGGCTGGGGGCCAGGCCCACAGGCCGGGAGACCTGGGCTGGGTTCCCAGCCCCATAGCCCCTCCTGTGGGTGCTGCGGGGGGTCGCTCTGGGCTGGGGAGCAGGGCTGGGCTGTTCCCTCTGGGAGGGGAGGCCCCGGGGTCCAGAGGGAGGGGACCCCCCAAGGGGCTCACGGCGGAGGAGGCGGATGGAGGCCCTGAGAGGCACCGTCCCGGAGGCGGAGGGGTGGACCCCCCAGGGGAGAGGGCCCCCCAGGAGAGGGTCGCCTCACTGGAGTGGCCCCCGGGAAGGGGCCGTCTCACTGCTGCTGGGCCGTCGGGAAGGGGCCGTCGGGGGGGCCCCCGGGAAGGGGCCGTCGGGGGGAGGGGGGCCCCTGGGAAGAGGCCGTCGGGAGGGGGGCCCCCGGGAAGGGGCCGTCGGGAGGGGGGCTCCCGGGAAGGGGCCGTCGGGGGGAGGGGGGCCCCCGGGAAGGGGCCGTCGGGAGGGGGGCCGTCGGGAAGGGGCCGTCAGGAGGGGGCCCCCGGGAAGGGGCCGTCAGGAGGGGGCCCCCGGGAAGGGGCCGTCGGGAGGGGGGCTCCCGGGAAGGGGCCGTCGGGGGGGGCCCCCAGGAAGGGGCCGTCGGGGGGAGGGGGGCCCCGGGAAGGGGCCGTCGGGAGGGGGGCCGTCGGGAAGGGGCCGTCGGGGGGAGGGGGGCCCCGGGAAGGGGCCGTCGGGGGGAGGGGGGGCCGTCAGGAAGGGGCCGTCAGGAGGGGGCCCCCGGGAAGGGGCCGTCGGGGGGAGGGGGGCCCCCGGGAAGGGGCCGTCGGGAGGGGGGCCGTCGGGAAGGGGCCGTCGGGAGGGGGCCCCCGGGAAGGGGCCGTCGGGAGGGGGGCTCCCGGGAAGGGGCCGTCGGGGGGGGCCCCCGGGAAGGGGCCGTCGGGGGGAGGGGGGCCCCCGGGAAGGGGCCATCGGGAGGGGGGCCGTCGGGAAGGGGCCGTCGGGAGGGGGGCCCCGGGAAGGGGCCGTCGGGAGGGGGCCCCCGGGAAGGGGCCGTCGGGGGGAGGGGGGCCCCCGGGAAGGGGCCGTCGGGAGGGGGGCCGTCGGGAAGGGGCCGTCAGGAGGGGGCCCCCGGGAAGGGGCCATCGGGAGGGGGGCCCCGGGAAGGGGCCGTCAGGAGGGGGCCCCCGGGAAGGGGCCGTCGGGAGGGGGGCTCCCGGGAAGGGGCCGTCGGGGGGCCCCCGGGAAGGGGCCGTCGGGGGGAGGGGGGCCCCGGGAAGGGGCCGTCGGGGGGGGGGGCCGTCGGGAAGGGGCCGTCGGGGGGAGGGGGGCCCCCCGGGAAGGGGCCGTCGGGGGGAGGGGGGCCGTCAGGAAGGGGCCGTCAGGAGGGGGCCCCCGGGAAGGGGCCGTCGGGGGGAGGGGGGCCCCCGGGAAGGGGCCGTCGGGAGGGGGGCCGTCGGGAAGGGGCCGTCGGGAGGGGGGCCGTCGGGAAGGGGCCGTCAGGGGGGGGCCGTCGGGAAGGGGCCGTCGGGAGGGGGGCCGTCGGGAAGGGGCCGTCAGGAGGGGGCCCCGGGAAGGGGCCGTCGGGGGGAGGGGGGCCCCGGGGAAGGGGCCGTCGGGAGGGGGGCCGTCGGGAAGGGGCCGTCAGGAGGGGGCCCCCGGGAAGGGGCCGTCGGGGGGAGGGGGGCCCCCGGGAAGGGGCCGTCAGGAGGGGGGCCCCCGGGAAGGGGCCGTCGGGGGGAGGGGGGCCCCCGGGAAGGGGCCGTCGGGAGGGGGGCCGTCGGGAAGGGGCCGTCAGGAGGGGGCCCCGGGAAGGGGCCATCGGGGGGAGGGGGGCCCCCGGGAAGGGGCCGTCGGGAGGGGGGCCGTCGGGAAGGGGCCGTCGGGAAGGGGCCGTCAGGAGGGGGCCCCCGGGAAGGGGCCGTCGGGGGGAGGGGGGCCCCCGGGAAGGGGCCGTCGGGGGGAGGGGGGCCCCCGGGAAGGGGCCGTCGGGAGGGGGGCCGTCGGGAAGGGGCCGTCAGGAGGGGGCCCCCGGGAAGGGGCCGTCGGGAGGGGGGCCCCCGGGAAGGGGCCGTCGGGAGGGGGCTCCCAGGAAGGGGCCGTGCCAGTGGGGGTCCTGCCCTGGGTCACACAGCCGGCACAAACGGCTCTCTGACACGTGCCCGCGCTGAGGCCGTGGCTCAAGGACCGGGAGCCGCAGGACCCCACGCGTGGGGGAGCAGGCCGATGAGTCTGCAGCCAGCCGGTCCCGGAGAGACCCATCTGAACCGTGCAACTGGGGGAAGCGCCTACGGAGGGTGCCAGGCGGGAGGGCCCAGCAGTCTGCCCCCCAGTCGGACCAGGGATCCCCCCTCATGTCGGCCCCACTCCGGTGCCTGTGGGAGACGCACGGGGCCTGGCTCACCTGGACCCCAGCGTACGGCGCCCGGCCCAGCGGGGCGGTGCCAGGGGACCCTGGTGCAGATGCTGGAGGCCTTTATGCACCGGCACCCGCAGGACTGGGCCGAGTCCCTGCCCCCCTGCTGTCTGCACAGGGAGGCGCCCCGAGGGTCTGCCAGGCTCTCCCCGACTGAGCCAGAGGACCCCCTGGGCTTGCTGAGAGAGTTGTGGGAGGGGGAGGCCTCCCCGGATGGAGCGTCGGAGGCAGGGAACGTCCTGGCTTCCCGGGAAAGACTCGCTGGGCTCATGGGCCCGGCCAGAGAGACCTGGGCAGTGATGGGGCTGGTACGACCGCAGAGAGTGGACCCGCTCCGGCCCCTCCCAGCCGTGCAGCAGCCCAGCGCCAGGAGCGGCTCCTGAACTTCCCCAGGCGGAGGGAGCCCGCTTGGGTCCCTCTGGGACGCAGGGGGGCTTGTGTCCAGCAGGTACAGCCCCGTCTGGAGCACGACTCACCCCAGACACCTGGGGGCCAGACAGGACACACCGGCTCCTGGCCCGGAAGAGACCCAACGGGCAGGCGGGTTGGCCCCAGGCCGGGGGGCTGGGGGGAGGGTCAGTCTTGGCCGGGCTGGGATGAGAGAGGAGGCTGGGAGCGGGAAGGGGGGTTCAGGGCGCGTGAGCCCCTCCCCCAGAGGAATGAGGGTCCCGGTCCCCGAGCTCACACGGATCCCGCGCTGGCCCCGGTCCCTGGGACCCGACCACCCTACCTGCCGCCTGAGAGTCCCCTCAGGCTGCGGGTGGGGACAGGAACTGGTGATTCCCGCACACTCCACACACCCCACAGCACCCCCAGAGTGCCCCATCACACCCCCGGGGACCCACCCCCAGAGCGCCCTGTCACACCCCCGGGGACCCACCCCCAGAGCGCCCTGTCACACCCCCGGGGACATACCCCAGAGCGCCCCGTCACACCCCCAGGGACATACCCCAGAGCGCCCCGTCACACCCCCGGGGACTCACCCCCAGAGCGCCCCGTCACACCCCCGGGGATTCACCCCCAGAGCGCCCCGTCACACCCCCGGGGACTCACCCCCAGAGCGCCCCGTCACACCCCCGGGGATTCACCCCCAGAGCGCCCCGTCACACCCCCGGGGACTCACCCCCAGAGCGCCCCGTCACACCCCCGGGGATTCACCCCCAGAGCGCCCCGTCACACCCCCGGGGACCCACCCCCAGAGCGCCCCATCACACCCCCGGGGACCCACCCCCAGAGCGCCCCGTCACATCCCCGGGGACATACCCCAGAGCGCCCAGTCACACCCCCAGGGACATACCCCAGAGTGCCCCGTCACACCCCCGGGGCAACCCCAGAGTGCCCCGTCACACCCCCGGGGATTCACCCCCAGAGCGCCCTGTCACACCCCCAGGGACATACCCCAGAGTGCCCCGTCACACCCCCGCGGCACCCCCAGAGCGCCCCATCACACCCCCGGGGACCCACCCCCAGAGCGCCCCGTCACATCCCCGGGGACATACCCCAGAGCGCCCAGTCACACCCCCAGGGACATACCCCAGAGTGCCCCGTCACACCCCCGGGGCAACCCCAGAGTGCCCCGTCACACCCCCGGGGATTCACCCCCAGAGCGCCCCGTCACACCCCCAGGGACATACCCCAGAGTGCCCCGTCACACCCCCGCGGCACCCCCAGAGCGTCCCATCACACCCCCGGGTCCCCCCAGAGCACCCCCGTCACACCCCCACGGCACCCCCAGAGCGCCCCTTGACACCCCCAGGGACCCACCCCAAGAGCGCCCCGTCACACCCCCGGGTCCCCCCCAGAGCGCCCCGTCACACCCCCACGGCACCCCCGGAGCGCCCCGTCACACCCCCGGGGACTCACCCCCAGAGCACCCCATCACACCCCCGCGGCACCCTCAGAGCACCCCGTCACACCCCCACGGCATCCCCAGAGCATCCCGTCACACCCCCCGGGCAACCCCAGAGCGCCCCGTCACACCCCCGGGGATTTACCCCCAGAGCGCCCCGTCACACCCCCGGGGATACACCCCCGGGGATTCACCCCCAGAGCACCCCATCACACCCCCGCGACACCCTCAGAGCACCCCGTCACACCCCCACGGCATCCCCAGAGCATCCCGTCACACCCCCGGGGCAACCCCAGAGCGCCCCGTCACACCCCCGGGGATTTACCCCCAGAGCACCCTGTCACACCCCCAGGGACATACCCCAGAGCACCCCATCACATCCCCGGGGCAACCCCAGAGCGCCCCATCACACCCCTGGGGACTCGCCCCCAGAGCGCCCTGTCACACTTTGACGTAGTGGGGGTACTTGCTGGGCTGTGGTGACCCCTGCTGTCTGGAACAAGACCCAGCAGGGAAAACCTCGCTAGGCAGAGGTAAGGCCAAACTGGTTGAACCAGTGGCCAGACACCCCCCATGGAGAGGAACAAAGGAAGGTGAATGCGGCCCTGGCTGGGGGGCAGGGCTGCAAGGGAATTTAGTTAATTACTGTGGGAGAGCATGGAGGGGAGCCTAGGAGAAGGGGCTGGAGTTTAGGGGCCCAGTCTTCCCCCAACTCAAGGGGGCCTGAGGCATCCTAGCCCAGCTCTGTGACCAGATTACATCTGTGCTGTGCTGTATCCTGGAGAGGCAATAAACTTCCTCTATTCCACCGGCTGGTGAAGTCTGTTTGTGCCATTTCGGGGTGCAGGAGACGGGGAACCCCCAACGCGCCGTCACACACACCCCCGGGGACTCACCCCCAGAGCGCCCCGTCACACCCCCACGGTATCCCCAGAGCGCCCCGTCACACCCCCGGGGACCCACCCCCAGAGCGCCCCGTCACACCCCCGCGGCACCCTCAGAGCACCCCGTCACACCCCCGGGGACATACCCCCAGAGCGCCCCGTCACACCCCCGAGGCACCCTCAGAGCGCCCCGTCACACCCCCGGGGACTCACCCCCAGAGTGCCCCATCACACCCCCGCGGCACCCTCAGGGCATCCCGTCACACTCCCGGGGACATACCCCCAGAGCGCCCCATCACACCCCCGGGGACCCACCCCCAGAGCGCCCCGTCACACCCCCGGGGACCCACCCCCAGAGCGCCCCGTCACACCCCCGTGGCACCCTCAGAGCACCCCGTCACACCCCCGGGGACATACCCCCAGAGCGCCCCGTCACACCCCCGAGGCACCCTCAGAGCGCCCCGTCACACCCCCGGGGACTCACCCCCAGAGTGCCCCATCACACCCCTGGGGCACCCCGTCACACCCCCGGGGCACCCGCAGAGCGCCCCGTCACACCCCCGGGGACCCACCCCCAGAGTGCCCCGTCACACCCCCGGGGACATACCCCCAGAGTGCCCCGTCACACCCCCGGGGACCCACCCCCAGAGCGCCCCGTCACACCCCCGGGGACATACCCCCAGAGCGCCCCGTCACACCCCCAGGGACCCACCCCCAGAGCGCCCCGTCACACCCCCGAGGACCCACCCCCAGAGCGCCCCATCACACCCCCGGGGACATACCCCCAGAGTGCCCCGTCACACCCCCGGGGACATACCCCCAGAGTGCCCCGTCACACCCCCGGGGACCCACCCCCAGAGCGCCCCATCACACCCCCGGGGACATACCCCCAGAGCGCCCCGTCACACCCCGAGGGACCCACCCCCAGAGCGCCCCGTCACACTCCCGGGGACATACCCCCAGAGCGCCCCGTCACACCCCCGGGGACCCACCCCCAGAGCGCCCCATCACACCCCCGGGAACCCACCCCCAGAGCGCCCTGTCACACCCCCGGGGACCCACCCCCAGAGCGCCCCGTCACACCCCCGGGAACCCACCCCCAGAGTGCCCCGTCACACCCCCGGGGACATACCCCCAGAGCGCCCCGTCACACCCCCGGGGACCCACCCCCAGAGTGCCCCGTCACACCCCCGGGGACCCACCCCCAGAGCGCCCCGTCACACCCCCGGGGACCCACCCCCAGAGCGCCCCGTCACACCCCCGGGGACATACCCCCAGAGCGCCCCGTCACACCCCCGGGAACCCACCCCCAGAGCGCCCCGTCACACCCCCGGGGACATACCCCCAGAGTGCCCCGTCACACCCCCGGGGACCCACCCCCAGAGCGCCCCATCACACCCCCGGGAACCCACCCCCAGAGTGCCCCGTCACACCCCCGGGGACCCACCCCCAGAGCGCCCCGTCACACCCCGAGGGACCCACCCCCAGAGCGCCCCGTCACACCCCCGGGGACCCACCCCCAGAGTGCCCCGTCACACCCCCGGGGACCCACCCCCAGAGTGCCCCGTCACACCCCCGGGGACCCACCCCCAGAGCGCCCCGTCACACCCCCGGGGACCCACCCCCAGAGCGCCCCGTATCCCCCACTCACCGCAGTGATCATCGGGCAGGCTGGAGCCGGACTCGGGCATGTTGATGTACTCCAAGCTGTCGGCTGTGGGAGCCATTGGGGGCGTCAGACAGGGCATGCGCAGGGGTCTGGGGGGCCTGACCCAGGCGGGGAGCCCGGGGGGCCCTCGCCTGACCCCCCCACGCACCGGGATCTCTCCCCTCCCCGCTGCAGGACGAACGGGACCCGCACTCACCCAGCGACTGCCTCTGGGCCTCTGGCACGTTCTCGTAATCGTCTGCCGGCGCCACTGCCGAGAGCAAGACGAGCGCTCAGCACTGCCCCCCACGCCGGGGGCTCCCCCGGGATCGCCCGGCTCTGGGCCGGCCAGTGACCCCCTGGCTGCGGGGGGGCTGGGCCCGGACCCCCCCGCTCCGTGGCCCCTGGCGCAGGTCTGGGGGCAGAGGGAGGCTGGTGCAGCGGGACTGCCCGAGACTGGATCCGCGCGGGGCTCAGGGACTGTCCCGGGCCGGCCCCCACTCACCCGAGGACGCGCTGTCCCGGAGCTCCGTCCTGGAGGTGACCAGCTCCGCCGCCGGCTCCGTCATGCTGTCAGGAAGCACCTCCCTGCGGGGAGCCGAGGCGTCAGGCCGGCCCCTGGCTCTGCGCCTCCCCCAGCACTGACCCCTTCCATGGCCCCACCCCATGGCCCAGCCCCCCGCTCCTCTCCCCACAGCCCGGCCCGCATCCCCCTGTGGCGCAGTGGGGGGCTGTCTGCTCTGTGCCCGGGGTCCCCTGCGCTGTGGGATCCCCACGGACCCACCCACATGCGCATTGGCCCAGACGGGCAGGGAACAAGGCTCTGCCCCGGGGAGACAAAGGGAGGGAGGGGAGACGGGCACCGGGCCGGGGGCAGGGGCAGTAGCTGGCTGGGAAACCTGAAGGGAACAGCCCAAGCTGAGAGCTGAGGGCCTGGGGGGGCGATGGACCCCCTACCCTACCCCCAGGGGGCTGAGGCATCCTGGCCCCGACTCCTGGAGCCTCCTCCCGTCTGTGCTGGGCAAGAACCCCCGTTCTACTGGCTGGGGGAGTCTGGTCTGGCTGCTCCGGGGGTGCGGGATCGGGGGACCCCGACGCGCCCTCGAATCCCCCACGGCGCCCAGCCCCCCACGGCGCCCAGCCCCCCACGGCCCAGCCCCCCACGGCGCCCAGCCCCCCACGGCCCAGCCCCCCACGGCCCAGCCCCCCACGGCGCCCAGCCCCCCACGGCCCAGCCCCCCACGGCGCCCAGCCCCCCACGGCGCCCAGCCCCCCACGGCCCAGGCCCCCACGGCGCCCAGCCCCCCACGGCCCAGCCCCCCACGGCGCCCAGGCCCCCACGGCCCAGCCCCCCACGGCGCCCAGCCCCCCACGGCGCCCAGCCCCCCACGGCGCCCAGGCCCCGGGACCCATACACGTAGCCAGTGGCGTAGAGTTCGTTGTTGTAATCGTCATCATCGTCCCCCGCACGGGGCCCCTCTGCAACCAGACATGGGGGGGTTAGCACGGGGGCCTGCTGCACCCCCCCCACCCCTGAACGGCTGCGGGGTTCAGCGCCCAGGGCCCGACTCACCCTGGTTCTCGTAGCTCGGCAGGCTCTCTGGGGGAGGGGACAGAGTCAGTGACCCCCTGCCCGCGAGCCCTGGATCCCTGCTGCCTGTCGCCCCCCCGGCTTCCCTCCCCCTCCAGCCCCCTCCACCGTCCGCTGTCCGCCCTTCCGTCCGTCTGTCCCCCTCGAGCGTCCTCCCTTCCGTCCGTCTGTCCCCCCTCCAGCGTCCTCCCTTCCGTCCGTCTGTCCCCCTCCAGCGTCCTCCCTTCCGTCCGTCTGTCCCCCTCCAGCGTCCTCCCTTCCGTCCGTCTGTCCCCCCTCCAGCGTCCTCCCTTCCGTCCGTCTGTCCCCCTCGAGCGTCCTCCCTTCCGTCCGTCTGTCCCCCCTCCAGCGTCCTCCCTTCCGTCCGTCTGTCCCCCTCCAGCGTCCTCCCTTCCGTCCGTCTGTCCCCCCTCCAGCGTCCGCCCTTCCGTCCGTCTGTCCCCCTCGAGCGTCCTCCCTTCCGTCCATCTGTCCCCCCTCCAGCCATCCGCTGTCCGCCCTTCCGTCCGTCTGTCCCCCTCGAGCGTCCTCCCTTCCGTCCGTCTGTCCCCCTCCAGCGTCCTCCCTTCCGTCCGTCTGTCCCCCTCCAGCCATCCGCTGTCCGCCCTTCCGTCCGTCTGTCCCCCTCGAGCGTCCTCCCTTCCGTCCGTCTGTCCCCCTCCAGCGTCCTCCCTTCCGTCCGTCTGTCCCCCCTCCAGCCATCCGCTGTCCGCCCTTCCGTCCGTCTGTCCCCCTCGAGCGTCCTCCCTTCCGTCCGTCTGTCCCCCTCCAGCGTCCGCCCTTCCGTCCGTCTGTCCCCCTCGAGCGTCCTCCCTTCCGTCCGTCTGTCCCCCCTCCAGCGTCCTCCCTTCCGTCCGTCTGTCCCCCTCCAGCGTCCTCCCTTCCGTCCGTCTGTCCCCCTCGAGCGTCCTCCCTTCCGTCCGTCTGTCCCCCCTCCAGCGTCCTCCCTTCCGTCCGTCTGTCCCCCTCGAGCGTCCTCCCTTCCGTCCGTCTGTCCCCCCTCCAGCCATCCGCTGTCCGCCCTTCCGTCCGTCTGTCCCCCTCAAGCGTCCTCCCTTCCGTCCGTCTGTCCCCCCTCCAGCCATCCGCTGTCTGCCCTTTCGTCCATCTGTCCCCCTCCAGCCACCCCTCCGCCCTCCTCCCTTCCGTCCGTCTGTCCCCCCTCCAGCGTCCTCCCTTCCGTCCGTCTGTCCCCCTCGAGCGTCCTCCCTTCCGTCCGTCTGTCCCCCCTCCAGCCATCCGCTGTCCGCCCTTCCGTCCGTCTGTCCCCCTCAAGCGTCCTCCCTTCCGTCCGTCTGTCCCCCCTCCAGCCATCCGCTGTCTGCCCTTTCGTCCATCTGTCCCCCTCCAGCCACCCCTCCGCCCTCCTCCCTTCCGTCCGTCTGTCCCCCCTCCAGCGTCCTCCCTTCCGTCCGTCTGTCCCCCTCGAGCGTCCTCCCTTCCGTCCGTCTGTCCCCCCTCCAGCCATCCGCTGTCCGCCCTTCCGTCCGTCTGTCCCCCTCGAGCGTCCTCCCTTCCGTCCGTCTGTCCCCCCTCCAGCCATCCGCTGTCCGCCCTTTCGTCCATCTGTCCCCCTCCAGCCACCCCTCCGCCCTTCCGTCCATCTGTCCCCCTCCAGCCACCCCTCCGCCCTCCTCCCTTCCGTCCGTCTGTCCCCCCTCCAGCCACCCCTCCGCCCTCCTCCCTTCCGTCCGTCTGTCCCCCTCCAGCCACCCCTCCGCCCTCCTCCCTTCCGTCCGTCTGTCCCCCCCTCCAGCCCTCCGCCCTCCTCCCTTCCGTCCGTCTGTCCCCCCTCCAGCCATCCGCTGTCCGCCCTTCCGTCCGTCTGTCCCCCTCCAGCCACCCCTCCGCCCTCCTCCCTTCCGTCCGTCTGTCCCCCTCCAGCCACCCCTCCGCCCTCCTCCCTTCCGTCCGTCTGTCCCCCCCTCCAGCCCTCCGCCCTCCTCCCTTCCGTCCGTCTGTCCCCCCTCCAGCACCCCTCCAGCCCTCCGCCCTTCCGTCCGTCTGTCCCCCCTCCAGCACCCCTCCAGCACCCCTCCAGCCCTCCGCCCTTCCGTCCGTCTGTCCCCCCTCCAGCCATCCGCTGTCCGCCCTTCCGTCCGTCTGTCCCCCTCCAGCCACCCCTCCAGCGTCCTCCCTTCCGTCCGTCTGTCCCCCCTCCAGCCACCCCTCCGCCCTCCTCCCTTCCGTCCGTCTGTCCCCCCTCCAGCCGTCCGCTGTCCGCCCTTCCGTCCGTCTGTCCCCCCTCCAGCCACCCCTCCGCCCTCCTCCCTTCCGTCCGTCTGTCCCCCCTCCAGCCGTCCGCTGTCCGCCCTTCCGTCCGTCTGTCCCCCTCCAGCCACCCCTCCGCCCTCCTCCCTTCCGTCCGTCTGTCCCCCTCCAGCCATCTGCCCTCCTCCCTTCCGTCCGTCCGTCTGCCCCCCCAACCACCCCTCCACCCGTCCACCATTCTCTCTCTGTCCATCTGCCTGCCCCCTCTCTGCCCATCCCCCCTGCCTGTCCACCATCCTCCCTTCCATCCGTCTGCCCCCCCCCACCTTCTCCCTTCTGCCCGTCGGCTCGACCCCCCCCCATCCATCCCTCTCTTCCCATCCGCCATCCTCCCTTCTGTCCATCCGCCCAACCTCCCGCTCTCCCCTCCTCCCCACCCATCCAGCCGGGTTTCTGTCTGCACATCGCCACCCCCCACTCACCATTGTCGGTCTCTGTCCTGCAGGAGGAGACCTGGCGGCTCTGGGGCATCTGTGGGGAACGCCTGGAAATGGGGGGGCAGGATCAGGGAGGGCAGAGAGGCACCTGCTCTCCCCAGCAGCACGGGGCTCGCATGGCCCCTCACAGCCTAGCACGCCCCCGAGGTGGTGCCTCAGTTTCCCCAGCTGCTGTTGGCTAGGGGGCAGGAGGGGCGGCTGGCGGGGCGGGGGCTTCGGTATCGCTGCATGCGCGGGGTGGAGCCGGGCCCTGGGGACTGGGGGCACCCATGTGGGCTGCGTGTCGTGAGCAGTGGCACCCGCAGAGGGGACAGGCCTGGGGGCAGGGCCGGAGGCAGACTCACGGGATGGACAGGAACTGCTCGGCTGGCCCCACGGGCTGCTGTTTGATCTGGTTCCTGGCAGGATCTGGGGAGAGAGGGGCAGAGCAGCAGTCAGACGCTGGGGCAGAGACATGGAGAGAAAGCGGGGGGCAGGGGAGATGGGGTGAAGCCTGAGGGAGAAGGGGGCACAGGAGGTGGGAAGCAGCATGGGGGGCACAGGGGGCAGCACGTGGGGGCAGGAGACAGGGGGCAGCACAGGGGGGGCACAGGGAGCAGTGCGGGGGGCAGCGTGTGGGGCACAGGGGGCAGCCCGTGGGGCACAGGGGGCAGTGTGGGGGCAGTGCGTGGGGCACAGGGGGCAGTGTGGGAGGTGCAGGGGGCAGTGTGGGGGGCAGTGCGTGGGGCACAGGGGGCAGTGTGGGGGGCAGTGCGTGGGGCACAGGGGGCAGTGTGGGGGCAGTGCGTGGGGCACAGGGGGCAGCGCGTGGGGCACAGGGGGCAGTGTGGGGGGCAGTGCGTGGGGCACAGGGGGCAGTGTGGGGGGCAGCGCGTGGGGCACAGGGGGCAGCGCGTGGGGTGCAGGGGGCAGTGTGGGGGCAGTGAGTGGGGCACAGGGGGCAGTGTGGGGGCAGTGCGTGGGGCACAGGGGGCAGTGTGGGGGGCAGTGTGTGGGGCACAGGGGGCAGCGCGTGGGGTGCAGGGGGCAGCGCGTGGGGTGCAGGGGGCAGCGCGTGGGGGGCAGTGTGTGGGGCACAGGGGGCAGCGCATGGGGCACAGGGGGCAGTGCATGGGGCACAGGGGGCAGTGTGGGGGGCAGTGCATGGGGTGCAGGGGGCAGTGTGGGGGGCAGTGCGTGGGGCACAGGGGGCAGTGTGGGGGGCAGTGCATGGGGCAGGGGGCAGTGCGTGGGGTGCAGGGGGCAGTGCATGGGGGCAGTGCGTGGGGCACTGGGGGGCAGTGTGGGGGGCAGTGCATGGGGCACAGGGGGCAGTGTGGGGGGCACAGGGGGCAGTGCGTGGGGCACTGGGGGCAGTGTGGGGGCAGTGCGTGGGGTGCAGGGGGCAGCGCGTGGGGCACAGGGGGCAGCGCGTGGGGCACAGGGGGCAGTGTGGGGGGCAGTGTGGGGGGCAGCGCGTGGGGCACAGGGGGCAGTGTGGGGGGCAGTGCGTGGGGCACAGGGGGCAGTGTGGGGGCAGTGCGTGGGGCACAGGGGGCAGCGCGTGGGGCACAGGGGGCAGTGTGGGGGGCAGTGCGTGGGGCACTGGGGGCAGTGTGGGGGGCAGCGCGTGGGGCACAGGGGGCAGTGTGGGGGGCAGTGCGTGGGGCACAGGGGGCAGCGCGTGGGGCACAGGGGGCAGTGTGGGGGCAGTGCGTGGGGCACAGGGGGCAGCGCGTGGGGCAGTGCGTGGGGCACAGGGGGCAGCGCGTGGGGCACAGGGGGCAGTGTGGGGGGCAGTGCGTGGGGCACAGGGGGCAGTGCGTGGGGCACAGGGGGCAGCGCGTGGGGCACTGGGGGCAGTGTGGGGGGCAGTGCGTGGGGGCAGGGGGCAGTGTGGGGGGCACAGGGGGCAGTGTGGGGGGCAGTGCGTGGGGCACAGGGGGCAGTGTGGGGGGCAGTGCATGGGGCACAGGGGGCAGCGCGTGGGGCACAGGGGGCAGCGCGTGGGGCACAGGGGGCAGTGTGGGGGGCAGTGCGTGGGGCACAGGGGGCAGTGTGGGGGGCAGTGCATGGGGCACAGGGGGCAGCGCGTGGGGCACAGGGGGCAGTGTGGGGGGCAGCGCATGGGGCACAGGGGGCAGCGCGTGGGGCACAGGGGGCAGCGCGTGGGGCACAGGGGGCAGTGTGGGGGCAGTGCGTGGGGCACAGGGGGCAGTGTGGGGGCAGTGCGTGGGGCACTGGGGGCAGTGTGGGGGCAGCGCGTGGGGCACAGGGGGCAGTGTGGGGGGCAGTGCGTGGGGCACAGGGGGCAGCGCGTGGGGCACAGGGGGCAGTGTGGGGGGCAGTGCGTGGGGCACAGGGGGCAGCGCGTGGGGCAGTGCGTGGGGCACAGGGGGCAGCGCGTGGGGCACAGGGGGCAGTGTGGGGGGCAGTGCGTGGGGCACAGGGGGCAGTGCGTGGGGCACAGGGGGCAGCGCGTGGGGCACTGGGGGCAGTGTGGGGGGCAGTGCGTGGGGTGCAGGGGGCAGTGTGGGGGGCACAGGGGGCAGTGTGGGGGCAGTGCGTGGGGCACAGGGGGCAGTGTGGGGGGCAGTGCATGGGGCACAGGGGGCAGCGCGTGGGGCACAGGGGGCAGCGCGTGGGGCACAGGGGGCAGTGTGGGGGCAGTGCGTGGGGCACAGGGGGCAGTGTGGGGGGCAGTGCATGGGGCACAGGGGGCAGCGCGTGGGGCACAGGGGGCAGTGTGGGGGGCAGCGCATGGGGCACAGGGGGCAGCGCGTGGGGCACAGGGGGCAGCGCGTGGGGCACAGGGGGCAGTGTGGGGGCAGTGCGTGGGGCACAGGGGGCAGTGTGGGGGGCAGTGCATGGGGCACAGGGGGCAGCGCGTGGGGCACAGGGGGCAGGATGCGGGGGGTCAGGTACTCACAGCTGGCTCGGGTCAGCACCATGAAGCTGTTGTGGGGGACACAGGGCGGGGGTCTGCGTGGGCAGAGAAGGCCCCATTAGAGCCCGTAAGGCCCCTCCCCGGAGCCCCCCCCGGCCCCACACAGCCCTACCCCCGCAGCACCCGGCTGTGGGCCAGACGGACTCACTTGTACTCGTAGTCGGCAACCGCCGGGACCCCATGGGCTGCAAGAGAGCAGAGCACAGCGTTGGGGGAGGGGACATGGGGGGGAGTTGGGGGGAGAAGGGCGTGGGGGGGCGCTGGAGGGGAGCAAGGTGTGGGGGGAGGACCTGGGGGCACTGGGGCGCAGGAGGTTGTAGGGAGGGATCAGGGCGTGGGGGGCCCAGTCTCAGGCTCCTCTTGCCTGGTGGGGCAATACCGTGCTGCCCCATGGCTGGAGCGGGGGCAGATCAGGAGGAGCAGGGGTCCTGGACTTACCAGGGGAGCTGGCGTCTCGGCAGCCGATGCACAGAGCCGTCACCAGCACCGCGGGGAGAACCAGCGCCAAGGCCCAGAGCAGCCCGGCCAGCCACACGGCCTCCATCGCACCTGTGGGGAGAGGGGTCAGGGGCCCGGACACACGGCCTCCATCGCCCCTGTGGGGAGAGGGGTCAGGGGCCCGGACACACGGCCTCCATCGCACCTGTGGGGAGAGGGGTCAGGGGCCCGGACACACGGCCTCCATCGCCCCTGTGGGGAGAGGGGTCAGGGGCCCGGACACACGGCCTCCATCGCACCTGTGGGGAGAGGGGTCAGGGGCCCGGACACACGGCCTCCATCGCACCTGTGGGGAGAGGGGTCAGGGGCCCGGACACACGGCCTCCATCGCCCCTGTGGGGAGAGGGGTCAAGGGCCCGGACACACGGCCTCCATCGCCCCAGGGGTACAGGGTCAGGGGCCCGGACACACGGCCTCCATCGCGCCGGGGGTACGGGGTCAGGGGCCCGGACACACGGCCTCCATCGCCCCGGGGGTACGGGGTCAGGGGCCCGGACACACGGCCTCCATTGCCCCGGGGGTACGGGGTCAGGGGCCCGGACACACGGCCTCCATTGCCCCGGGGGTACGGGGTCAGGGGCCCGGACACACGGCCTCCATCGCGCCTGTGGGGAGAGGGGTCAAGGGCCCGGACACACGGCCTCCATTGCCCCGGGGGTACGGGGTCAGGGGCCCGGACACACGGCCTCCATCGCGCCTGTGGGGAGAGGGGTCAGGGGCCCGGACACACGGCCTCCATCGCGCCTGTGGGGAGAGGGGTCAAGGGCCCGGACACACGGCCTCCATCGCCCCGGGGGTACGGGGTCAGGGGCCCGGACACACGGCCTCCATCGCCCCGGGGGTACGGGGTCAGGGGCCCGGACACACGGCCTCCATCGCCCCGGGGGTACGGGGTCAGGGGCCCGGACACACGGCCTCCATCGCGCCTGTGGGGAGAGGGGTCAAGGGCCCGGACACACGGCCTCCATCGCCCCTGTGGGGAGAGGGGTCAGGGGCCCGGACACACGGCCTCCATCGCCCCTGTGGGGAGAGGGGTCAGGGGCCCGGACACACGGCCTCCATCGCCCCGGGGGTACGGGGTCAGGGGCCCGGACACACGGCCTCCATCGCACCTGTGGGGAGAGGGGTCAGGGGCCCGGACACACGGCCTCCATCGCCCCGGGGGTACGGGGTCAGGGGCCCGGACACACGGCCTCCATCGCGCCTGTGGGGAGAGGGGTCAAGGGCCCGGACACACGGCCTCCATCGCCCCGGGGGTACGGGGTCAGGGGCCCGGACACACGGCCTCCATCGCCCCGGGGGTACGGGGTCAGGGGCCCGGACACACGGCCTCCATCGCCCCAGGGGTACGGGGTCAGGGGCCCGGACACACGGCCTCCATCGCCCCGGGGGTACGGGGTCAGGGGCCCGGACACACGGCCTCCATCGCCCCGGGGGTACGGGGTCAGGGGCCCGGACACACGGCCTCCATCGCCCCGGGGGTACGGGGTCAGGGGCCCGGACACACGGCCTCCATCGCACCTGTGGGGAGAGGGGTCAGGGGCCCGGACACACGGCCTCCATCGCCCCGGGGGTACGGGGTCAGGGGCCCGGACACACGGCCTCCATCGCCCCGGGGGTACGGGGTCAGGGGCCCGGACACACGGCCTCCATCGCACCTGTGGGGAGAGGGGTCAGGGGCCCGGACACACGGCCTCCATCGCCCCGGGGGTACGGGGTCAGGGGCCCGGACACACGGCCTCCATCGCCCCGGGGGTACGGGGTCAGGGGCCCGGACACACGGCCTCCATCGCCCCAGGGGTACGGGGTCAGGGGCCCGGACACACGGCCTCCATCGCCCCGGGGGTACGGGGTCAGGGGCCCGGACACACGGCCTCCATCGCCCCGGGGGTACGGGGTCAGGGGCCCGGACACACGGCCTCCATCGCCCCAGGGGTACGGGGTCAGGGGCCCGGACACACGGCCTCCATCGCGCCTGGGGGCGAGGGGCAGACAGGACACCTGGGTCCTCTCCCAGCTCTAGGAGGCAGGTGGGGGGGTGAGGTGTCACCGTGGGGCAGGGAGCCCCCTGGTCCCGACCCCGCCTGCAGCCAGACGGGGCTCTCAGCCAGCAGGGACCACAGGGCTGGGAAACCGTTTGTGGCTGGGGGCTGCTGACCCACAGAAAACTCCGTGGGGGGGCAACATGAGCAAAACCCAACCCCCCCCCCCACATTCTCTTCGCACCAGAGCCTGGGGGGCCAGCCCAGTAGATTCTGGGTGCTCCAGCCCCACCAGAGGCAGGAAGGGGGCTGGAGCACCAGCAGGGGGTGCTGAGTGCTGGGGGTCCCTGAGCCTCAGGACTGCAGCCGGCCCCGGGCTCAGAGGTTCCCCTGCATCGCTGGCTCCGCAGGACCAGGGGCAGCCCAGTTTGGGGAGAGGGGCCCAGAGCCAGGGCCTGTCCCTGTCCCACAAGGAAGGAGCGACCCACACTCAGCTCCTGGTCCCAGGCCTCTGTCCTGCTTACGGGGGAAGGGGTCACCCGTCCTGCCCTCTCCCCGCCCAGGGGACGAAGGGCACAGCCAGCGCAGGCTGCTGGGCTGGGGCAGTGTGACGCGGGGGGGGGCTGTCTGCTTTGGAGCACCGGGCTGGGCTGCTGTGCGATTCCCACAGACTCACCCCACTGGGGAGCAGCCAGACCCCCCCGGGAGTGTCTCAGGCTCTGACTGGAGGGGGCTGAAGCTCGCCAGAGACGCGGTGCCACCCGGCCATGCTCCCCAGCAGCGGATCGTCTCAGGAGGGGGCCCCCAGGCAGAGCGGGGAAGGCTGGAGATGGAGCTGTGGCTAAAGGAATTGGAGGATCGTAGGGAGCAGCACCCGGACGGAGAGAGGCAGCGGCAGCGCGAGGGCCCACGGCAGAGCGGGGAAGGCTGGAGACGGAGCTGTGGCTAAAGGAACTGGAGGATCGTAGGGAGCAGCACCCGGACGGAGAGAGGCAGAGGCAGCGCGAGGGCCCACGGCAGAGCGGGGAAGGCTGGAGATGGAGCTGTGGCTAAAGGAATTGGAGGATCGTAGGGAGCAGCACCCGGACGGAGAGAGGCAGAGGCAGCGCGAGGGCCCACGGCAGAGCGGGGAAGGCTGGAGATGGAGCTGTGGCTAAAGGAATTGGAGGATCGTAGGGAGCAGCACCAGGACGGAGAGAGGCAGCGGCAGCGTGAGGGCCCACGGCACAGCGGGGAAGGCTGGAGATGGAGCTGTGGCTAAAGGACCTGGAGGATTGTAGGGAGCAGCACCCGGACGGAGAGAGGCAGAGGCAGCGCGAGGGCCCACGGCAGAGCGGGGAAGGCTGGAGATGGAGCTGTGGCTAAAGGAACTGGAGGATCGTAGGGAGCAGCACCCGGACGGAGAGAGGCAGCGGCAGCGCGAGGGCCCACGGCACAGCGGGGAAGGCTGGAGATGGAGCTGTGGCTAAAGGAATTGGAGGATCGTAGGGAGCAGCACCCGGACGGAGAGAGGCAGAGGCAGCGCGAGGGCCCACGGCAGAGCGGGGAAGGCTGGAGATGGAGCTGTGGCTAAAGGAATTGGAGGATCGTAGGGAGCAGCACCAGGACGGAGAGAGGCAGAGGCAGCACGAGGGCCCACGGCAGAGCGGGGAAGGCTGGAGATGGAGCTGTGGCTAAAGGACCTGGAGGATCGTAGGGAGCAGCACCCGGACGGAGAGAGGCAGCGGCAGCGTGAGGGCCCACGGCAAAGCGGGGAAGGCTGGAGATGGAGCTGTGGCTAAAGGAATTGGAGGATCATAGGGAGCAGCACCCGGACGGAGAGAGGCAGAGGCAGCGCGAGGGCCCACGGCAGAGCGGGGAAGGCTGGAGATGGAGCTGTGGCTAAAGGAATTGGAGGATCGTAGGGAGCAGCACCCGGACGGAGAGAGGCAGAGGCAGCGCGAGGGCCCACGGCAGAGCGGGGAAGGCTGGAGATGGAGCTGTGGCTAAAGGACCTGGAGGATCGTAGGGAGCAGCACCCGGACGGAGAGAGGCAGCGGCAGCGTGAGGGCCCACGGCAAAGCGGGGAAGGCTGGAGATGGAGCTGTGGCTAAAGGAATTGGAGGATCATAGGGAGCAGCACCCGGACGGAGAGAGGCAGAGGCAGCGCGAGGGCCCACGGCAGAGCGGGGAAGGCTGGAGATGGAGCTGTGGCTAAAGGAATTGGAGGATCGTAGGGAGCAGCACCCGGACGGAGAGAGGCAGAGGCAGCGCGAGGGCCCACGGCAGAGCGGGGAAGGCTGGAGACGGAGCTGTGGCTAAAGGAATTGGAGGATCGTAGGGAGCAGCACCAGGACGGAGAGAGGCAGAGGCAGCGCGAGGGCCCACGGCAGAGCGGGGAAGGCTGGAGATGGAGCTGTGGCTAAAGGAATTGGAGGATCGTAGGGAGCAGCACCCGGACGGAGAGAGGCAGAGGCAGCGCGAGGGCCCACGGCAGAGCGGGGAAGGCTGGAGATGGAGCTGTGGCTGAAGGAACTGGAGGATCGTAGGGAACAGCACCAGGACGGAGAGAGGCAGAGGCAGCGTGAGGGCCCACGGCAGAGCGGGGAAGGCTGGAGATGGAGCTGTGGCTAAAGGAATTGGAGGATCGTAGGGAGCAGCACCAGGACGGAGAGAGGCAGCGGCAGCGCGAGGGCCCACGGCAGAGCGGGGAAGGCTGGAGATGGAGCTGTGGCTAAAGGAATTGGAGGATCGTAGGGAGCAGCACCAGGACGGAGAGAGGCAGCAGCAGCGAGAGGGCCCACGGCAGAGTGGGGAAGGCTGGAGATGGAGCTGTGGCTAAAGGAATTGGAGGATCGTAGGGAGCAGCACCCGGACGGAGAGAGGCAGAGGCAGCGCGAGGGCCCACGGCAGAGCGGGGAAGGCTGGAGATGGAGCTGTGGCTAAAGGAATTGGAGGATCGTAGGGAGCAGCACCAGGACGGAGAGAGGCAGAGGCAGCGCGAGGGCCCACGGCAGAGCGGGGAAGGCTGGAGATGGAGCTGTGGCTAAAGGACCTGGAGGATCGTAGGGAGCAGCACCCGGACGGAGAGAGGCAGAGGCAGCGCGAGGGCCCACGGCAGAGCGGGGAAGGCTGGAGATGGAGCTGTGGCTAAAGGAATTGGAGGATCGTAGGGAGCAGCACCAGGACGGAGAGAGGCAGCAGCAGCGCGAGGGCCCACGGCAGAGCGGGGAAGGCTGGAGATGGAGCTGTGGCTAAAGGAATTGGAGGATCGTAGGGAGCAGCACCCGGACGGAGAGAGGCAGAGGCAGCGCGAGGGCCCACGGCAGAGCGGGGAAGGCTGGAGATGGAGCTGTGGCTAAAGGACCTGGAGGATCGTAGGGAGCAGCACCCGGACGGAGAGAGGCAGCGGCAGCGCGAGGGCCCACGGCAGAGCGGGGAAGGCTGGAGATGGAGCTGTGGCTAAAGGAATTGGAGGATCGTAGGGAGCAGCACCAGGACGGAGAGAGGCAGCGGCAGCGCGAGGGCCCACGGCAGAGCGGGGAAGGCTGGAGATGGAGCTGTGGCTAAAGGAATTGGAGGATCGTAGGGAGCAGCACCCGGACGGAGAGAGGCAGAGGCAGCGCGAGGGCCCACGGCAGAGCGGGGAAGGCTGGAGATGGAGCTGTGGCTAAAGGACCTGGAGGATCGTAGGGAGCAGCACCAGGACGGAGAGAGGCAGCGGCAGCGCGAGGGCCCACGGCAGAGCAGGGAAGGCTGGAGATGGAGCTGTGGCTAAAGGACCTGGAGGATCGTAGGGAGCAGCACCAGGACGGAGAGAGGCAGCGGCAGCGCGAGGGCCCACGGCAGAGCGGGGAAGCCGAGAGGCCCCAGCTGCGGTGAGTGGGGAGGTGCCCCGGGGTTGAGAGGTTCCTGCTGCCCCAGTGTAAGGCCGTGGGGGACTCGGACGGGTCCCTTAGCTCCTCTGAGCGAGCCTGCGAGCGGCACCAGGTCCCCCCAGCCGACTGGCTCCGGCAGCTCCCCCCTTGCTGGATCAGGAGGCCGCAGGGGGCTCGGCCAGCTGGAGCTGCAGCCGGGGGCTAGGAAGGGTCCGACAGGCCCTGCTGCACAAGTTGGGGCTGCCCCCGAGACGTAAGGAAGACGTTCCGGGGGGTGCGGAAGGGCCCCGTGCAGACCTGGCCTCCCGCCGGGCGCAGTCCTGCCGCAAGCGGGTGTGCGGGGCTGGGCCCAGACCGCAGGGGACTGCTCACGCTGACGGTGCTAGAGCGGCTCTATGGACCGTGCCCGCCCTGAGGCCGTGGCTCAAGGACCGGGAGCCGCAGGACCCCACGCGCGGGGGAGCTGGCCGATGAGTTCGCAGCCAGCCGGTCCGGGGGGAGGGAATCCGAGAGACCGGTTCTCGGCAGTGCAACTGGGGAAGCGCCTATGGGGCGGGTCCCGAACGGGGGGGCCAGAGGGCCAGCCGGGCCCGGATAGAGCCGGCCCGAGGGGCCCTGACCTGCCAGCGCTGCGGGCAAAAGGGCCGCAAACAGGCTGTGCCCCAAAGCCCGGACAGGCCCCACAGCCCGACACTTCCCGGGGTTAACTGGCCGGGGCTGGAGGAGGAGCTGCCCTCAGCGCAGGGGGGAGGCCGGTCCGGCCAGCTCCTCCGGGAGACCTGACGCTCCAGAGGCAGGTGTCTCCGTGTACGCGGTGGGGCAGGGCGGCCCCTGCGGAGCGAGAGCCTCGTGCCGCTGGAGGTGAGTGGCAGGGAGGTGACGGGCCACTGGGCCACGGGCCACTGGGACACGGGCGGAGGTGACGCTGGCCCAGCCTGAGCTAGTGGCCCCAGACCACATGGTGCCCAGCACCCAGCTGACCCTGGGGGGCAGACGGGACCCGTTCAAGGTGCCCGTAGCCTGGGTGCATCTGAAGTGGGGGGCCAAGGAGGCCCAAGGACGTGGGGGTCACCAGCACTTGCCCACCGAGGTGCTGATGGGGGGTGACCTAGCAGAGTGGCCAGATGGACCCCACAGGGCCCTGGTCACCACCAGTAGGCAGAGCCAGCGGGGGACTGGCGACCCTGACCCAGGGGAGGGCTCCCTGCAGGGGGCTCAGGGCCCCATCCCAGCAAACACGGGGCCCAGCTGGGCTGGGACCCCAGACCCCCATGGCAGGGGGAGAACAGGACATGCCCCAGTGGTGGAATTGCAGGCCAAGGTGCAGGCAGACCCCCCCTTGCAGAGGCTGAGGGACCGGCCTGGCCCCGGCGCAGCTCAGCCCTGGGGGAGGCGGCCCGGAGAGATTCCTAGGGGAGCGGGGATCCTGTACCGGGACCGGCTCCCCCGGGGAAAGTGGATTGGGGGGGTCCATCGGCAGCTGGTGGTTCCCCAAAAGTGTCTCCCCAGGCTGCGGTATCTGGCCCATGAGGTCCCGTTCGCGGGGCCCCAGCGCACCCGGCTCAGGCTGCTTCCAGCCTTCTACTGGCCGGGGTATTGGTGGCCGTGCGGCGGGCCTGCCAGAGGGTGGGGGAAGCTGCCTTGAGGCGCTGGCCACCACAGAGGAGCAGTTAAGGCAGCGATAGAGGCAGTGGGGCTGTGGGCCAGGCCACGCGGACGGGGAGAAATACCACCTGGGAGCTGTGGGTTTGGCTCCCCACTGCCCTGGGGCCGTGGCCCTGCCCTCCAGCGAGCATCTGGAGTGTTGTGTCCAGTTCTGCCCCCCCCCACTACACAAAGGATGTGGACGCATTGGAGAGGGTCCAGCGGAGGCAACCAAAATGCTGAGGGGGCTGGAGCACATGACCCATGAGGAGAGGCAGAGGGACTTGGGTCTGTTTAGTCTGCAGAAGCGAAGAGTGAGGGGGGTTTGACAGCAGCCTTCAACTTCCTGAAGGGGGTTCCAAGGAGGCTGGAGAGAGGCTGTTCTCAGTAGTGACAGATGCAGAACAAGGAGCAATGGGCTCAAGTTGTGGTGGGAGAGGTCCAGGTTGGATATTAGGAAAAACTCTTTCCCTAGGCGGGTGGTGAAGCGCTGGGCTGGGTCCCTAGGGAAGTGGTGGAGTCTCCATCCCTAGAGGTGTTTCAGTCTCGGCTTGACAAGGCCCTGGCCGGGTTGATTTAGTTGGGTTGGTCCTGCCTAGAGCGGGGGGGGGGGGGGGGGGCCTGGACTTGATGACCTGAGGTCTCGTCTAGCTCTATGATTCTATGGTTAGAGCCGGGTGGGGGCGGGACGCCTGGGTTCTCTCCCGGCTCCCCGAGGGGAGCGGGGCCTAGTGGTTAGAGCCGGGTGGGGGCGGGACGCCTGGGTTCTCTCCCGGCTCCCCGAGGGGAGCGGGGCCTAGTGGTTAGAGCCGGGTGGTGGCGGGACGCCTGGGTTCTCTCCCGGCTCCCCGAGGGGAGCGGGGCCTAGTGGTTAGAGCTGGGTGGGGGCGGGACGCCTGGGTTCTCTCTGCAGGGGCCGGATCCTGGCGGTTGCGGGGCCGGGGGGCTGACTCAGCCGGGGGCCGGATCTGCTGCAGCAGCAGGTGGGCGGAGGCTCCAGCACTCGGCTCAGCTCTGCAGCTGCGGTTTCCACCCCCGGCTGCGCCTGCCTCTCGCTGCGGCTGCTGCTGGGGGCTGGGCCAGGCAACGCGCCTCAGCTTCTCCCCCCCCCCCCCCCGATCCGGGACCCCACTCCCCCCCCCCCCGGAGCCAGGACCTCAGCTGCTCCCACCCCGAGCCAGGACCCCGCTCCCTCCCCCCGGAGCCAGGACCTCAGCCTCTCCCCCCCCCCCGATCCGGGACCCCACTCCCCCCCCCCGGAGCCAGGACCTCAGCTGCTCCCACCCCGAGCCAGGACCCCGCTCCCTCCCCCCGGAGCCAGGACCTCAGCCTCTCCCCCCCCCCCCGAGACCCCACTCCCCCCCCCCCCCGGAGCCAGGACCTCAGCCTCTCCCCCCCCCGAGACCCCACTCCCCCCCCCCGGAGCCAGGACCTCAGCCTCTCCCCCCCCCCCCCGAGCCGGGACCTCAGCTGCTCCCACCCCGAGCCAGGACCCCGCTCCCCTCCCCGGAGCCAGGACCTCAGCCTCTCCCCCCCCCCCCGAGCCGGGACCTCAGCTGCTCCCACCCCGAGCCAGGACCCCGCTCCCCCCCCCCGGAGCCAGGACCTCAGCCTCTCCCCCCCCCCCCCGAGCCGGGACCTCAGCTGCTCCCACCCCGAGCCAGGACTCTGCTCCCCTCCCCGGAGCCAGGACCTCAGCCTCTCCCCCCCCCCCCCGAGCCGGGACCTCAGCTGCTCCCACCCCGAGCCAGGACCCCGCTCCCTCCCCGGAGCCAGGACCTCAGCCTCTCCCCCCCCCCGAGACCCCACTCCCCCCCCCCCCGAGCCAGGACCTCAGCCTCTCCCCCCCCCCAGACCCCACTCCCCCCCCCCCCGAGCCAGGACCTCAGCCTCTCCCCCCCCCCCGAGACCCCACTCCCCCCCCCCCCGAGCCAGGACCTCAGCCTCTCCCCCCCCCCCGAGCCAGGACCTCAGCCTCTCCCCCCCCCCCCTGAGCCGGGACCCCACTCCCCCCCCCCGAGCCAGGACCTCAGCCTCTCCCCCCCCCCCGAGCCAGGACCTCAGCCTCTCCCCCCCCCCCCGAGCCGGGACCCCACTCCCCCCCCAAGCCGGGACCTCAGCCGCTCCCCCCCCCCCCGAGAGCCTGCTCTAAACCCTGGACCCCACTCCCCCCCCGAGCCGGGACCCTGCTCTAACCCCTAGACCTGGCTCCCCCCCAGAGCTGGGAGACCCCAGCCCCCTGCAGGAGAAGGGCACAGACCCACACAGGCCCCAGGGCAGCAGGAGCCCTAGAGCGTGGCCAGTGGTCGACCCGAACTACCAGGCCAGCGAGGGCGCAAACCGGCACCAGAGGAACCAGGGGGGATGTGGGGGGCTGGGATGGGGGAGGGGTCCACTGACACCAAAGTGTTTGTATGCGGGGGGGGGGGGGGACTCAGGGCTCGTGGGGCAATGAACCAAGTGGCCCCAGAGAACAGTGGGGGGCCCAGGGCGACTGTGGGTCAGGGGCCACGGAGCAGTGGGGGGCCCGGGGCTAGGGGGGATTGCGGGTCAGGGGCCACGGAGCGGTGGGGGGCTGGTGGGGGGGATTGTGGGTCAGGGGCCACAGAGCGGTGGGGGCCCGGGGCTGAGGGGGATTGCGGGTCGGGGGCCACGGAGCGGTGGGGGCCCGGGGCTGAGGGGGATTGCGGGTCGGGGGCCACGGAGCGGTGGGGGCCCGGGGCTGAGGGGGGATTGCGGGTCGGGGGCCACGGAGCGGTGGGGGGCCCGGGGCTGAGGGGGATTGCGGGTCGGGGGCCACGGAGCGGTGGGGGGCCCGGGGCTAGGGGGGATTGCGGGTCAGGGGCCACGGAGCGGTGGGGGGCCCGGGGCTAGGGGGGATTGCGGGTCGGGGGCCACGGAGCGGTGGGGGCCCGGGGCTAGGGGGGATTGCGGGTCGGGGGCCACGGAGCGGTGGGGGGCCCGGGGCTGAGGGGGATTGCGGGTCGGGGGCCACGGAGCGGTGGGGGGCCCGGGGCTGAGGGGGATTGCGGGTCGGGGGCCACGGAGCGGTGGGGGGCCCGGGGCTAGGGGGGATTGCGGGTCGGGGGCCACGGAGCGGTGGGGGGCCCGGGGCTGAGGGGGATTGCGGGTCGGGGGCCACGGAGCGGTGGGGGGCCCGGGGCTAGGGGGGATTGCGGGTCAGGGGCCACGGAGCGGTGGGGGGCCCGGGGCTGAGGGGGATTGCGGGTCGGGGGCCACGGAGCGGTGGGGGGGGCCCGGGGCTAGGGGGGATTGCGGGTCAGGGGCCACGGAGCGGTGGGGGGCCCGGGGCTAGGGGGGATTGCGGGTCAGGGGCCACGGAGCGGTGGGGGGCCCGGGGCTAGGGGGGATTGCGGGTCAGGGGCCACGGAGCGGTGGGGGGCCCGGGGGTAGGGGGGATTGCGGGTCAGGCCCAAGGGGCCCGGCCCCACGGCGTGACCGGTGGGCTACTGGCACTAGGCCGCACGCTGACACTGCCGGTCCTGGTTGGGGCGCGGTGGGACGAGCTGGCCAGGCAGCAAAGCAGGAAACAGCGCGATGGTATCGGGGCGCAGCACTATGGCGCCGCTGCCCCCATGCGCCCCACGTCCTCTGGCTCCACCGCCCCCCAAGTTGCCCCCCGCTGGCCCATGGGACAGGCGCCTGGTCAGGCCCCTTGCTGCTGGGGGCCAGGGAGGGGCGCGGGGCCCGGGCCAGCGATCTGGGGAGCTGCATTGCACACGGGGCCGTCCCCGGGCAGGGGGCAGGCGGGCTCCCCACGCCCCACCCCATGGCTGACACGGTCCGTGCGGCTGGCCGGCCCCAGGGGACAGACACCACGTCCGGCTTCCTGCAGCTGCAGCCAGGCTGGGGGGCCGGCGCCTACCTGGGCCCTGGGCGTCCGGCGCGGGCTCCTGGCGCTGCCTCCTGTGCTCCTCGCGCTCTCCCCGGCAGGAAGCTGCGGCCGCCACGAGCTCCCGGCAGGAAGTCGTAGGGCTGAGCGAGCAGCAGGTGTGCACCCTCAGGGCCCCAGCCTGACCCCACTGCTCCTGCCCCAGAACAGACACCCACAGCAAGAGCCAGAGCCACGGTTTAATGTGGGGCACCTCGCCAGCCCCCCAAGGAGCCCACGAACCCGCGCCTGGGGAGGTGGGCAGCCCAGCCCGTGTCCATACGTCTGTCCCTGAGGTGGCCGGACCCCACTTCCTTTACGGGGGCTCCACGCTGGCCTGCGCCCGCCCCATGGGGCACCCAGGGGGACTCAGAGTCCAGAGCCGGTGGCGCCCGAGCCTGGCCCTTGCGGGTGGACAGAGTCTAGAGCCAGCGGCGCCCAAGCCCGGCCCTTGGGGAGACCCAGAGTCTAGAGCCGGTGGCACCCGAGCCCAGCCCTTGGGGGGGGACAGAGTCTAGAGCCGGCGGCACCCAAGCCCGGCCCTTGGGGGGGGGACAGAGTCTAGAGCCGGCGGTGCCCAAGCCCGGCCCTTGGGGGGCACAGAGTCTACAGCCGGTGGCGCCCGAGCCCGGCCCTTGGAGGGGGACAGAGTCTAGAGCTGGCGGCGCCCGAGCCCGGCCCTTGGGGGGGGAGAGAGTCTAGAGCCGGCGGCGCCCGAGCCCAGTGCTGGAGGGATCCAGAGTCTAGAGCCGGCGGCGCCCGAGCCCGGCCCTTGGGGGGGACAGAGTCTAGAGCCGGCGGCGCCCGAGCCCGGCCCTTGGGGGGGACAGAGTCTAGAGCCGGCGGCGCCCGAGCCCGGCCCTTGGGGGGGACAGAGTCTAGAGCCGGCGGCGCCCGAGCCCGGCCCTTGGGGGGGACAGAGTCTAGAGCCGGCGGCGCCCGAGCCCGGCCCTTGGGGGGGACAGAGTCTAGAGCCGGCGGCGCCCGAGCCCGGCCCTTGGGGGGGACAGAGTCTAGAGCCGGCGGCGCCCGAGCCCGGCCCTTGGGGGGGACAGAGTCTAGAGCCGGCGGCGCCCGAGCCCGGCCCTTGGGGGGGACAGAGTCTAGAGCCGGCGGCGCCCGAGCCCGGCCCTTGGGGGGGACAGAGTCTAGAGCCGGCGGCGCCCGAGCCCGGCCCTTGGGGGGGACAGAGTCTAGAGCCGGCGGCGCCCGAGCCCAGCCCTTGGGGGGGACCCAGAGTCTTTGCCCGGCGGTGCCTGAGGACACCGATGTCAGATGAGGACGCTGGAGACAGGCACTTTGGTGGATCGTCCCCGCTGCGGCACCACAATCGGCTCCTCTGTCTCGGCCTCCTCCGGCAGCAGCCCTGGCGGGAGGGGAGAGTCAAAGGCTGGCATTGTGGGCAGAGGGGCAGGACTGGGGCTGCTAGCCGGGACACAGACCTGCAGGTGCCATGGGGGGATTCATGATGCCCAAACTTTTGGGGCAGGGGTCGGGGGGTACACAGCTTGGCGGCCCGGGTCCAGTGGGAGATGGCAGGGGTCGGAGGCAAGGAGGGAGTCGGGGCGCTGTGGGGCAGCGACAGGTGGAGGCGCAGCCGACGGGTGGGGCAGCGACGGGAAGGGGGGTGCCGCGGGAGGGGCCGATGAGCGGAGGGCCCTGCAGGGGGGGGGCCGACAGGCAGAGAGCACCGTGGGGCAGCGACGGGCAGGGGAGGGGGGCCGCGAGGCAGTGACGGGCAGGGGAGGGGCGCGGACGGGCGGGGGAGGGGGCGCCGTGGGGCAGCGACGGGCGGGGGAGGGGGGCTGACGGGGCGGGGGAGGGGTGGCGACGGGCGGGGGAGGGGCGCCGGGGCAGCGACGGGCGGGGGAGGGGCGCCGCGGGGCCGCGACGGGCAGGGGAGGGGTGGCAACGGGCGGGGGAGGGGCGCCGCGGGGCAGCGACGGGCGGGGGAGGGGTGGTGACGGGCGGGGGAGGGGCGCCGCGGGGCAGCGACGGGCGGGGGGAGGGGTGGCGACGGGCGGGGGAGGGGCGCCGCGGGGCAGCGACGGGCGGGGGAGGGGGGCGACGGGCGGGGGAGGGGCGGCGACGGGCGGGGGAGGGGCGCCGCGGGGCCACGACGGGCGGGGGAGGGGCGCGGCAGGGACGCACCCTGGGCACCGAGCTCGGCGCGCTTGCGGTCGGCCTGGACGAAGAGCGCGGTGGCGAGGAAGAAGGCCCCGCCCAGCGCGCCGGCGAAGGCGCTCAGCATGAGGGCGTGCTGCAGGCTGTGGAACTCCAGCAGGTAGGACGGGGGGCGGCCCCACTGCAGCCTGTCACTGATCTGGGGGGCAGAGAGGGTGAACCGAGCTGCCCCACACCCCTCTGCCCTCCCCCGCGCTGCGAGCTTCCCCCAGCAGTGCCCCTGCCAGCTCTCCCCCACGCTGCGAGCTTCCCCCAGCAGTGCCCCCGCCAAACCTCCCTCGCGCTGCGAGCTTCCCCCAGCAGTGCCCCCGCCAAACCTCCCCCGCGCTGCGAGCTTCCCCCAGCAGTGCCCCCGGCAAACCTCCCCCACGCTGCAAGCTTCCCCCAGCAGTGCCCCAGTCAGCCCTCCCCCGCGCTGCGAGCTTCCCCCAGCAGTGCCCCCGCCAAACCTCCCTCGCGCTGCGAGCTTCCCCCAGCAGTGCCCCCGCCAAACCTCCCCCGCGCTGCGAGCTTCCCCCAGCAGTGCCCCCACTGTGCACTCACCACTCCGATGAGATAGGGGCTGCCGGCGTCGCCCAGCAGGTGGGACAGGACAATCTGGAAGGCCTCGGCCGTGGAACGGCGCGTGGGCACCACCACGTACTGCAGGGGAAGGGGGGGTCAGCACAAGCCCCGAGGGGTCCCCCGCACTCTGCTCACCCTGTCTCTGCCGCCCCCCTGGTGGGGGAATGGGCCCAGCTCTCTGTCCCTCTGTCTGGCCCTGCCGCCCCCCGGTGGGGGAATGGGCCCAGCTCTCTGCCCCTCTGTCTGTCCCTGCCGCCCCCCGGTGGGGGAATGGGCCCAGCTCTCTGCCCCTCTGTCTGTCCCTGCCGCCCCCCGGTGGGGGAATGGGCCCAGCTCTCTGTCCCTCTGTCTGGCCCTGCCGCCCCCCTGGTGGGGGAATGGGCCCAGCTCTCTGTCCCTCTGTCTGGCCCTGCCGCCCCCCGGTGGGGGAATGGGCCCAGCTCTCTGCCCCTCTGTCTGTCCCTGCCGCCCCCCGGTGGGGGAATGGGCCCAGCTCTCTGCCCCTCTGTCTGGCCCTGCCGCCCCCCGGTGGGGGAATGGGCCCAGCTCTCTGTCCCTCTGTCTGTCCCTGCCGCCCCCCCGGTGGGGGAATGGGCCCAGCTCTCTGCCCCTCTGTCTGTCCCTGCCGCCCCCCGGTGGGGGAATGGGCCCAGCTCTCTGCCCCTCTGTCTGTCCCTGCCGCCCCCCCTGGTGGGGGAATGGGCCCAGCTCTCTGCCCCTCTGTCTGTCCCTGCCGCCCCCCCTGGTGGGGGAATGGGCCCAGCTCTCTGCCCCTCTGTCTGTCCCTGCCGCCCCCCGGTGGGGGAATGGGCCCAGCTCTCTGCCCCTCTGTCTGTCTCTGCCGCCCCCCGGTGGGGGAATGGGCCCAGCTCTCTGCCCCTCTGTCTGTCCCTGCCGCCCCCTGGTGGGGGAATGGGCCCAGCTCTCTGCCCCTCTGTCTGTCCCTGCCGCCCCCCGGTGGGGGAATGGGCCCAGCTCTCTGCCCCTCTGTCTGTCTCTGCCGCCCCCCGGTGGGGGAATGGGCCCAGCTCTCTGCCCCTCTGTCTGTCTCTGCCGCCCCCCGGTGGGGGAATGGGCCCAGCTCTCTGCCCCTCTGTCTGTCTCTGCCGCCCCCCGGTGGGGGCTCCCTGGGGCTGACTGAGGCAGGGACGTGGCAGGGCGCCCGGCGCGGGGGGGGGGCTCCCTGGGGCTGACTGAGGCAGGGACGTGGCAGGGCGCCCGGCGCGGGGGGGGAGGCTCCCTGGGGCTGACTGAGGCAGGGACGTGGCAGGGCGCCCGGCGCGGGGGGGGGGCTCCCTGGGGCTGACTGAGGCAGGGACGTGGCAGGGCGCCCGGCGCGGGGGGGGGGCTCCCTGGGGCTGACTGAGGCAGGGACGTGGCAGGGCGCCCGGCGCGGGGGAGGGGGGCTCCTGAGGCAGGGATGTGGCAGGGTGCCCGGCGTGGGGGGGGGGGCTCCCTGGGGCTGACTGAGGCAGGGACGTGGCAGGGCTCCCTGGGGCTGACTGAGGCAGGGACGTGGCAGGGCGCCCGGCGCGGGGGGGGGGGCTCCCTGGGGCTGACTGAGGCAGGGACGTGGCAGGGCGCCCGGCATGGGGGGGGGCTCCGTGGGGCTGACTGAGGCAGGGATGTGGCAGGGCGCCCGGCGCGGGGGGGGGGGGGCTCCCTGGGGCTGACTGAGGCAGGGACGTGGCGGGGGGGGGGGCTCCCTGGGGCTGACTGAGGCAGGGACGTGGCAGGGCGCCCAGCGCGTGGGGGGGAGCTCCCAGAGCCGTGGGTCCCAAAGGGGAGCTCGGCAGAGGCCGAGCCGGGGGCGGGGATGAGCGGGGGGGGGACCTGGGACCCCTCCCCCC
This sequence comes from Pelodiscus sinensis, assembly GCF_052426305.1. Classification (NCBI taxonomy): domain Eukaryota; kingdom Metazoa; phylum Chordata; order Testudines; family Trionychidae; genus Pelodiscus; species Pelodiscus sinensis. The sequence goes on along the minus strand of NC_143056.1, from coordinate 136,019,619 downwards.
GAGAGCAACGAGGCTCCTGCGCTAACAACCATCCTCTGCCACGGCTGTGACGGCGTCGGGGGCCCCGCCCTGCCCCCACCCGCAGCCAGAGGGGACTCTCAGGCGGCAGGTAGAACGGAAGGGTCGTCGGGTCCCAGGGACACGGGGCAGTTCCGCTGGGGGAGGGGCTCACGGGCCCTGGACCCCCTTTCCAGCTCCCAGCCTGTGGGGGGCGGGGGGCCCGGGCACTCACTGGGCTGGGGGGACCCTGAGACCCTGGCTACGTCTACGCTGGCGTCATCTTGTGCACAGACTCTAGCACAGGAGCTCTGGCGTAGAGGCTGCACGAGGCTCGGGCCTGGGGCAAGAGCCGCCTCGCCAGCGCGGACGCCCTGCGCAGGACACTCTGACGGCCACGTCCGCCATCGGGACATTCCTGCTGCCCGGCTGCACTGGCCTCCTGCGCAAGAACAGCTGCCCAGGGGGCTTCTTCGGGAGCGGGAGCTCTGGCGCCAGCCTGAGAGTGTGTGTGAGTGTGTGCGCGCGTAGACGCAGCCTGAGTGTGTGTGTGCGTGCGCGCGTAGACGCAGCCTGAGTGTGTGTGTGTGTGTGCGCGCGTAGACGCAGCCTGAGTGTGTGTGTGTCTGTGTGCGTGCGTAGACGCAGCCTGAGTGTGTGTGTGTGTGTGCGCGCGTAGACGTAGCCTGAGAGTGTGTGTGAGTGTGTGCGTGCGTAGACGCAGCCTGAGTGTGTGTGTGTGTGTGTGCGCGCGTAGACGCAGCCTGAGTGTGTGTGTGTGTGTGCGCGCGTAGACGCAGCCTGAGTGTGTGTGTGCGTGCGCGCGTAGACGCAGCCTGAGAGTGTGTGTGTGTGTGTGCGCGCGTAGACGCAGCCTGAGTGTGTGTGTGTGTCTGTGCGCGCGTAGACGCAGCCTGAGTGTGTGTGTGTGCGTGCGTGCGTAGACGCAGCCTGAGTGTGTGTGTGTGCGTGCGTGCGTAGACGCAGCCTGAGTGTGTGTGTGCGTGCGCGCGTAGACGCAGCCTGAGTGTGTGTGTGTGTGTGCGCGCGTAGACGCAGCCTGAGTGTGTGTGTGTCTGTGCGCGCGCGTAGACGCAGCCTGAGAGTGTGTGCGCGCGCGCGCGTAGACGCAGCCTGAGAGTGCGCGCGCGCGCGCGCGCGTAGACGCAGCCTGAGAGTGTGTGCGCGCGCGCGCGCGTAGACGCAGCCTGAGAGTGTGTGCGCGCGCGCGCGCGTAGACGCAGCCTGAGAGTGTGTGCGCGCGCGCGCGCGTAGACGCAGCCTGAGAGTGTGTGCGCGCGCGCGCGCGCAGACGCAGCCTGAGAGTGTGTGCGCGCGCGCGCGCGTAGAGGCAGCCTGAGAGTGCGCGCGCGCGCGCGCAGACGCAGCCTGAGAGTGTGTGCGCGCGCGCGCAGAGGCCGCCTGAGAGTGCGCGCGCGCGCGCGCAGACGCAGCCTGAGAGTGTGTGCGCGCGCGCGCGCGTAGACGCAGCCTGAGAGTGTGTGCGCGCGCGCGCGCGTAGACGCAGCCTGAGAGTGTGTGCGCGCGCGCGCGTAGACGCAGCCTGAGAGTGTGTGCGCGCGCGCGCGTAGAGGCAGCCTGAGAGTGCGCGCGCGCGCGTAGAGGCCGCCTGAGAGTGCGCGCGCGCGCGCGCAGAGGCCGCCTGAGAGTGCGCGCGCGCGCGCGCAGAGGCCGCCTGAGAGTGCGCGCGCGCGCGCGCAGAGGCCGCCTGAGAGTGCGCGCGCGCGCGCGCAGAGGCCGCCTGAGAGTGCGCGCGCGCGCAGAGGCCGCCTGAGAGTGCGCGCGCGCGCATAGAGGCCGCCTGAGAGTGCGCGCGCGCGCATAGAGGCCGCCTGAGAGTGCGCGCGCGCGCATAGAGGCCGCCTGAGAGTGCGCGCGCGCGCATAGAGGCCGCCTGAGTGTGCGCGCGCGCGCATAGAGGCCGCCTGAGTGTGCGCGCGCGCGCATAGAGGCCGCCTGAGTGTGCGCGCGCGCGCATAGAGGCCGCCTGAGTGTGCGCGCGCGCGCATAGAGGCCGCCTGAGTGTGCGCGCGCGCGCATAGAGGCCGCCTGAGTGTGCGCGCGCGCGCATAGAGGCCGCCTGAGTGTGCGCGCGCGCGCATAGAGGCCGCCTGAGTGCGCGCGCGCATAGAGGCCGCCTGAGTGTGCGCGCGCGCGCATAGAGGCCGCCTGAGTGTGCGCGCGCGCGCGCATAGAGGCCGCCTGAGTGTGCGCGCGCGCGCGCATAGAGGCCGCCTGAGTGTGCGCGCGCGCGCGCATAGAGGCCGCCTGAGTGTGCGCGCGCGCGCGCATAGAGGCCGCCTGAGTGTGCGCGCGCGCGCGCATAGAGGCCGCCTGAGTGTGCGCGCGCGCGCGCATAGAGGCCGCCTGAGTGTGCGCGCGCGCGCGCATAGAGGCCGCCTGAGTGTGCGCGCGCGCGCGCATAGAGGCCGCCTGAGTGTGCGCGCGCGCGCGCATAGAGGCCGCCTGAGTGTGCGCGCGCGCGCGCATAGAGGCCGCCTGAGTGTGCGCGCGCGCGCGCATAGAGGCCGCCTGAGTGTGCGCGCGCGCGCGCATAGAGGCCGCCTGAGTGTGCGCGCGCGCGCGCATAGAGGCCGCCTGAGTGTGCGCGCGCGCGCGCATAGAGGCCGCCTGAGTGTGCGCGCGCGCGCGCATAGAGGCCGCCTGAGTGTGCGCGCGCGCGCGCATAGAGGCCGCCTGAGTGCGCGCGCGCGCGCGCATAGAGGCAGCCTGAGTGCGCGCGCGCGCATAGAGGCAGCCTGAGTGCGCGCGCGCGCGCATAGAGGCAGCCTGAGTGCGCGCGCGCGCGCATAGAGGCAGCCTGAGTGTGCGCGCGCGCGCGCATAGAGGCAGCCTGAGTGTGCGCGCGCGCGCGCATAGAGGCAGCCTGAGTGTGTGCGCGCGCGCGCATAGAGGCAGCCTGAGTGTGCGCGCGCGCGCATAGAGGCAGCCTGTGTGTGTGCGCGCGCGCGCATAGAGGCAGCCTGAGTGTGCGCGCGCGCGCGCATAGAGGCAGCCTGTGTGTGTGCGCGCGCGCGCATAGAGGCCGCCTGTGTGTGCGCGCGCGCGCGCATAGAGGCCGCCTGTGTGTGCGCGCGCGCGCATAGAGGCCGCCTGTGTGTGCGCGCGCGCGCGCATAGAGGCCGCCTGTGTGTGCGCGCGCGCGCGCATAGAGGCAGCCTGAGTGTGTGCGCGTGCGCATAGAGACAGCCTGTGTGTGTGCGCGCGCAGAGACAGCCTGTGTGTGTGCGCGCGCGCGCATAGAGACAGCCTGAGTGTGCGCGCGCGCGCGCATAGAGACCGCCTGAGTGTGCGCGCGCGCGCATAGAGGCAGCCTGAGTGTGCGCGCGCGCGCGCATAGAGGCAGCCTGAGTGTGCGCGCGCGCGCATAGAGGCAGCCTGAGTGTGCGCGCGCGCGCATAGAGGCAGCCTGAGTGTGCGCGCGCGCGCATAGAGGCAGCCTGAGTGTGTGCGCGCGCGCATAGAGGCAGCCTGAGTGTGTGCGCGCGCAGAGGCAGCCTGAGTGTGTGCGCGCGCAGAGGCAGCCTGAGTGTGTGCGCGCACGCAGAGACAGCCTGAGTGTGTGCGCGCGCGCAGAGACAGCCTGAGTGTGTGCGCGCGCGCATAGAGGCAGCCTGAGTGTGTGCGCGCGCGCATAGAGGCAGCCTGAGTGTGTGCGCGCGCGCATAGAGGCAGCCTGAGTGTGTGCGCGCGCATAGAGACAGCCTGAGTGTGTGCGCGCGCGCAGAGACAGCCTGAGTGTGTGCGCGCGCGCAGAGACAGCCTGAGTGTGTGCGCGCGCGCAGAGACAGCCTGAGTGTGTGCGCGCGCGCAGAGACAGCCTGAGTGTGTGCGCGCGCGCAGAGACAGCCTGAGTGTGTGCGCGCGCGCAGAGACAGCCTGAGTGTGTGCGCGCGCGCAGAGACAGCCTGAGTGTGTGCGCGCGCGCAGAGACAGCCTGAGTGTGTGCGCGCGCAGAGACAGCCTGAGTGTGTGCGCGCGCGCATAGAGACAGCCTGAGTGTGTGCGCGCGCGCATAGAGACAGCCTGAGTGTGTGCGCGCACGCATAGAGACAGCCTGAGTGTGTGCGCGCGCGCATAGAGACAGCCTGAGTGTGTGCGCGCGCGCATAGAGACAGCCTGAGTGTGTGCGCGCACGCATAGAGACAGCCTGAGTGTGTGCGCGCGCGCATAGAGACAGCCTGAGTGTGTGCGCGCGCGCATAGAGACAGCCTGAGTGTGTGCGCGCGCGCATAGAGACAGCCTGAGTGTGTGCGCGCGCGCAGAGACAGCCTGAGTGTGTGCGCGCGCGCATAGAGACAGCCTGAGTGTGTGCGCGCGCGCATAGAGGCAGCCTGAGTGTGTGCGCGCGCGCATAGAGACAGCCTGAGTGTGTGCGCGCGCGCATAGAGACAGCCTGAGTGTGTGCGCGCGCATAGAGACAGCCTGAGTGTGTGCGCGCGCGCAGAGACAGCCTGAGTGTGTGCGCGCGCGCAGAGACAGCCTGAGTGTGTGCGCGCGCGCAGAGACAGCCTGAGTGTGTGCGCGCGCGCATAGAGACAGCCTGAGTGTGTGCGCGCGCGCAGAGACAGCCTGAGTGTGTGCGCGCGCAGAGACAGCCTGAGTGTGTGCGCGCATAGAGACAGCCTGAGTGTGTGCGCGCGCAGAGACAGCCTGAGTGTGTGCGCGCACGCAGAGACAGCCTGAGTGTGTGCGCGCGCGCAGAGACAGCCTGAGTGTGTGCGCGCATAGAGACAGCCTGAGTGTGTGCGCGCGCGCAGAGACAGCCTGAGTGTGTGCGCGCATAGAGACAGCCTGAGTGTGTGCGCGCATAGAGACAGCCTGAGTGTGTGCGCGCACGCAGAGACAGCCTGAGTGTGTGCGCGCACGCAGAGACAGCCTGAGTGTGTGCGCGCACGCAGAGACAGCCTGAGTGTGCGCGCACGCAGAGACAGCCTGAGTGTGTGCGCGCGCGCAGAGACAGCCTGAGTGTGTGCGCTCACGCAGAGACAGGCTGAGTGTGCGCGCACGCAGAGACAGCCTGAGTGTGTGCGCGCGCGTGCGTAGGGCCCAGCGGGGGGCACGTAGGCACGGCTTAGCCGCCTGCCACCTGCGCTAAGGGGTGGAATCTGAACAAAGCCGGGGGGCTGCCTGGGGGCTGAGGGAGGAGCTGCTGGGGGTTGGGGCGCTTGGGCGGAGGGAGGCATGCAGGGAGCAGACTAGTCCAGGCCAGGGGGTCCAGGGGCCTGTGAACCCCTCCCCCAGAGGACTAGGCTCTGCCCTGGCTCCGGGGGCCACGTGGGGCCCGTGCTGCGCTGCCTCTGAGAAGCAAGAACCCTTCCACCCTACGGCCTGACAGTCACACCCGGCTGGGGCCGGGGTCCCCGACGCGCCGTCACAAGCCTCGCACTCCTCCCAGCAGCCAAGAGTCACCCTTCCCCCAGGCCCTACCCCAGCCTGGGGCAGACTTGGAGAGGTGGGTTAGACTCACCAGCAGGGCAGACTCACCAGCAGGATGTCGGCGACGATGGCCCAGTTCAGTGACAGCAGCGTCTCCCCAGCGAAGATGAAGACCTGCGGGGCAAGGCCGCTGGTTACCCGGGTGCCCCCGCCGTGGCTCTCAGACGGCAGGGAGACCAAGGTTATTGCTTCCCAGGGACACAGCCTAGCGCAGGGTGCATGTCACAGGGAGCCAGCTGCATTCGGGCCCGTCCTCCGGGGGAGCAGGGCCCCGGGCCCCTTCCTGCTCTCATCCTAACCCAGAGAGACGGGCGACCCCCAGGTCCCGCCTGCCCTTAGCTCCAGTGTCCCCTGGACCCCGACAGGACAGACTGCACATCCTTCCCCAGCGAGTCCTGCCCAGAGCTGCACAGCCTGGGGAAACTGAGGCAGCCACGCGGAACCCGTCCCGACAGCAGAATCACAGCCCGCCCCACAAGGCCACCCGAGAGGGCACAATGAATCCAGTCCCCGCTACGGCACTGGGAGTCTGGGGGAATCGGGGGGCCGCATGCAGGGGGGCGCCCAGTGCCTCAGGCTATTCCTGGTTCAGTGTGACAAAGGGGGGAGTTCGCTGTCTCAGAGACCGGCCCAGCGACTGCTGCCTGGTGCCTGGTGCCCGGTACCCGGCCCCACGCAGAGGACACGGCCGGTTCCGGGGGCTGCAGAGGGGACCCCAGCGACCGGCCCAGCTGGTCCCAGGAGGGGAGAACGTTGGGCGGGGGGCGCAGGAGGGGGGCTCAGGCGACCCTGGTTACTGGACAGAAGACACTGGGCGGGGAGGGGCTGCGGATCTGGGCAGGGGGCAGAGCAGGCAGAGCCCCCCGGCTGCAGGGCAGACTCACTCTGCGGGGCTGGGGGCCAGGCCCACAGGCCGGGAGACCTGGGCTGGGTTCCCAGCCCCATAGCCCCTCCTGTGGGTGCTGCGGGGGGTCGCTCTGGGCTGGGGGCCAGGCCCACAGGCCGGGAGACCTGGGCTGGGTTCCCAGCCCCATAGCCCCTCCTGTGGGTGCTGCGGGGGGTCGCTCTGGGCTGGGGAGCAGGGCTGGGCTGTTCCCTCTGGGAGGGGAGGCCCTGGGGTCCAGAGGGAGGGGACCCCCCAAGGGGCTCACGGCGGAGGAGGCGGCTGGAGGCCCTGAGAGGCGCCGTCCCGGAGGCGTGGACCCCCCAGGGGAGAGGGCCCCCCAGGAGAGGGTCGCCGCACTGGAGTGGCCCCCGGAGAAGGGGCTGTCTCACTGCTGCTGGGCCGGAGGGCCCCCCGGGAAGGACAGGTGAGCGTGGGCGGGACCGGTCGGCTCCGAGCGCCCCCCAGAAAGCCCCCCCCGCCTTGCACTCACGTAGGTGGCGATGCTGCTGGCCGGGGCGCACGCCAGCGCCAGGAAGAGGAAGGGCGCGGAGCCCAGCAGACCGGCGGCGCACACCAGCGGGTCGGCCCGGGGGTTGGCTCTGCGCAGGCGCTTGGAGATCTCCACGCCCGCCCCCACGCCCAGGACGCCCGTCACGCACGTGATGACGCCGAAGATCAAGCTGTGCAGGCTGAGGGGAGAGGGGGGCAGAGTCACCGGGGGCAGAGCGCAGGGACTGCGACCAGGCGAGTGCTAACAGGGAGATCTCTGGGGGAGAAGCAGATCCAGGACTCTTGGGGGAGGTGGGTGTTGTCTGGGGCTTTCTTGCGGTGCGCTGGGCTCGTGTTTGGGAGTGAGGCTTGGCGTGTGCGCTTGTTGGGGTTTTGTTTGTTTATTTATTTATTTTCCCGTGTTCGAGAGTGAGGCTTTTTTTTTCTTCCCCCCCCCCCCCCGCCCTCCCCCTCCCCCTGATGGAGTTTGTGCTGTGATTGGCTGTGAGTGGCAGGTGGAAACTGTTGGCTTCTAATTAAAGTTTGAATTCTAGAAGCCTCTGCTGATTGGCTGAGCCTTGGTAGGGGGAGGGGCTTTATAAGGCAGTGGGCAAGCGACCAAGGAGCTTGCGAACAGGTGAGTGCTACCAGGGAGGTTAGAGAGGGAGTGGGAAGGGCGGGAGGTTCTCTTGCCTTTCTTTTTAAATCCCTTCTCCAGGACAGCAGCGATGGATGGTGATGGGTCTGCTGTTGTTACCTGCACAGCGTGTGCCATGTTTGTCTTCCTCCCGGAAGAAAGAACGGATGTCATCTGCACCAAGTGCAAGCTGGTCGACATTTTGGAAGAAAAAATTAGAAGACTGGAGGCCCAAGTGTCGACCCTACGCTTGATCAGAGAGGATGAAGACTTCCTCGATAGAAGGCAGCATTTAATCCTTCAAGCACGGCAGGCAGAGGAGCCAGAGAGGGCAGTACGGGACCAAGAAGAGAACTGGCAGCATGTAACTTCTAGAAGGGGGAAAAGGCCAGCACAGGAATCCCCCGATGCTATAGAGGAAAGCAATCGCTTTCAAGCTCTCGCCACAGGCTCTGCAGTGCTGAAAGCTCTGGAAGGGACCTCACAAGGAAGAAACCAGAAGGGAACACCGTCTACTGGAAGGCATGGGATGCGTAGTCCTAGGGATGGGGGTTCCACAGCCACCACCTCCAAAAGTAAACGATGGGTGGTGGTGGTCGGGGACTCCCTCCTAAGAGGGACTGAGCCATCCCTCTGCCGTCCGGACCTGGAATCTCGAGAGGTGTGCTGCTTACCGAGAGCTCGCATTCAGGATGTCACTGAGAGGCTTACCAAGCTGATCAAACCTTCAGATCGCTACCCCTTCCTGCTTCTCCACGTGGGAGCTAACGATACGGCCAAGAATGATCTTGAGCGGGTTACTGCGGATTATGTAACGCTGGGAAGAAGGATCCAAGAATTTGGAGTGCAAGTGGTGTTCTCGTCCATCCTCCCTGCTGAAGGGAAAGGACTGGGCAGGGATCGTCGAATTGAGGACGTAAATGCGTGGTTGCACAGATGGTGTTGCAGAGAGGGCTTTGGTTTCTTCGACCATGGGACTCTGTTCCAGGCGCAAGGATTGTTAGGAAGAGATGGGATCCACCTAACGAAGAGAGGAAGGAGCATCTTCGCGGGCAGGCTTGCAAACCTAGTGAGGAGGCTTTAAACTAGGTTCGTTGGGGGACGGTGACCAAAACCCTGAGGGGAGTGGGAAAGTCGGATACTGGGAAGAAATGCAGAGAGGAAGGGGCAAGAAAGGAGGACCCCTGATTCGAATGGAGAAGATAGAGCAGTCAACTGGCTACCTGAAGTGTTTGTACACTAATGCGAGAAGCCTGGGCAACAAACAGGAAGAACTGGAGGCCCTGGCCCAGACCAAGAAATATGATTTAACTGGGATAACAGAGACTTGGTGGGATGACTCGCATGACTGGAGCGCTGTCATGGAAGGGTATAGACGGTTCAGGAAGACCAGGCAGGGGAGAAAAGGAGGAGGAGTTGCACTATATGTAAGAGAGCACTACGATTGCTCTGAACTCCAGTATAAAGAGGGAGAAAAACCTGTTGAGACTCTATGGGTTAAGTTTAAAGGAGCAAACAACAGCAGTGATGTTGTGGTTGGTGTTTGCTACAGGCCACCGAATCAGGTGGATGAGGTAGATGAGGCTTTCTTCGGACAACTGAGCGAAGCTTCCAGATCGCAGGCCCTGGTTCTCGTGGGGGACTTTAATCACCCTGACATCTGCTGGGAAACCTACACGGCAGTACACAGGCAATCCAGGAAGTTTCTGAAGAATGTTGGGGATAACTTCTTGACACAGGTGCTGAAGGATCCGACCAGGGGCCGTGCGCAGCTTGACCTTCTGTTCACAAACAGGGAGGAACTAATAGGGGAAGTGGAGGTGGGTGACAACCTGGGAAGCAGTGATCATGAGATGGTAGATTTCAGGATCCTGACCAAAGAAAAGGAAGAAAAGAGTAGTAAAATACACACCTTGGACTTCAGAAAAGCAGATTTTGACTCCCTCCGAGATCTGATGGGCAGAATCCCCTGGGAAGTTAACATGAAGGGGAAAGGAGTCCAGGACAGCTGGCAGTATTTTAAAGAAGCCTTATTGAAGGCACAGAAAGAAACCATCCCGACGCGTAGCAAGAGAGGCAAACATGGTAGGAGACCGGACTGGCTTCCAGGGGAAATCCTTGGTGAACTTAAGCACAAAAAGGAAGCTTACAAAGAGTGGAAACTTAGACAAATGACCAGGGAGGAGTTTAAAGGTCTAGCTCGAGAATGCCGGGGGGTTATCAGGAAGGCGAAAGCGCAAATGGAATTGCGACTGGCTAAGGATGTGAAGGATAACAAGAAAGGTTTCTACAGGCATGTTAACAAGAAGGTGATCAGAGAGGGTGTGCGGCCCCTAATGGATGAAGGAGGTAACCTAGTGACCGATGATGTGGGGAAAGCTGAAGTACTCAATGCTTTCTTTGCCACTGTATTCACGGACAAGGTCGGCTCCTGGACTTCTGCGCCAAGTGACGCAAGATGGGATGAAGATGGACAGCCCATGGTGGGTAAAGAACAGGTTAGGAACTATTTAGAAAAACTAAACGTACATAAATCCATGGGTCCGGACTTAGTGCATCCGAGGGTACTGAGGGAGTTGGCAAATGTCATTGAAGAGCCTTTGGCTATTATCTTTGAAAAGTTGTGGAGATCGGGAGAAATCCCGGATGACTGGAAAAAGGCAAATGTGGTGCCCATCTTCAAAAAAGGGAAGAAGGATGATCCAGGGAATTATAGGCCGGTCAGTCTTACCTCGGTTCCTGGAAAAATCATGGAGGGGATCCTTAAGGAATCCATATTGAGGCACTTGGAAGAGGGGAAAGTGATTAGGAATAGTCGGCATGGATTCACAAAGGGCAAGTCGTGCCTGACCAATCTGATTAGCTTCTATGATGAGGTAACTGGCTCGGTGGACATGGGGAAGTCAGTGGATGTGATAGACCTTGACTTTAGCAAGACTTTTGATAAGTCTCCCACGATATTCTTGCCAGCAAGTTAAGGGATTGTGTACAGGCAGTCCCCGGGTTACATGGATCCGACTTACATCAGATCCCTACATACAAACAGGGAGAGGCAACCCTGCACTAGCTGCTTCCCCCCAGCAGACAGGGAGACGCGGAGCGGCTTTTCTCAGCAGACACCTCAGCTTGAGAATAAAGGACTGAGGGGAGTGAGTTGTGGGAGAATAAAACTGAGCTCTGGAGAAATGTTTGGCTAGAGTTTCCCCTACAATATGTACCAGTTCCGACTTACATACAAATTCAACTTAAGAACAAACCTACAGTCCCTATCTTGTACGTAACCCGGGGACTGCCTGTATTGGATAAATGGACGGTAAGATGGATAGAAAGCTGGCTAGAAGGCCGGGCCCAGCGGGTAGTGATCAACGGCTCGAGGTCAGGATGGCGGTCGGTTTCTAGCAAAGTACCCCAAGGTTCGGTTCTAGGACCGGTTTTGTTCAATATCTTTATTAATGACCTGGATGAGGGGATGGATTGCACCCTCAGCAAGTTTGCGGATGACACTAAGCTGGGGGGAGAGGTAGATATGCTTAACGGCAGAGGTAGGGTCCAGAGTGACTTAGACAAATTGGAGGATTGGGCCACAAGAAATCTGATGAGGTTCAACAAGGACAAGTGTAGAGTCCTGCACTTGGGATGGAAGAATCCCAAGCATAGTTACAGGGTGGGGACCCACCGGCTAAGTAGTAGTTCTGCAGAAAGCACCTGGGGGTTACAGAGGATGAGAAGCGGGATATGAGTCAGCAGGGCGCCCTTGTAGCCAAGAAGGCTAATGGCATATTAGGATGCATTAAGAGGAGCATTGCCAGCAGATCCAGAGATGTCATTATTCCCCTTTATTTGGCTTTGGTGAGGCCGCATCTGGAGTGTTGTGTCCAGTTCTGGGCCCCACTACAAAAAGGATGTGGACGCATTGGAGAGGGTCCAGCGGAGGCAACCAAAATGATTAGGGGGCTGGAGCACATGACCTATGAGGAGAGGCAGAGGGACTTGGGTCTGTTTAGTCTGCAGAAGCAAAGAGTGAGGGGGGGTTTGACAGCAGTCTTCAACTTCCTGAAGGGAGGTTCCAAGGAGGCTGGAGAGAGGCTGTTCTCAGTAGTGACAGATGGCAGAACAAGGAGCAATGGGCTCAAGTTGTGGTGGGAGAGGTCCAGGTTGGATATTAGGAAAAACTCTTTCCCTAGGCGGGTGGTGAAGCACTGGGCTGGGTCCCTAGGGAAGTGGTGGAGTCTCCATCCCTAGAGGTGTTTCAGTCTCGGCTTGACAAGGCCCTGGCCGGGTTGATTTAGTTGGGTTGGTCCTGCCTAGAGCAGGGGGCTGGACTTGAACTTCTGAGGTCTCGTCTAGCTCGATGATTCTAGAGAGGGGGCCACGGGGGGGGCGGAGAGTGGCCCCGACACCCGGGGGGAGAGCGGGTCTCGTGGTCGCGGGCAACTGCCAAGTCGGGGGGCTGAGGGCCGGCCGGAGCCCCCGTGGCGCTCACCTCTCCTCGGAGCTGCAGGTATCCCCGTGGGGGCAGGGCTGGCACCCCCCCGTGGCCAGGCAGGAGCGGTACAGGAAGGCCGGGGCCCACAGCGCCAGCGACCCCGTCACGAACGCCACGGCCGTGAAGCCCAGCGAGGACAGCACGAAGCTCCGGCTGCCGAGAGGTGGGGGAGGTGAGAGCGCTCCCTGCTGAGCCCCCCCGCCCCGCCCCCCGCCCTGTCCCCCACTCACTTGCGGCTCAGCGCCCGGACGTCGGTGGCCCAGGAGGTGTAGCGCAGGGGGGAGGTGGAGTGACTCTCCACAGCCCCCCGTGGCGGCTCCTGCAGCACCGTGACCAGCAGCACCACGGCCAGCACGCCCAGCGCCGGCGTCACCTGGGGCAGAGCCGGAGCCGTGTTGCCAAGGGGCACTTGCCTCAGTTTCCCCGCGGGCTGCGCTGAGAGCCCAGCTGGCGGGGAGCCGAGGGACAGGTGCCAGGCTCAGCCAGAGAACCGCACACTGGGGCTGATCCCCGGGGTCAGGCAGAAGCCGTGTGGGGGCAAACAGGAGTACGGCGTGTGCCAGCCACGCAGTGGGATCGTGCCACAGGAGAACCCGGGCATGTGCCTCAGTTTCCCTGGGCACTGCCCCACTACGCAGCCAGGCATGGGAACGCCAGCGGGGACTCGGAGGGCGGCGGCCCCGTGTCCTTCGTCCCTAGCATGCGGGGGCAGGGCCAGGCGAGCAAGACAACGACTGAGGCAGGGGCATGGGGTCAGGCCCTTGGGGGGCAGGGAAGGGCAGGCCCTGGCTCTGGGCCCCCTCCCCCCAATCTGGGCTGCCCTGGGCCCTGTGCTGCCCAGGGCCCTGTGCTGCCCAGTCTGTGCTGTGCTGGGTCCCGGGGAGCCAGCGAGCCCCCTGTGCCCCTGCCAGCTGGGAGACCCTGGCTGTGGGTGGGGGCAGGGCCCGGGGGGTTCCCCCACTCCCACCAAGCCCTGCCCTGCCCCCAGAGGCGACCCTGCCGCCCTGAGCCCCCCGGCGCTGCCCCACAGCCTCACCCGCAGGGCCCAGTGCCAGTCCTCAGCCAGGTCCTTCACCTTGGAGCCCACGATGTAGCCCAGCCCGCTGCAGAGGAGAGGCAGGTACGTGACAGGGCTCCCCCCCCACGGCCCCCAAATCCTCCACCCCCCCGGTGCCGAAACCCCCACCCCCTACGGCCCCCAAACCCTCCACCCGCCGACGGCCCCTGGCGTCTTCTCCCCCCACGTCCCCCAAACCCTCCACCCCCCCGGTGCCGACACCCCCACCCCCCATGGCTCCCAAACCCTCCACCCCCCAGCGTCTCCACCCCCCGACGTCTCCCCTCCCCACGGCCCCCAAACCCTCTACCCCCCCCAGTGCCGACACCCCCTCCCCCCAAACCCTCCACCTCCCAGCGTCTCCTCCCCACGACACCCCCACCCCCAGTGTCTCCTCCCCGCGACACCCCCACCCCCCACGGCCCCAAACCCTCCAGCCCCGGGCATCTCCATCCCCTCAGCCCCCAAACCCTCCACCCCCAACACCACCCAGCACCGCCACCCCCACGCCCCCTGGCGCCGCCACACCCCGTGGCCCCCAAACCCTCCACCCCCCAGCACCGACACCCCCGGCACCTCCACCGCCCGTGGCCCCCAAACCCTCCACCCTCCCGGCACCGCCACCCCGCCACCTCCACCCCCCCCCCCCGGCACCGCCACCCTGCCACCCCCGGCACCTCCACCGCCCGTGGCCCCCAAACCCCCCCCCCGCCACCCCGCACCTCCACCCCCGCCCCCCCGGCACCGCCACCCTGCCACCCCCGGCACCTCCACCGCCCGTGGCCCCCAAACCCTCCACCCTCCCGGCACCGCCACCCTGCCACCCCCGGCACCTCCACCCCCCCCCGGCACCTCCACCGCCCGTGGCCCCCAAACCCTCCACCCTCCCGGCACCGCCACCCTGCCACCCCCGGCACCGCCACCCTGCCACCCCCGGCACCTCCACCCCCCCCCGGCACCTCCACCGCCCGTGGCCCCCAAACCCTCCACCCTCCCGGCACCGCCACCCTGCCACCCCCGGCACCTCCACCGCCCGTGGCCCCCAAACCCTCCACCCCCCGGCGCTCCCAGCACCTCACCTGCCAACGGGGATGGCGAAGTAGAAGAGGGCCAGCATGCGGCTGCGCTGCTCGCCCACAAACAGGTCAGCGATGATGGTGGGGGCGATGGTGGAGTAGCTGGCCTCCCCCACCCCCACCAGCCCCCGCGTCACCAACAGCAGCCAGAACCTCTGAGGAGAGAGATGGTCAGAGACAGCGACCCCCCCCGCCCGCCACGCGGCCCTCCCTCCCCCGCCCGCCACGTGCCCCAGGGCCACTCGGCCCTCCCTCCCCCACCCGCCATGCGCCCCAGGGCCACTCGGCCCTCCCTCCCCCGCCCCTCCCTCCCCCGCCTGCCACGCGCCCCTCCCTCCCTCCCCCGCCCGCCACGTGCCCCAGGGCCACTCGGCCCTCCCTCCCCCGCCCCTCCCTCCCCCGCCTGCCACGCGCCACAGGGCCGCTCGGACCTCCCTCCCCCGCCTGCCACGCGTCACAGGGCCGCTCGGACCTCCCTCCCCCGCCCCTCCCTCCCCCGCCCGCCACGCGCCACAGGGCCGCTCGGACCTCCCTCCCCCGCCCCTCCCTCCCCCGCCCGCCACGCGCCACAGGGCCGCACGGCGCTCTCCCACCCACCACGCGCCACAGGGCCACACGGCCCCCCTCCCCCGCCTGCCACACGGCACAGGGCCGCTCGGACCTCCCTCCCTCCCCGCGCCGCTCGGCCCTCCCTCCCCCGCCCGCCACGCGCCACAGGGCCGCTCGGCCCTCCCTCCCTCCCCGCGCCGCTCGGCCCTCCCTCCCCCGCCCGCCACGCGCCCCTCCCTCCCTCCCCCGCCCGCCACGCGCCCCAGGGCCACTCGGCCCTCCCTCCCCTGCCTGCCACGCGCCCCTCCCTCCCTCCCCCGCCCGCCACGCGCCCCAGGGCCACTCGGCCCTCCCTCCCCCGCCTGCCACGCACCCCTCCCTCCCTCCCCCGCCCGCCACGCGCCACAGGGCCGCTCGGACCTCCCTCCCCGCGCCGCTCGGCCCTCCCTCCCCCGCCCGCCACGCGCCACAGGGCCGCTCGGCCCTCCCTCCCCCGCCCGCCATGCGCCCCAGGGCCACTCGGCCCTCCCTCCCCCGCCCCTCCCTCCCCCGCCTGCCACGCGCCACAGGGCCGCTCGGACCTCCCTCCCTCCCCGCGCCGCTCGGCCCTCCCTCCCCCGCCCGCCACGCGCCACAGGGCCGCACGGCCCTCCCTCCCCCGTCCGCCACAGGGCCGCTCGGCCCTCCCTCCCCTGATGCTGGGTTCCAGGCCTGCTGGGAAATGCAGCTGCTGGGACCCTCCCCACAACGTCCCCTATACAGCCCTGGGCATTAAGAACAGCTGAGCTGCCAGACGGAGTCAGCCCAAGGGGCCACCAGCCCAGCGTCCTGTCGGCCGACAGCGGCCAGGCCCGGTGCCCCAGAGGGAGTGACCAGAGCAGGGAACCACCCAGGGATCCCTCCCATCCCCGGTTCCCAGCCTCTGGCCATAGCCACTGCTGGCCCCAGCCTCCACAGACGTGGCTAGCTCAGCCCCCCCAGCGCACCCATTCCCCAGGCAGAGCCCCTGGACCCAGCCCCAGCTGGCACCTCGCGAGGGATGAAGCTGGAGCCCAGCGTGACGGCCGACCAGAAGGCGATCCCCAGGCAGAGCAGGCGCTTACGGTGGTAACGGTCACCCAGGTAGCCAAAGATCGGGGCCAGAACCATGTAGCTGCAGATGAACACTGCGGGGGAAGAGCGGGGCGCCGCTAGGGGGAGGAGCCTGCACCCACTGCCGGCCATGGCCCCTGGGCTGGAAAGGGTCACCCGCGGATTCTCTGGAGGCAGGCTCAGGCGGGCAGTTCAGTCCTCTGGCCTCGAGCCCTCGTGTGTGGGCGGCGACTCCGGGGCAGTGGCCCTGAGGGACGCTAACGTGGCTGGGCTGGGGCCGCACAGGAAGGGGCTCAGGCTTCGGCTGTAAGCAGCCCTGGGCTGAGCCGTTTGCCAGGACGTGACCCCCCAGCTGGGCCAGCAGATCCCTCCCCCACTCCCTAAGGCCACGTGCCCGCTCCCGCCTGGCCCCGTACCTGTCTGCAGGAGCCCGGAGCTGCTGTCTCCAATGCGAAAGAAGGACTCGATGTCCGGCAGGATACCTGCAGAACCCAGCCGGGAGAGGGGTTAGACAGCAGGCACCGGCCCCCCAGTGCTCACACAGCCCCCCAGAGCTCCCCCGCCGCACCCGCCACCGTGAAGCGGTCCATGTAGTTGAGCAGGTTGATATAGCAGAGCACAGTCACCATCATCACCGAACGGGGGTGCGAGATGCCAGTGACGGCCTGCACCCCCCCCTCAGGCTGTTCCCCAGCCCGGGGCCCCCCTGCCGCCTCCTCGGTCTCGTCCGCCTGGCTCAGGAACGGGGCAGTGTCGGGATAGGGACCGCGGCGGGTCGCCATGGCTCCGGAGCAGGCTCTGCAGAGACACGAGATTAGGTATCCCTGCCTCAGTTTCCCCATCCCTGGCCTCCCAGTCACCCTCCCAATGGGCTGCTCCCCAAGTCACCCCCCACGGGCCGCCCCCCAAGTCACCCACCGCCCGCAATGGGCTGCCCCCCAGTCACCCCCCCGCCCCCAGTGAGCCACCTCCCCCGTCACCCCCCCGCCCCCAGTGAGCCGCCTCCCCCGTCACCCCCCGCCCCCCAATGAGCCGCCCCCCCCCAGTGAGCCGCCCCCCCACCCCCCGCCCCCCAGTGAGCCGCCCCCCAGTCACCCCCCCGCCCCCCATTGAGCCGCCCCCCCCAGTCACCCCCCCGCCCCCCACCCCCCAGTCACCCCCCGCCCCAATGAGCCGCTCCCCCAGTCACCCCCCCGCCCCCAGTCACCCCCCCCGCCCCAATGAGCCGCCCCCCCAGTCACCCCCCCACCCCCAGTCACCCCCCGCCCCCAATGAGCCGCCCCCCAGTCACCCCCCGCCCCAATGAGCCGCCCCCGTCACCCCCCGCCCCAATGAGCCGCCCCCCAGTCACCTCCCGCCCCCCAATGAG